>NW_006763290.1:1780513-1827580 GCF_000218685.1 Serpula lacrymans var. lacrymans S7.9 | reverse complement strand
GGCGCTGTTAGCTGATGACCGAAAGAGTAATTGCCTAAATTGTCTACAATGATAATCCAGTATCAAAAACCCTCCCTGGAGGTTGGTTTTATTGGTCCTCCAACATCTGTGTACACAGTTTGTATAGGGCGCTTGGCTCGGTTTCCTCCAGTGGACTCGAAAGGTAATTTCTTCATCTTTCCTAAAACACAAGGTTCACAGAACTCTGGGGTTCCCGTCAGGGTGTCTATGTCCTGGAGCTGTTCTTTTGTAACCATTCATTGTAAGCAATCCATTCCAATGTGTCCTATTCTTCTGTGCAATAGATTTACATCTACTGCTGCAAAAGCTGACTCCAAATTGATTTTGGGTTTTGCTTGGATGTGATACAGTCCTCGCTTGTGTAAGGCAGTGAGGATGAGTTTTTTCTTTTTCCAAACTTCACAAGCATTGGACCCTGCTGAAAAAAGTATTGATAACCCCGTTTTAGACAATTTGTGGATGGAGACAGGTGCTAAAGTGAAGTTTGGCACAAGTAAGACATTTAACAGTGTAGTATTGTAGTCTTTTTTATCAACAGTTGCTTGTAGGATTACTGTTCCAATTCCAATGGCATTTACAGAGGATTCATCCCCAAAACTGATTGTCCTCGGAGGGTTCAGAACATGGTATGTTCCTGGCTCAAAGCAGGAGCGGTGAGGGACCATGTGAGATGTTGCTCTGCAGTCAATGATAATTGTTGTTTCGGTCTTATCAGGTTCCGACACAAGGTAAGCTTGAATGTGTTTAGCAAGGGGCTTGGAAATATGTACATGTTCCAATGCAATATGACTCTGTTCCTCCTTGGAGTCAGATACTGTTACAATAACACAATTTTCAGACCTTTCCTTTAAATTTTATTCTTTGCTTTAAATCTTTTACTATAGTTCACACTCTGTGCCATGCAGCACATTCCTTTTTGTTCTAACTCCACTTTCTCGCGCAACACTGCCTTTTATCTTCTTTTAGACACAAAGTCTCTCATGCAGTGGAGCTGATCACACGGGCTGTGCCCTCTGACATCATCAGCCACTGCTTTTATCAACTGTACAGTACATAGGTACAAACACTCTGTATTAGTATAAATACCCCAATAGATCAAGGAGACTCCTCAGCGAGTCCTCCTGTTGTTAACCAACAAACTCTCTGCAGCCTAAGGGGTAACCACTCCCCATTCACTACCTTTATAGTGTGTGCTCTTGTGCGCCAGAGTAACTAACTCTTGGTTGTTACAGATACAGATGATTGCTCCACTATATTTGCCTTTTCCTTCTCTTTTCCTTTATCCCTGTGCTTCTCCTTTCCCTTCTTCTTTTGACCTTTCCCAACTAACTGAAGTGTTCAACACTCCGAGGTGTTGTGCAATTTGACTTTGTGGAAGTCACACCATTTCTCCTTGGACTTAAGTGCTGATTCAGAACCTCCAGGAGCCTCTCCTGACTGTTGTACAACTTCTGCAGTGATCTAGATCTCAACTGCACCAAAGATAAGTTTATTTTCTTCAATCGTGTTGATTACCGATAACTGAAATATTTGCCATTCAGGAGTGCATGGGAGAGATTGGAGAAGATTGAAGGCCATGAGTTTGGTATCAGTTGTGACCCAATGGAATGTTGAGTGATAAATCAGATGATGAAATCAATGGTTGCAACTACTTTAAGATTGTGGAACCTTAATTCTGAGCTTCCGTTGTTACATCTTGGTTAAGGGCCTCTGACACTATTCATGCCATCAATTGCAAGATTTCCCAAGATAAACAAGGTGCATGGCCCCACCTTTGAGTTGCACAGTCAAAATACAGTTTGAGCAATATTTTTGTACCTGGTCTCCCCATTGATGCTTATCGTAACTTGTGGCTCTCCATGCAAAGCAATACTCACAGATGGTTCATAATCCATTCTGAGGAGGAGGAATATGATTTCAGCCATAACCCTCATAGATATTACTGTAAGCACTATCATATTAATACACATATGATTTTCCATTCAACACCGCATCACCTTGTTCAGGTTTTTGACATCAAATATTACAGATATGTCTCAATTCATGACCAAGTGACTTGTAACATAGGAATTTTTATATGACGTCTATGTCAGTCTGGTGTATGTAATTAAAATCATGAGTCATAACTAACTTAGGGGGCATGTGTGACGCAGGAACCATGTTCCTTTCACGTTGTAGTGCAAGAACAACTTGCAATTAATGATTTTTGATGCAGAAGCCAAACCTTATTTTACATGTTGATGGGGCTGTTTCAGAAGCTCAAGTCCACGATGCATATGCCCATCAGTTCAATGAGCTTAGCTCCTAGTCACATTACTCTATCATTGGTTTTGAGTACTCAGAAGGAGTTTGTTTTGGCTTAGGATGATGTATGTATACTGATCATGATTAGTATCTTATCTTATCAGCTCACAAAGTTTGCTTAGCCTTGTAGGTTTGTACATCACATTTCTAACATGTACTCTGATTCCAGCTCGGAGGAAAATCAAAACAGCAGGGAAACCTTATATTGTGATCATACTAGCAACTATACTGATAAAACACATCTATAATTAGGCCTACGACACCATCTTCACCATTGTACACCTTTTCCGACAAAGCTAGATCAACTTCAGTACAAGACCGCCGGAGTAGTGATGATAAAGAGCTAGCTACAGTGATGAACAAAATATCTGTCATGCAGGAATCCAAACCAATGTACGAGGTCCACCTTCCCCCCCAATTCAATATCATTGATTTAGAATATACAGTCCAAAACATGCACAAGATGGTCATCCCGGCTTGCCAGTTCATAACAAACAACCCTTCAAATCAAAGCAGGATTCTGGATCAACATGCTGGTTTACCTCGTCATCTCAAGCATGGTGACTGCCCAACGTACAATCAAAGTGCTGCAATATCTATGTGCAAGAAAAAGGACTTGAATTCTCATGTATAAGATAATGATCTTGCCCCGCCAAATCAAATTAGGGGCAAGCTTTTGAAGGGATATATTTCGAGGAATATCTGGATTATGATATCCACATACTAGGAACTTGTAGCGACCTATAGTGATGATGCATTCATAAACTGTGCAGTGGTATGATAGATAGAGGCTTTCTTCTACATCAATAAAAAGGAGGTGGTCGAGACCACTCAGATGATCAACCTGAATGCCGAACAACAGTGATAGAGGTCAATTGGCCTTGTAAGAATAAATGTGACCCATTGTACATATAGTGATCCTGCACTGCAAGCAATAATGATGTGTATATAACGACTGAGATTGACTTTACCATTGGACCAATTGGTTTGTTTCATAGAATGACCATAAGTAAAAGCTGGGAATTTTGTCTGCAATGGTCTTAGCAAGTGGACAAATGTGATCACCCTTTCAAAATATAAGCCCAAAGCCATGTGTAAGAAGCACGGTGAAGCCTACCACCGAGATATGCTCATCATCAGGGAATACAGTACTAGGGTTGCATTATGGCTATGGGATTGATCATGGCATATACACATACAGATTCTAGTACTGGTGCTGGTGGAGATAGTGTTATATCCAAGGAGCCAAGTCTGAGCCATGAGTGAGCTAGTGACAACAAAATCTTCAGTAATTCAGGTATTGTTTACCATTTATGCTAACAGAAAATTACTCACATGATAATATTGTATCCATTATAAATCTAGAAGCCTGTTTGAATGCTTCAAACAAGTGTATTGGTCATAAGTCCTTGGCTATTATCATCAATATCATCAGCCATTTCCGTGAAAGATATTCTAGATCAAGAGATGTAGTGGTATATGTACATGTACCACATTTGAGTGACCCCAAGATCTAGTGAAATCATTTCCACTCCATTAACATGAGGCATTTGCATGCAATGATGTACTAGCAGACCTAATGTACTGGATGGAGCAGAAAGGCCTCTCAAAAAAACAAACTTGAAGTTGAAGGCCTTGATCACTAGTAAGATTGTATTTTGACATTGATAGTGGGATATACAGCTCAAATATCTGTGGGCGCCCACAAAGCAAGCCTAAAAGTCAGTATCTAAGATCAAAGTATGCTGAAAACTCCACATTGACCCTGATCATGAGAAACCCCCATGTCATTACCCTTTTGATGGCCCTCATGATCAACATGTGTGTGTGGCGCGATACAGACAACCACTAATAAAGGGGATTGAATGCATATATAATACCTGATGAGTAACAGCAATATATTTACTTAGGGCTTTATAAAAGTTTTGTTCATTGTAAGGTACAGAACCAGCTGCTACAAGCTGATTGACGATTTTTTCTGCTGTTGGTAGATACTTCTGGATACATTGTGACCACCCTTCAGTTGTGGTACAGTTATGATGCCAATGATCCCAGTGTTCATTTGCAAGGTGACAACACATGGTACCTGTACTAGTTCCAGTAGCGTATATTTGAGTTTTTCCTGACACCCTAATACAATAATCAACATAAAGGAGTAACTAATGGATAACATACATACTTGCAGGCCTTGCAGATGTTAGCCAGACCTGGACCATCACTCCAGTGGTATTCCACCTTACAATCAAAAAATTTGCTGATATCTTTGGCTTCCTGGCTTTTCTTTTTCTTATAAGCAGGCAACTCTTCGCTGCCACAACTAGGATCATTTGCAGAAGGTGAAGGGGCTACTGAAGCTGGGATTGAGGGAATCAAAGAGCTTCCAAAGGAACATTATACTGATAGTGCCCCAGGTTGAACTAAGAAAGAAATAATTATAGTTAAATTTATAGTATAAAAAAGGTTACCTGAAGCCTGACCGTCAAAGTGACCTTTAGAATGTTCACTGCCCCCAGCATTTTCAACGTCAATATATTCTCTGTCTTCATAGATATGAGATGTACAAGTAGTACCATGGGCCCTAGTACCAGAAGACTGTCCCCTGCTATTGCCCCTAGCACAATGTGTGCAACTAGCCATCAAAGCTTTCTAAAGTTATGTTTAAAGACTAATGAATAGGAAGGGTGAGGAGAAAGTAGACAGACATACTGAAAAGTGAGCATCAGAATACTAGTTTATATACCAGTAAAAGCAGCCACTATTGTCTTGTATCCTTAGCTAATGTGCCAGAATTGTGTAAAAACCCGCAAGAAGAGTACTCGTATCCGATTAACAGATATTAGATAGTACCTTGCCATATACAATCACCTGCTCAAAGTCAAGTTCAAAAAGTTAGAACTCAATGTGAGTACCCTTAAATACGATGAGGTTATTTATTGCAATAATACTGTCTTTGGAAAATATTCACTGGGTGATGGTGAGGATAATAAAAGTGGTGGTGGCAGCTCAACAATTCTATTGGCTGTTGCTGCTTTGCAAAATATGGGTTAGCCTTTGTGGTAAAGGGAAAGAATACTTACTCACCAGACATATGTAGGCCTTGATAATGGAGTGAATCATGCACCAAAGTTGATTGGTAGCATGGACAGGTGTTAATGACGAATCAAATATTCAAAAGACTCGCCTTTGCGCCATACAGGCACAATGCCACGTGGAATAGTAATTAATATTGCCTTTTTTGAACTTGTGGCTGATCAGCACCACCTCTATTAGGCAATCAAGTTGTGCCCACCCTTGCTTTCCATTCAGTACTTTCCACCTTTCGGCATTTTGGCAAATTTTTGCGTCGCCACTGGCTACACATTATGCCCTTGCTTTTGTTGTTCCCCTTTACCCTTCTTCCCTTACTAAGCCCCACCATGGGCCCTTTACTGCCTTTTTTATTCTCACCAGAGGATCCCCATCTTAATCCACTTTTTTATCACCTCTTCACTCCTCCTACTCGCCTTCTTTGCCCATCCACCACGCCTGATGTTACCGCTTTCTACCCGCTTCTATTGCCAATCCATTGACCACCACTGTTACAATTGACGTACCAGTACCTACTTACACTTCACTTTTTGCACTTTTACTTTTATTTTTCCAAGTCACATGACCAGTCATGTGACCATTTACTTTACTTTACATTTCCGACTTTTCATAGTCACATGACCAAGTCATGTGACACAACACCTGACCAATGTCTGGACTCATTATGTGACCGGTCACATGCTAAACATCGGACTTGAAACTTTATTTACAACTGTACAGTACCTCATGTATTTGTATTTTAGTATATATACAGGAGTAATACATGGGGAAGGACTCAGCAAGTCCTCCTGTTGTCTAGCACAACAAACCCGTTAAAACCTGAGGGGTGATCCCTCATTCTCTCTTTTCTCTTGCTTGTCTGAGTTGTGCGCCAGAGTAACAAACTCTTGGTCATTACAACCACATGCCACTGCTAATTTCAGCAAAACCCCAGCAGCCGGTCCAAATTGGGCAATAACTCCATCTTCATGACATCAATCTGCCATCATCTACTATTAAATCATCAGTCGCTCGTCTTGCCTGGCTGGAATGCAGGTGGGTAGTTTTTGAGCTGGGAAAGGTCTATCCTCTTGCGTTGCCCATGTACATTGCTGTCCCATTTGCTTGGGTACATTTATCCTTCATCCGTTGTCTTCACTACAGCTACAGTTATCATACACTGCCTGGGATACACCTATTCCAGATTGGAACTACTCCCCTCCCTCCCTTGTTTGATCAGGTGGTCCACTACAACCAGACCATTGGTAAAGAAAGTCATGGAACTGTTGGATTTGGACTAGGTGGTGGACTGGTGGCTTCAGTTTTTTTGTTCAGCAAAACATTCATTTGCAGTGTGATTATTTTTGATTTTTGAATCATTTTTATGGACACATTTTTTTAGAATGCCTGACTAACAACAAGGGAACTGTGTTAATACTGATGTTAATTTTACCTTGTCAGTCTTTTGCATATTTTTATGACATCATGATTTTCTTGCTTTTATTATTATTATTGAACTTTATTTTATAGCTGTACAAACCTGTGACATTACATACACAGCATTCATTGTTCTATCCCTTTCTTTTCCTTATTTTGACAATCTTATCCTGTACTACTTACACAGGATTTGTCAGCATATATTCCTTCCTTCATATTCTTTCTCATTCTTTTTGCACAGCTATACTGTGCATAGCCTCCCTTCTTTTTACTATATAAACCCCTGTATTTTACCTTGTAAAAAAGAACAAGAAAACCAATCCAGACTTCTTCTCTAATCTCAAGTTCACTACTCACTGCTACTTGTGATCCACTGCGGTCACAACACTTCTCACTGCTTCTACTGTTAACTGCTGTCATTGGCATCAACTGGATACCAGTGTTTGACCTAAAATGGGCCATGCTGGATATGAGATCAAAATTAGACATTAAATTTAATAGGAACCCACCAGCTTGGCCTTTGAATATTCTCAACCCACTGAGGCATATTAGAGGGGTCTGTGCCAAAGGAGAGCCTATCAAGCAAGCAGAAAGAAAATATCAAGCTTCCACTCAACAACAACGGATATCCCATCCTTGTACTCAGAGAAAGTTCCTCACCAGGTTATGTACTGAGGAGGAATACCTGAAGTTGGTGGATGCAGTGTACCAACTACCAAAGGACAAGCCTGGCCCGGCTCCCAGAGTAATGGCCAGCCAGAGGATTACTTGGACTACTGGCCATCATGGGCCTCATAGGGCTATGTCCACAGCATGATTCCATTAGAGATTCACCAAGGCAATGGAACTCCATACCTGTTGAGGTGGCTCTGCATGCAGACTTATCTACATTGCCCAGGGTCCTGGGACAGCCGCGCAGGTATTAGGGGCCATACTACTATGGCCCTGATATGTTTGACGGTAGGAATGCTGCTCCAGGACCTTCATACAATCCAATTTGCTGATGAGGATGATAACCTAGCGTGGTCATATATTGAGTTTGCCATGGTGGGCAAAACTATCCTCCCATTCTGCAGGGATATGACCACTGCAATACAAAATAGCTTATAATTTGCCTTCCCTGACAAGGCAAGGCCTCTACCCAGGATAGTGATAAGGGCGATGCAGAGCCCCACCAAACCTGGGCATGAGGAGATGGATGGGGAACCTGGGAACATTACACACAGGACAAGGTCAGGGCGGCTTCAACAAGCCAAGGACACCAAGGTAGATCAGACACTAAAGGTAAAGAAGCCCAGGATTCGTTGAATAGTAGGTAAACCTCTTGTACAGTAATATAATAGATGTATATAATGGCCCTGGGTTTAAAATGTGTACCCGGGGATGTGAGTGTTGTAGTCATCTTGGGTTAGATGATCCATAGATCACTTTGCTATAAACCGTTCCCAGGCAATGTTCCCATGTTGCCAAGTATCACTTACAGATAGCTTATCAATGTGTTGAAGTTAGACAGGTGCCGGGCTATGTTGATGGGTCCTAGGGTATAGTTCTCAGACTTATCCTTATAATACATTATCACACTGAGATCGTAATGTGGGTAGCTCAAATTTATAAGAATCAAGTAAGTAAATGTACACTGAGTGGTGAGTGAGGAGAAATTAAGTATAAGAAAATAAAATCTAGTTGAAAAAAAAAATAAATAAATAAACTTATATTACAAGTTCATTGGACTATGATTTCTTCTAATTGTACTCCCTCTCCTTTGCTTTCAACCTTGCTACCTTATCCTCCAACTGGCTAATCCTCTCATAGAGATCCCCAATAATCCCTTGCCTTCATTCTATCCTTGCTACCCTTTCTTCCAAGGAAGGAGGCGGACTCCACTGCTGTGCTGGGGACAACCATTGTACGTGGCTGGGAACCGGGGATGTAAAGCTGAAGTCTATGAGGTCCTGGCCATCACTTTGAGGAGTGACAGCAATAGGGACCTCACCTCCTAGGGGTGTGTGGGGCATTGGTGGCTGAGGCAAATCCCCTTGTTGGGCCTCAAAAAGCCAGTAAGGTGGAGGCCCGGGGGATAGACAAGGGGTTCCGGGAAGGTGTTTCTTCCCACTTGAATAGGTTGGGAGAGCCAGGAGGAGAAATAGGGGTGGGACGGAAAGGTGGGGACAGGAAATTGAAGAAAGTGTTGGACCAAGAGAGTGTGACGTCCGGGGGGGGGGGGGGTCAACAGCCTCCTGGGTACAAATGGGAAGGGGGCTGGGGGATGGCAATGGCAGCCTTGCCACAGCATCCAAAACCTCCCTGGCAGGAGAGGGGGTGGCCTCCCTCATCCTGGCAATCCACCCAAGGCCAGGATGGATTGCATTCACATCCATCTCCCTGGGTTCTCTATGGGATACCTAAGCAGGCCTTCTTGACTCCTGGGATGTAGCTTGCGCCTGTGGAGGGGGAAGGGGGGTGCAGGGGGTGCAGCAGGTGGGGGAGTGTGGTGAGCAGGAGCAGGGATCACTGCTCATGAAGGTGGGGGGACCCTGATTGTGAATTGGGTCCCAGTTGTTCCATGGGCTGGTAGAACAGCTTGCGTGCTCCCTATGGCAGCCCAATCTTGACAGGATGGTCAGGAGCTGTGACCAGAGCCCTTGGCACTTCTGGCTCTGAGGCTATGGGCTTCCGGGACTTGCTCCCCACACTTGCATCATTGTCCCACACGTACTAGTACTTCTCCTGCACTTGTTGCTGGAGGTCCTCCACTTCTTTGTCTGCTTACTCCTGCTGATGGTGCAGGCAGACTTGTCCAGCCTGCACTGCTTGCACCCCTCCTCCATACTCTTCCTCTGCAGATCCTCTACACCCCTGGTAATCTCTACCACCACCTTTTGTTAGTTTTGGTGATTCTGCACCTTTGTGCTACCTATATATTTTCATTCCTTTCTCTATCTATTCTTCTATCATTCACTATTGATTGTGTTCTCTATTATTTCGCCTTTGTGGCTGCTTTGTTTACCTTTGTTTACAAAACTTCGGACAGTACTGCAGAGTCCAATGCTTTCTATTCTCTAGTTACTCACATTGGACTCTAGGTACTGTATACCTGTCATACTCTCTAATAATACAGTTACTCACATTGGACTCTAGTTCCAGTCCCTGATTGCTCTCAGCAAGTGGCTAGACACTTCCTTCAAGCTTTGTTCTTAATACCTTTCCCTTTCCCTTTTCTTTGCCGGTTAAAGGTGCTACAGGGTCTGGGCACTGACCACTAGAAGTCCCGGAGTGTGGACAGGTGTGCTGGGGGCAAGATGGCCTTGAGAGCCTGGGAACAGGGGGTGGGGATGGGGAGCACCTGGACGGAGCTGCCCTCTTTTCCCTCTTTGACAAAACCACTGTCATGAGAGCAGGGTTGCGCTTTCTTTTGCCAGTGGTGGGTGCCGGGGGGCTTTTGAAACGTGCTGGTTTGATGGGCATGGTGGCAAAAGTACAAGGACAAGGTGGAACCACTGTGAAAAGACACAGTCAGTAAGTAATTGAAAAAGGATGAAAAAAAACTTACTTTGCAACCACCACCTGTTGTCCAGAGCATCCCTCCTCTCAGGTGTCTGTCTCCTGGGATCAAACCAGACGGATTCCTCCACTGTCTCATATTTCCAGCTAATCATGGAGGGATCCACAGCCCTTCCCTTGTTCTCTCCTCTGCCAAACTGTGTGATGGCACTCAGAAAGAGCTGGGGGATGTGGAAGTTATGCCCAGCATTGTTTCCCTCCCTTATTGTGTCTGTCCCACTCACTACTTCCTCCCTCAGCATCTCCACATACTGGTCCATGTCTTGGACAAAAACCAAGGGCCAGTACATAACGGCCTTCCTGACATGCTCTTTGGCTTTGTAGATCTTTTTTTGGGTGGAAAAAGACATTGGAAGTGGTGTTTTTGGTTGGGGATGTGATAAAAGTGTGGTTTAGGGTAGTACTGTCTGAGTGACTGAGATGTTAAAGGGTTCAGACATGTTATACATGGATTTGGTGCCACATATTGTGCCTGTGGGAATTTTGAGAAAAATGCACATAATAAAAGTTGGACTTGTATTTTTTACACTCAAACACCAGAAATGTTGCAAATGCCAACTCTCCAGTGCAAATCCAGTGTCCGGGAACCATCCCCAGGTATGTCCCATTATCTCAAATATTACTCCAAGAATACCAGCCCGTGACCATCAACTTTGAGTCATTGGTTGACTGGCGCCAGTACACTGACTATCTGCACTGTAGTCCTAACTTCTACAATATGTTACAATAACACAATTTTTGGACCTTTAAATTTTATTCTCCTCTTCAACTTTCTTTTGTAGTTTTCACACCCTGTGCCATGCGGTGCCATGCGACACTTTCCATTATTGTTCAAACTCCACTTCTCGTGCTACGCTGCCTTTTCTATGTTTAGATACAAATATCTCAGGCAGTGGAGCTGGCCACACGGGTTGTGTCCCATGACATCATCAGCCACTGCCTCCATCAACTGTACAGTACACATGTATAAACAAACTGTATTAGTATATAAACCCCAATAAATCCAGGAGATTTCTCAGTGAATCCTTCTCTTGTATATCCACAACTAACTTGGTCCTATTACAAGGGGTTTACCCACTCCTACCATCCTCACTCTTGCCTGTCTGAGTTGTGCACCAGAGTATCAAAACTTTGGTTGTTACACCATGCTCCTCCATTAACACTTGTTTAGTGTGCTATAAGGGCATAATATTATATTTAATACTTATGTACTCTCTTCACAGTTGTTCCCCAATTTCATCTATCACAATTCAATTAATCACGTTGGAATAGCCTTGGCATGGTTCAACTTCTCTGGCTTTTGAACTACATCCACTGACAACACATCTGTATTATTGCAGGCTAACTTCTTTTACACCAAGAACAATAATTATTTATTCTTTCATGGGAAATAAATGCACTCAAGTCTGATAGGTAATACTATCTCTATTTCATTTAGTCACCTTGCTAATTAAATAATTCAATGTACATCAGAAATGATATGTTGTTTCAATGTGTCAATGTGCTGCCCCAGCAGCTGTCAATTTAAATACCTACAACATGTTCCAAGCATTGCTGCAATGTGTTTGCAGTGTTTTGTCAATGATTCTTTTCTGAACCACTGACATTGTTCTCACTATAAAATGGTAAGGATTCTCACTTTGCTCTTCTCCACTCATTATTAATGTCTGACTCAGAGCTAGATTCCAAGCCTGATATCATAAACCCTGGTGCCGGCCCATTGCTCCCTGGTACTCAAGCAACTAAAGAGGAGCTATTTGTGGTAATATTTATACTCTACAATATCAACATGTACACTATCTAATTTATGGTATTAACAGGTCCCTGAAGAATTTCTACTTCATAACCAAGCTCTCGTGAAGGAGGTTAGAGGCCTGAAGTTGGATGACAAGCTGTGTAAAACAGACACGTGATAAATGGTAGTTAAATTGGGATTGCCTTGTAGTGAGGCTACAACCTGGTGGCTGCTACACACCAAGATGTGATAGGGTATGCAGAATCTGCCCAGATCCATTCATCTTTGTTCAGAAAGTCTTTATGGTTCTATGATGTCAGAGTGTCTTGGAAGGCAGAGGAATTATGAGTGTTTCCTATATGCCCTAGACCATAATCTATGATCTTGAGATTATGGGGAAAAATAATAGCCTGGGGAAAGTTCAGATCACTTCCATAATTCAGAAGTAATATAAATCACCTGGCAATCCAAAGAGTAGTGGGATTTCCTATCAAAGAATGTCTCTCCAAAGTGGCTTGTTTTTGGAAAAGACAAATGTTGGTACCGTCAACTGTCAAACACCCATTTCTCGATTCTGCACAAACTTGATTCTCCACCCACAATTTGGCAGCATCCTTCTCCTCTCAAGTAGGGGGACCAACAACCTCATCATGCAATGAGAGGATAGCAATCACACACCCATTGGTGCTATTCACCACTGTGCCAACAGAGAGACCTGCCCAGTCAGCAATATCAGCAGGTGTAAATCCATTTCCATAGTGGCCTAAATGGTTCAAAAACATGGAGAGTTGATGTTCAATAGGAGTTTGTGGTGTATTAGAATTATACCATCAAAAGTTTCTGGCCAACATCGATTAATATGTTGGAAATGTGTTGGATTGTAAAGATGTGACCACTCCCTAAGAGGGAAGTGCAATAGACGAGGTGCTTGTGGGTACATTGTAAATACTCTTGTACGTTGCACCTGGTCTTGTAAATGGAGATATTCTGTCATCAATATTTACATTTGATGTGCTTTGGGATGTACAACTACTTCTGCCTGCAAGGCAGATGATGTACCTTCCATTTTTACAAGGTATTAGTACATACCAAAATATATTTAGTCAGAGGGAGACTACTAACTTATCTGACATGGGAGAATCTGAATGGACAAGAGAAAGCAGATTGCTTGGTGGTGACCCATCATGTGACTCATCTTCAGAATGGTCGGTAACAGTGACCAGCCTGTGGATTAGCTGCTGAAGGAAATCCATGAATGTGGCGTCAAGTTCCTTGAGATAACGCTGACAGATAGTGGGCTGGTGGCAAGACATGTTGACGTTTTGAGGTGCGTTTGGCTTGTTCATATATAGCTCACAACTCATGGTTTTCATGTCCAGCTTCATGGTATACTCATTTTTTTGGTACAGCATTTCTATGTAATTTACATGTTTGCCATTGGCTAGGTGTGGTCACCAAGATGACAAAATTTGGTTACTTGCTTCTCCCCCTCCTAGAAATGGACCTTGAACAGGGCTAATCATGATTGCAATTGGGGGCTTTGATTGTAATTTTATTCAAAGGCACCGGCTCTATTTAGATATTACAATATTTAAGAACTAGGTTCTATCAGCACTATAATGAACATATGAATAAGTAACTGAATGATAATAAAGAAGAACTGTAACATACCCTTCAGTAGATCATAATCAACTGAAGGGGAAAAACAAACGAAAGAACTAGCGAGTATATAAGACAAGGATACGAGCCACATGTTGAATATCTGGTAGTATTGCAATTGGCTCTCGGTATTCCAACACAATACATTGCAACCAATGCCAAGCCAGAATTTGCGACATTACCAAGCGGCTAACTGGGCTTATTGCTGATATATGACCAACGTGTTTCGTCAAACATGACTTGAGCGTAGCCGTGTATGTCCGACTTCTCACTTTCCCGGAGTTGCATTAACCTGAATCTCCGCTTGATCCTGTTGTAGCTCGCCACAATGTTACATGCTAATTTCACTGTAAATTTCCCGCAAGAACTCTGAGATTACCAACGACAATCATGACAACATTTGACTCTTTACATAGACAATGCAGGATATTGGAATCGTTATTCGATGTAAAATTGACATCTTACTCGCGGCTGGCTTTAGCAATCGGAAGAAATGCGTATGACCTTGAAGCTGAAGGGTCTGGAGAACAATGGAAAGACCTTGAAGTCGAGGTTGACGATTTTCTGGAAAAGGTAGGTACAATGTTATTAGTTGCTTATACGAATTCTTATCATACTTTTCAGTTGCGAGTGACCAACGAGCAGCTCGCAGCGGTCACCAGCGATCCTAATATGCCGCCTTCTCAGTCCATGTCAAGAGCAATTCAGAGACATAGAGATGTTTACCGGGACTATTCACGCGAACTGCACCGAACGAAGGCGCGCAGTATCTTTTAACTCTAGAAATCGGGGCTTATCCTTGATTAGACAAATGTCAAATATGCACTCGACCAAGCTAATTTACTCAGCGGTGTAAGGCACGATATTGAGTAAGTAAATGACCCTCAATCCCACTGAACTTCACTTATCACTGGTTTGGTTATTCAGAGCTTATAAGTCGTCGGCTGCAGATTCATTACTCGCCGAGCGTGGTAGACTTGACAGTTCTCATCAAATGACAGATACTATCCTCGAGTGAGCTCATTTCAGCTGAATGTCGGTTTCTGTTTTTACCATCATTCCTAGGCAAGTCTTTGAGACCAGGGCCGAGTTTTCGCAGCAGAGCGTATCTTTGGTTGGCATCAAGGGGCGTATAAATAATGTTTTAAGTAAGCTGTTACTCTACTCATTATCCTCTGATATCAAATATGATACCCAATCCACGTTCACCCAGATTCTATGCCTGGCGTAAACAATCTTTTGTCCGTGATCAAATTCCGTCGGAGAAGAGATGCAATCATTCTTGGTGTCGTGATCGCAGCGTGTTTGCTAATACTCTTGAGATATATTGCCCACAACTGAGACACAAAACCCGAGAGGCTCCGCATCGAATAATATACTTCACAGGGAGGAGAATTGGCTCTGAAATGTTCGTCGAATGCGTTGGAAAAAATGATATTTTAAATCAACGTTTCAACCTAGTCTTCCTTGTTGGTATTCTAAGTTAATCCGAGAAGCGAGACGCGTAGCAAGTAGTCTTTGGCTGTCACTTCTCAGAATGTGATCACTGAATGCAGGAGTTTATTGGGGAGAAGAAATAATATGTGACACGAAAGATTGAAATTTGTATGGCTGAAAGAGGAACTTTCCACATGAAAGTAATAAAACTAAGTGGAACTCAGCTGCTGCCTGAGAGGCTATAGAAACAACTGAGGTATTCCTATACTAAGCCCCCTACTACTTATAGTTGGAGGTACTACTCACTAAGGTACAATGAGTCTTAGGAGAACAATGGCTGTTTAGCAGCTTTAGCTGAGACCAGGTTTATCTGGCTTTGTCACTCCCACTTGAGTGCAACTGTAGTTCCATGGCTTTGGGGAATTCAAAGCTTTTCATGAGTGAGGGGTTTAGTGAGGATGTTGGCAACCATATCTCCTGTAGGCACATACTTGATTACTGCCTCTCCCTTTGATACTAAGTCATCTCTGACGAAATGATATTTTTGTTGAACATGTTTTGTGTGAGCATGGAACTGTGGATCTTGTGTAAGAATGATAGCTGCTTGATTGTCACAGTGCAACATTGTATGTCCATTTTGAGCATGTCAAATCTCTTCAAAAAATGTCTGAAGCCATGCAAGGTGTTGTCCAGCATTGCTCAGTCTAATGTACTCTGACTCCATGGAGGATAAAGCTACCATGCTTTGTCTTTTGCTTGTCCAGGAGATTGCTCCTTGGATGGTGATAAAAACAAAACCTGATGCTGATCGGGACATATCTGGGGTTCCAGACCAATCCACATCTGAATATCCATATAAATCCATGTCCATGGAGACATCTATGCCATCATAATGTAGTTCCATGTCCCTGTTTACTTTCAGATATTGGAGAACATATTTGGCAGCTTCCCAGTGGTGGCTCCTCAGAGCTGAGCTGTGTCTACTTAGCATTCCAACAACATAGGTAATGTGGAAATCTATAATTGAGAGATATGACACTTGACACCCTTCAGTATGCATCTTGTATTGAGCAATATCTTCCCCTGGAGCATTTGCAATCCATGGGCCATTGATGTCCATACTGGCTTGCAGTTCTTTATTCCAGCATACTCCAAGACTGTCAATGTATTGACATTGCAAGAGGGAAGTTGTTTTGTTTGAATAATCACATGGGATTTCTATTCTGATGATGTACTTTGCTTCTCCAAGGTCCCACATTTTGAATATGGATTCAAGTTTGGCTTTTGGGATATCCATGAGTTTTCAAGATGAAGCTCCTACAATGAGATCATCTACATAGACAACAACAAAGCATATTTGTTTGTTGTTCCGGAATACATAGAAACATATTTCTGCATTTAGTCTTGTGAAACTGAGCTCCTGGAGCTTGCAACCAAAGGCTTTGTTCCATGTATAACAAGCTTATTTTAATCTATAGATGGATCTATTCAACCTCCAGCAGTATCCAGGTTGGATAGGAGCACCCCCTGGAGAAAACATGTATAGTTCTTCCTCAAGTTCTTCATTGAGTTCTAGGTCATATTTTGCTGCCAGGGCTAGAATAATCTGGTTGACTCTAAGTTTGCAACCGGAGCAACAACCTCCTGGTAATCAATCCCCTCCCTTTGAGTAAAACCTTGTGCAACAATCTGGAGTTGTATCTCTCAATGTTTCTGTTTTGATTGAACTTGATCCAGAACACAGGTTTTGATGTGATAGGTTTTACTTTTTTTAGAAGTGGGGGACAGTGTTATATACTGCATTGGTATGGATGTAACAACCAAGAGTTAGTTACTCTGGCGCACACAGGAACACACTATAAAGGTAGTGGAAGATGGGGAGTGGGTACCCCTTGGGCTGCAGTGAGTTAGTTGGTATACAACAGGAGGACTCGCTGAGGAGTCTCCTGGATCTATTGGGGTATATATACTACTACAGGTTGTTTGTACATGTGTACTATACAGTTGATGAAGGCAGTGGCTGATGATGTCATAGGGTCTAGCCCGTATGGCCAGCTCCACTGCGTGAGAGAGTTAAGTCTAAAAGTAAAAGAAAGGCAACGCGGCGCGAGAAAGGGAAATGCCGCGTGGTACTTAAAGTATAAAGTTAAAGCGGAGAATAAAAAGGAAAGGAGATGTCTGGAAATTGTGTTATCGTAACACTACCCCCCTTCTAAGGCTCGACTTCCAGGTGAGACCAAATTCCGGAGGTAGTGGTAAAATTTTCGGGCATAGGTTGAAAGAGGGAATTAAAAAGGTTTGAATCAATGCCTCTAAGCTTCCTGGGAGCTGAGGGATTCCTAGAATAAAATTTGCGAACAGCACCGCGGGAGTTTTCCAGATGGGATTCTGGTTCCCACGTTCTGTCCTCGTCTCCATAGCCCTTCCATAGGACCAGGAACTCTAATTTTCCCCGCTTCAAGCGTGCATCTACCACTTGTTCGACTTTGAACTCTTCTTCACCTTCTTGGGTGACTACCACCGGACCGGGCCGGTCTACGCGCTGTCCCGGCAGCGGTCCTTTGTAGGGTTTCACACGGCTAATGTTAACCGTGGGTACCACCCTCATTCGTTTTGGGAGTTCCAGCTCCACCGCATTAGGTTTGACTTCCTTAATCCGGTAAGGGCCAATCCACTTTTCGGTCAGTTTTCTAGACTGCCGGTCTTTTAATTTTAAGTGGTCGGTGTCTAACCAGACCAGGTCGCCGACCTTGTAATCAGGGGCCTTAGAGTGTCTACGCTCTGCCCTGTCTTTCATCTGCTCCGCAGTTTTAAATAGCGCTTTGCGCGTTTCGTCCAAGACAGACTTCATGTCTTTTGCCATGTTTCCAGCAGCCTCGTTTTTGCTTTTGCCAGGTTCTACACCCATTCTGGGGAGGTACGATCTAGTAACCTCGAATGGTGCCTTTCCTGTAGCCGACGACTGTTTAATATTATAAGAGAACTGGGCTATTTTTAGCCACTTGGCCCAATCTGTCTGTCTGTCGTTAATAAATATCCGGAGATACTGTTTCAACTCCTGGTTGAGTCTCTCCGTTTGTCCATCGGTTTGCGGATGGAACGCCGTGGATAATTTAGGTTTGATGCCCAGCATCCGGCACAATTCTTTCGTAAACTCGCTAGCGAATTGTGGTCCTCTATCGGAGATTACCGTTTCTGGTAACCCATGGATGGACCATACGAAATCCTTAAATAGGTCTGCCGTACCGGCGGCGGTGATGGTTTTGTTGGTGGGTATGAATACCACTTCTTTGGAGAAGCGGTCTACTACCACCATTACTGAATTGTACCCGTTTGACTCGGGCAGATCCGTCGTGAAGTCCACCGATATATCCTGCCAGGGGCCAGCTGGTATCGGGTTCGGCATGAGTTTACCCGCCGGCGGTTGATGGGAATTCTTGGCCATGGCGCATCTCAGACAGGATTTTACGTATTCCTGTACGTCTTTGACCATGCCCGGCCACATGTAGTTTCTGGAGATCAACTCCATCGTTTGTTGCCATCCAGGGTGCCCAGCCACTGGAGTGTCATGATGTCTATCTATTGCCTTGATCCTTGCGGACTCAGGCACATAGATTTTGTTTTTGAAATGAAAGAGCTCGTCTTTCCATAAATAGTTTTCATTGCTGTCAAGGCGCGCCTTTTCTTCTGGGGAGATGTCTTTCCTGAAGACTTCCAGGAGAGCGGAATCTTGCCTGATTCTAACATTGGCAACCCTTGATTGATCTATCAGGGTAACACCTTTGTTGTCATCTTTGATACCGTTGGCATGATCCTCTCTTCTGGATAAAGCGTCTGCTTTCCCCATAGAGCTTCCAGGCTTATGTATTAATTTATAATTAAACCTTGACAAGTACACCGCATAGCGGGCCTGTCTACGGTTCAAGTCTCGGGCCGTCATAAAATACTCCAGATTCTTATGATCAGTCCAAATTTCAAATTGGTGCCTAGCACCTTCTAAGTAGTGCCGCCAGTGCTCTAAGGCTCTAATGATGGCCAGCATCTCCTTGTCTTATATTTGATAGTTACGCTCTGTAGGCGACAAACTATGCGACAAATAGGCACAAGGCCTCCAAAGATCATCAGGGCATTTGATCGATAAAACAGCCCCAGTGGCGAAGTCAGAAGAGTCGGTTTCTAACCGGAACTCTTTGTCTAACTCTGGAAATGCCAATATGGGCGCTGTTGTGAATGCCTGTTTAAGCTTATCAAAAGCTTCCTGTTCTTTGGCGCCCCAATGCCAAACAAGGTCCTTTTTGGTGAGATCATTCAACGGTCTCGTGATTTTTGCGAAGTCTTCAATAAACCTTCGGTAGAAATTACCTAAGCCTAGGAAGGCCCTAACTCCTTTGACGTGAGTAGGTTCTGGCCATTCCAAAATAGCTTGAACTTTCTCAGGGTTCATCCTGATTCCGTTCTGGCCTATGATCATACCGAGGAAGTCTACTTCCTTCACTTTAAAATTACATTTTTCGGGTTTAACGAATAGGTCCCGTTCCTGTAAGCGTCGAAGGACTTCTTGCACGATCCTGTCATGCTCAGCCTCATCGTCCGACTTTGTAAATATTAATAAATCGTCAATGTAAATGACGACACAGTTTTCCATATCCGCAAAGATCTCGTTCATCATGCTCTGGAAGGTTGCCGGTGAATTGGTCAACCCAAAGAACATAACAAGGGGTTCGAAAGATCCTCAGTGGCACGTGAATGCGGCCTTCCAAGCATCTTCCTTTTTGATTCGTACATTGTTGTACCCCCATCTGAGATCCATCTTTGTCAGGATTTTGGCGCCAGCCAATTTGTCCACTAGCTGACTAATCAAAGGCAGAGGATACGCATTTTTAACCGTGTGCTCATTCACGTAACGATAGTCCATAATCATTCGCTTTTTACCATCCTTTTGAGGAATGAAGAACACCGGGGACGTCATAGGACTTTTGGAAGGTCTGATGTAACCCTTCCTAAGTTGTTCGTCTATGAAACTAGATACCTCATCTCTTTCGGGAGCAGAGAGCGGTATCATGTGTCCCTTCCTTGGTTTGAAGGTGTCTTTCAAATCTATAGCATGGTCCCAAGGCTTAGCCTCTGGGAAGCGCTCTGATTTGTGTTTCGAAAAGACTTTCCAGAAGTCGTGGTACTCGGGAGGTACCAGCCTCTTAATCTCTTCCTCAGGTTTTACCTCATCATCATCGTCGTCGATCTTTTCTAAAGATCTGAGCTCGTAAACGTGACTAGCGTTTAACTTTTCGAGACGCTCATTGTGACGGACATGATTTGGTTTACCCAAGTTTATACATTCCTGGGGGCAACGTGACAATGTGACAACCCCTGTCTGCCAGTTGATCTCAGGATTGTGTTTAAATAGCCAGGTCCAGCCTAAGATTAAATTAATCTTCCCTAGTTGGGTAGCCTCGGCAGTGACTCGTTCTCTGTGTCCTTGGTATTCGACCACAAAAGAACATTTGTGTGTAATACAGCCACCTGCGTTAAGCGTACCGTCAACGTTATAGACGGGAATAGATGTTTCTAATTTTACAAGGGGGAGTCCAATTTGCTCCGCCCAGACCTGATCTATGAAGATCCCGTTAGCGCCTGAATCAAGCAGTGCGCTCGTTGAGTGTACTTTGCCCCTGGCAAGGTTTTCCACGCCAACGTCTAAACGGATCTCCTTTTGGAATAAATACGTGCGCATCAACACACGCCTTGGGATTTCGGGAAAGGGTGGCTCCGAAGAAGAAGAAGGAATCTTGAATGACACATGTTTTTCTATTTTTGTTTTACCAGAATCAAGCACCCTAGTGTTTGTCTCGCCGGGGCCACGCTCCAAGGGAGACACTGGTGCAGCGGTAGTATCATAAATATTACAGTTACATTTCTTTATACAAGTACATACTTCTGATAACAAATTTAAAAATTTATTTACAAATTGGGGAGCCATCCCCGTCATTCCGTTATTGCTCGTGCAACACCCCGGAGCAGGGGCCACTTTGTTGTGGTTTACTTCATTTTTGCCAGGAGCTAAGGTACCCAAGTGACCTAAGCCCCGAATTCTTTTCCCTGAGCCTTCATTTCGTTGACCTGTTGGTCATAGAAGAAGGCCCGGATTACGACCGGCCAAAGAGTTGAGCCGATCGTCCGGTTTTTCGTTTTCTAGTTGGCGCACCTGGCGCCCTTTATTTTTTTGTTGGGCAGCCTGCGCCCCGTTTCTACAGTCTCGGGACATGTGTCCCTCTTGGCCGCAGTTGTAACAGTTGCCCTTGAATCTGCGCATTTGTCCGCCTTGGACCGCGCCGATATCCATAGGAGCACCCTGTCCTGGCTGCAGCCCGAACGGCTTGAACCCGTGAGAGTGATTATGATGTTGGTTTGATGACCCAGGGCGCCTCTGGGGTGTGTTGTTTTGTTTGGTGGACCCGCCACCTTGGTGCATGGTGTAGAGCTCTATGGCTCTACCAACTCGTCGTACTTCCTCAGCCGCCAGGGCCAAGTTGTCACTTCGTGTATCCTGCAGATAGATCTGTTCTGCAATGCGAGGGTTCACATTGCGTTCTAGCAGTTCCACTGCGTGTTCATTGCCAAGACCCCCTTGGATTGAGAGGGCCAGGAACTGGGTTACGAAATCATCCGTCCTCATGTTTCCTTGTTTGAAGGAACGGATTTGCTGACGCGCCCAGTCACGCTCAGCTTGCAGTTTGAAATAATTTTCTATCTCTGTTTTGAGATCGTCCCAGGTGGGCCACACACCCGCGGTGTAGCTTTCCTGGAGTCTTACTTGGGCGTATCGACCCGCCACAGGTCCTTTTAGGCGAGATAGCACCGCAGTGGCTACCTCAAAATCGTCGGCGAAAGCGTCCCAGTTCGCCTTGACCCAAATCTGGAGCTTGATCCACCATTCGGCAAATCGCGCTGTCTCCTTCGAAGGCGCCAGGGTCAGCGACGACTTCGACTTTCTTATTAAACTTTTTCTCTACCGAGGGGGTTGCTACAGGGGGGTTGGCCTGTATCTCGGCGAGCTGCGAGGTTAATTCAGCTATCTGCACACGCATTGCATGCAGTAGCGCATTCATATCTTGGGGTTGCGACGACATGTCGACTTGTTCTCTTTGGGTAACGTAAAAATAGGTAACTGGGGGTCCCCACTTGCTATCTGCGGATCAACCTCTTCCCAGCTGAGTATCGGACCTCAATCTCCGACTACCCACACTATAGTATTTGAAAATGTATATAAAATGTAAATGTAATAAACCCTGGTCCGAACGGTTGTCAGGGGGTGGTCCGCTTGTTAAGCTGTCAACCCTTCTCCAGACTGGCGGAGGCAAGTGCCCGGCCTGGTCAGAGGTATTCGAAAAAGAAGTTATGTATTTTTATTCTAATCAACAGTGGTTCCACACCAGCTGCTGAGCTAAGTACTCCCCTTAACGCTGGGGGCCGCGTATCACAGGTTTTGGGTTCTTCTCCCAAAGCACTACAAGGCCGTCGCTAGGAGCGCACCTATTTGCTATACGGGATATTCCTAACCGCTAACCAATCTCCTTCACCCTGGAGTCCGGGTGCCCAGTGGGACTTTTTGCACAAACGTGCGAGAGAGTAGAAAGAGCGAGTCCTAATGTAACAACCAAGAGTTAGTTACTCTGGCGCACACAGGAACACACTATAAAGGTAGTGAATGGGGAGTGGGTACCCCTTGGGCTGCAGTGAGTTAGTTGGTATACAACAGGAGGACTCGCTGAGGAGTCTCCTGGATCTATTGGGGTATATATACTACTACAGGTTGTTTGTACATGTGTACTATACAGTTGATGAAGGCAGTGGCTGATGATGTCATAGGGTCTAGCCCGTATGGCCAGCTCCACTGCGTGAGAGAGTTAAGTCTAAAAGTAAAAGAAAGGCAACGCGGTGCGAGAAAGGGAAATGCCGCGTGGTACTTAAAGTATAAAGTTAAAGCGGAGAATAAAAAGGAAAGGAGATGTCCGGAAATTGTGTTATCGTAACAATGGAGGCTTAGGAGTTCCTCCTCCAAGGCAGACTTCCATAATTCTCCATCTGAGCATGATAAGGCTTCCTTTAGTGTCCTTGGAAAGTCTGTATTAGATGGACCAGTGCTTGCTATTCCAGCAAAGAATGTCTCCTCTGTGTTGGATGTTTCTCTGGGAACCTTAGGAGCGTTAGGTTTCTCCATGGAGTTGTTGTGCTGCTCTCCGAGACTGGTCCTCATTTAGAGTTGTATATATTATGGGTACATGGATGCTATGTTCATATATTTGGAAAATATCAGTGCAACATGCAGGACAGGCCACTTTCAGACCGTTCCAATATGGAAGAACATATTGCACATATTGAAGCGGAGTTTGAATTACTTATAGAGCGGTCAAAGAGACTTGCCTTCCAGTGGGGCATATATAGGTTGGATGAACTGGATAAATAGATAGATGGGTGGATGGATGGATGGATTGATGGATGATAGATGGGTGGATATTTTGATTGGCATTAAATGTAAATATAGTGCTATAATAACAGTGACTACTGCTTCTTATTTACTTTAGAATCACTTTATGTTATTATTCATTCAATTTTGTTTTGAATCATTCTGGACGTTACTAATTGCAAATATAGTGTTATAATTATTATGGCCACCACTTCTATAGTGATCTATACATTTATTTTTGCCACAGTTGCTATATTTGTTAAAAGTACCAAACATAGCCAACTATAGTAAAAGCATATTTTCCTGATGTATTAGGATGACACCTTTGTTGTCATCTTCGATGTCATTGGCATGATCCTCTCTTCTAGACAAAGCATCTGTTTTTCCCATAGAAGTACCAGACTTATGAATTAATTTATAATTAAACCTAGACCTAGACAAGTATACTACATAGTGGGCCTGTCTCCAGTTGAAGTCCCAGGCTGTCATAAAATACTCCAGATTTTTATGATTGGTCCAGATTTCAGATTAGTGCCTAGCACCTTCTAAATAATGCCACCAGTGCTCTAATGTTTGAATAATGGCTATCATCTCTTTGTCATAAATTTGACAGTTGGGCTCTATAAGCAACAAACTATGTGATAAATAGGCACAAGGCCTCCAAAGATCATCAGGGCATTTAATTGACAAAACAGCCCCAGTAGCAAAATCAGAAGAGTTGGTTTCTAGCCGGAACTCTTTGTCTAATTCTGGAAATGCTAATATGGGCACTGTTGTAAACACCTGCTTAAGCTTATCAAAAGCTTCTTGTTCTTTGGCACCCCAATGCCAAACGATGTCCTTTTTTGTGAGATCTTTCAATAGTCTTGTTATTTTTGCAAAGTTTTTGACAAATCCTTTCAGTAAAAATTGCCTAAGCCAAGGAAGGCACCAACTCCTTTGACATGAGTAGGTTTTGGCCAGTCTAAAATAGCTTGGACTTTCTCAGGATCCATCCTGATTCTATTCTGGCCAATTATCATACCAAGGAAGTCTACTTCCTTCATTTTAAAATTATATTTTTTGGGTTTGACAGATAGGTCCTGTTCCTATAAGCGTCAAAGGACTTCTTACATGATCCTGTCATGCTCAGCCTCATTGTCTGACTTTGTAAATGCTAACATATTGTCAATGTAAACGATAACACAGTTTTCCATATCCGCAAAGATTTCATTCATCATGCTCTGGAAGGTTGCCAGTGAATTGGTCAACCCAAAGAACACAACAAGGGGCTTGAAGGATCCTCCGTGGCACATGAACACGGCTTTTCAAGCATCTTTTACTTTGATGCGTACATTATTATACTCCCATCTGAGATCCTTCTTTGTTAAGACCTTGGCACCAGGCAACTTGTCTACTAGCTGACTGATTAGGTAATAATAGTCCATAATTATACACTTTTTACCATGCTTTTTAGGGATGAAGAACACTGGGGATGTCGGGGCTTTTGGAAGGTCTGATGTAACCTTTCCTAAGCTAATTATCTATGGAACTAGAAACCTCATTTTTTTCTATAGCAGAGAGGGGAATCATGTGCCCTTTTTGTGGTTTAAAAGTGTCCTTCAGATCTATAGTATGGTTCTGAGGCTTAGCCTCCGGAAAGCGTTCAGGTTTATGTTTAGAAAAGACTTTCCAGAAGTCATGGTACTCTGGAGGTACCAGCCTCTTAATCTCCTCCTTGGGCTTAACCTCATCATTGTTGTTGTTAACCTTATCTAGAGATCTGAGTTTGACATAAACATGACCAGTGTTTATTCTTTCCTCTGTCTTGGTTTGACGGATGTGACTCAGTTTACCCAAGTTATTACACTCCTGAGGGCAACATGACAATGTAACCACCCCTGTCTTCCAGTCTATCTCAGGATTGTGTTTAAATATCCAGGTTCAGCCTAAGATAAAATCAATCTTCCCTAGTTGGGTAGCCTCGGTGGTGACTTGTTCTCTGTGTCCTTTGTACTTGACCACAAAAGAGTATTTGTGTGTTATGCAGCCACCCGTATTAAGTGTACCATCAATATTATAGATGATAATAGGCATATCTAATTCTACAAGGGGGAGAACAACTTGCTCTCCCCAGACCTGATCTATGTAAATACTGGTAGCGCCTGAATCAAGCAGTGCACTTGTTGAGTGTACTGAGCCTCGGGCAAGGTCTTCCACACCAACATCTAAACAGATCTCCTTTTAGAACATACTCTGACATACCAATACCCCATAGGATAATACCTCTGATTTGTAAGCCAATCCAGTATGCAGCAGCTATACTGTGTAAGATGTCTGTGGTTGCATGTCATGTTTGAGATCCTATATTGTATAACCTTTATCACAACACAATGGGATCCGCACCTGTGTACAGTGATTCTGGACCTTCTGGGCATGCAACCAATCAGTATGCTTTCCAAGTACGCCTTGGTAGCTTAGTTGGTAAAGCACCAGACCATGAAAGCTGGAGTCCCAGGTTCAAGCCCTGGCCAATGCATGTTTTCTCATACTATAAACAAATGTCATAATTTGTCAACCTTGGCCATATAGCTCAATTGGTAGAGCAGCTGGCATATATCCAGAAGGTTCCAGGTTCAATCCCTGGTCTGGTCAATATCCAATTTTATCAGGTTATGAGCCCTGTGCTCTAGCCATCTTCCTGACCTCATATCTCACCATCCAAGGGTCCTACTGCTTATCCATCACAACCATCGTCTTCTGGGACTCCTATTATCCCATCCACCATCTCTGATTGCTCTGATATCATCTTGATCTCCAATAACGCCTCCTTGTTGCAAGTTACCCCCATTTTGGACACTTTTTTGGTCTTATCTGCACCATATCTCGCCCAATCCTTATCTGATTGTCCTTAAACTTCTACCATCATCTTCTACGGCCTAAATAACCCTAGGAGACCTGTCAGAGTGGTTGGATTTGAGCTGGATCTCTCTGTGAGCCCTTATCATCATTTGATCCCCTACTGCACCTCTATTGTATATCTCCACTGCCTGTGCTTCACTTCTTGTGATATTTGGGCCATCTATTGCTTTATATAAACGTCCCTTATACCTCTGATTTGGGGGCAATCCATCCATCCTATCTGTCTCTGTATCAATTTCAATACTTTGCCCTATTTTTCACTTTTTGGCATATCTGGTGTGTGCATAAAGCTCCAATTTTCTCTGCTCTGTCCATTATCAGATAGAACAAGCCTATAGACTGCGAAGCTTGCCTGCATTGCCTCAGTTTGCTGTTGCCTAGAGCCTCTCTCAGTCTGCGGTGTTTTGGGAGCTTAAGTCACTTTGTTGACTCATATACAAGCCCTATTAACCAACACTGTCTCGAGGCGATTTCTCTGTTAATATCAGTGTAGTATTGAAAGGGGAACACAGGTGTAACCCTGTTGCAGCACTAGGAAGCCTTAGCACCCTCCTGGATCGCTTTTGGACGCTTTTTGGACCCTATTTGGACATATCCTTGTGCTTTTTGACCCTCTCCACATCCTCTCTCTACCGCCTCACCATCTTATCTGCTCGCCTCCTACTGTTGCCCATTGTCTTTGCCACTATTCCATCGCCTATAGCCCTCTCCTACGTCATTTATCATTACTCTATCGTCTTATACAACACCCATCATGTCTGACTCTGATCCCAAGTTCCATCCCTTGTCTGGCACTAACTATCCCCAGTGGAGTGGTGAAATGCAAGCTTGGTTGATGACCAAGGGACTGTGGAGGCTCGCCTCTGGTGCTGAAAAGTGTCCTGGGACTGATGCTGAAGCAATAGAGAAATGGGAGTTGAGAGCTAAAAAGGCTGCTGGTGCATTATACCTCAATGTCACCAAAGAGCAGCGCATCCATCTTGATGGCATCATTGATGATCCTATCAAGATCTGGGAGAAACTGGCAATTGTGCACGTCTCTAAGAAGCCTGGGACGAGATTTAATGCCTATGACGACTTTTTCTCTATCAGAAAGAAGGAGGACGAATCCCTGCAGTCACTTATGACCAGGATTGATGAAGGCATGCATCAGATTCAAAATCTTCATCCTGCTGGCTTTTCACTGGCTGAATTGGACGATGAATTGACATGCATGGCTATGATTAGGGCACTTCCTGATCAATATGCCCACTTCACTTCATCTCTACTACTTCTGGGCACCTTGGACAAGACCCAGCTCAGGGATGCTTTCCTTGCTGAAGAGGTCAATCGCCGTCGTCATGCTGAAGTTGATTCTGCCTTGCACTCCTCGTCCACCACTGCCAACAGCACCTGCACCCATCCTAACTGCCATCACTGCAACCAATCCACCACCTCTACTCATGTTCAGTGTGATTTCTGTGGTTTACTTGGTCATACCCAAGATAAATGCCACAGATACATTGCTAGTTGCCAACAGGCAATGGAGGGTGCTAAGAATCACTACAAGTGTGGTCATAAGGCTCAGGCAGGCTCCAGTAACTCTCAGCAGCCCAAATTTTTGCCTAACACTGCCAATTCATCTACTGTGGTCACTGAATCAGCTGGAAATACAAGTCTTTGTTCCATTCATCCCTCTGATCCTCACTGCCCTCTCCAACTTGATGCTGACATTAATTGGAATGCAGACACAGGCGCCACTTCTCATATGACACCTCATCATCATTGGGTGCACCACTATACCCCATATTGTGTGCCAATCAAGCTGGCTGATCACACTATTGTCTATTTAGCTGGTGTTGGTACTGTGGTGTTTAATCCTGTGATCAATGGCAAAGTGGCAAGGGCTGTGGAATTCTCTAGAGTGCTCCATGTACCA
Organism: Serpula lacrymans var. lacrymans S7.9; assembly: GCF_000218685.1. Lineage (NCBI taxonomy): Eukaryota > Fungi > Basidiomycota > Agaricomycetes > Boletales > Serpulaceae > Serpula > Serpula lacrymans. Next base: position 1,799,077 of record NW_006763290.1, on the reverse strand, counting down.
GATCTTCGAAATAATCTCCTCTCAGTCTTGTATTTAACTCGTCAAAGTGGTTTCAATGTCACCATTTTGTCTCATTCCATGTCCTTTATGCGTGACAACACTCTCTTGTGCACTGCAACTATCAATGACAACAATGCAGCATTCCATGATGGATCTACTGCTGCTTGTGCTGAACTGGGACATTTTACTGCGATGATACCACTTGACTTGACGCTCTGGCATTGTAGATTGGCTCACCACCATCATGCTGATGTCAAGAGACTGATACAGAAAGATCTGGTCACTGGGCTTACACTGGAATCAAAGGCTGCTCCTGATCCTGTCTGTGAACCATGCTTGTTTGGCAAGATGCATGCCAATCCATTTCCCTCATCTGATACTCGCTCTGCTCATCCTTTGAACCTCATCCATTCTGATGTACACCAAGTCTCTTCACCCACATTCTCTGGATATCATTACTGGGTCACCTTCATTAATGATCACAGTCAATTCTGTGTTGTTGTGCCTCTCAAGGCCAAGTCAGATGTTTTTGATGCTTTCAAGGGATTTAAGGCTTATACTGAGACTCAATTGGAGCGCAAAATCAAAGCTCTGCACGATAACAAAGGGGGGCAGTACATGTCCAAGGAATTTGAGCAATTCACAGATGACCATGGGATTGTCAGACAGCATACCACCAGTAATTGTCCTCAGCAGAATGGTGTGGCAGAGAAAGCAAACAGACTTCTGACTGAGCGTATTACTGCCATGTTATCAGAGTCTGGACTGCCTAACAGCTTCTGGGGTGAATGTCTGTCCGCTTTGGTGCATGTCTGGAACAGGTGTTACACTGATGCAGTGGCCCATGCCACTCCATTTGAGTTGTGGTATGGACACAAGCCTGACATGTCTTACCTTCGCGTTTGGGGCTGCACTGCCTATGTGCATGTGCAAAAGGACAAGAGAGGTGTCTTTGGCTCTCATATGGAGAAATGTGTGTTCATTGGTTACCCTGAGGGTTTTAAGGGATGGAAATTCTACAATCCTACCATCAAGCGCACCATTATCTCTGAGAGAGCTGATTTTGATGAGCGCTACTTTCCTGGCTTGAAAAGGTCTTCTGACAATATCCCACCTCCACCCCCTACTCCACCTTCACTATTCATGCCATTGGGCCTGAATGAGAATGTCCCTGCCCCAGGTCCAGGGGGAGATATTGGCCCACCAGCTGTACTTCAGCAACCTCAGCACTTGCCTGGTGATGGGCCTGATTCGGACCTTGATGCAAAACCACCTGTGAATCAACCTCCTGAGCTTCCAGATCACCCTCCTCATTGCTCACCTTCTCCTGACTTGCCTATTGCACTGAGACGCCCTGCAAGGGCTAGGAGACCACCTAGACCATGGTGGCTTCAACACAGACAACCTACTCCTGCCATTGAGAGTGATGATAGTGATAGTAGTGATTCTGAGGCAGCTGATGATGAAGTGGCACACTTTGGAGACTCTGCTGAGCCTAGGTCATTTGCAGTTTCAATGAAGCGTCCTGATGCAGATAAATGGAGAAAAGCAGCCATGGAAGAGCTCCAAGCTCATGAGCACAATGTAACTTGGTCACTTGTGGAACTACCTCCTGGAGAAAAGGCAATTGGTGGCAAGTGGGTCTTCAAGATCAAGCGCGGCTCAGATGGCACTGTTGAGCGCTACAAGGCCAGATATGTGGCCAAAGGCTATAACCAGCGCCCTGGCTTTGATTTCCTTGAGATATTTGCACCTACTGTTTGCATATCATCGATCAGAGTTGTCCTTGCTATTGCTTCTATCCACAACCTCCATTTGCGCTCCATTGACATTTCCCATGCATTCCTGAATAGAGTCATGGATGTCAAGGTTTATATGCATCAGCCAGAGGGATTCCATCAGGGCTCTCACAATCTTGTTTGTCAGCTGGACAAGGCCATCTATGGGACAAAGCAAGGGGGCAGAATGTGGAACTAGAAGATGCACACTGTGCTTGAAAAACTCTGATTCAAGTGCACTTATTCAGACTCTGCCATCCATGTCTTTAACAGAGCTGATGTGCGCATTATCCTGCCAGTCTTTGTTGATGACATGACACTGGCATCCACTTCCACTTCTGCACTAGACCAAGCTATCAAGGATCTCTCCCAGCACTTCAAACTTTGTGATCTTGGCCCTACCTCTTATCTACTTGGCATTTCCATCACCAGAGACCTCAGCAATCGCACTATATCTTTATCCCAACATCAGTACACTCTGGACATTCTGGAGCACTTTGGCATGAAGGACTGCAAGCCTGTGTCCACTCCCATGGATCCTGGTTTGCGCCTCACCAAGGACATGTCTCCCAAGACATCCAGTGATGCTGCTTTGACGAAGGACATTCCCTACCTTGCTGCTGTTGGTGCTCTGATGTATTTGGCCACTACAACTTGTCCTGACATTGCCTACACTGTTGGAGTCCTTGCCAGGTACAATTCTAATCCTGGCCTCACTCACTGGAGCGCTGTGAAGCACTTGTTCCGCTACTTGCAAGGCACCCTTGATCATTCCCTTGTCCTTGGTCCTGATCCCAATTCTACTGAACTCTTCACCACTTTCTCTGATGCTGATCATGGTGGTGACAAGGATTCTGGTCATTCTACTGGTGTCTATATTGTCAAGTTAGGATCTGGTGCTGTTTCTTGGAGCTTCAAGCTTCAGAACATTGTTGCTCTATCCACCACTGAAGCTGAATATATTGTTGCTGTTGAGGCTGGCAAAGAAATCTGCTGGATGCGAAATCTGTTGAAGAAAATGGGATATCCTATCACCTCTCCTTCTACCCTTCACATTGACAACCAATCTGACATATCTGTATTGAAGAATCCTGAGCACCATGGTCACATGAATCACCTTGATTTGCAATGGCATTGGTTGAGAGATGTTGTTGACTCTGGGCAAATTGCTCCTATGTTTGTTCCCACTGCTGAAATGCCTGCTGACTTGTTGACCAAAGCTCTTGCCAAGCCTAAAGCCAAAGTGTTCAGGAAGATGATGGGACTGATTAGATCAGAGGGAGCTGATGCTTGGGAGGTGCAGCATCAGGGGGGAGTGTTAGATTCTGCACCTTTGTGCTACCCATATATTTCTATTCCTTTCCTTATCTATTCCTCTATCATTCAGTAGTGATTGTGTTCTCTATTATTTTGCCTCTGTGGCTCCTTTGTTTACCTTTGTTTACAAAACTTCGGCCAGTACTGCAGAGTCCAATGCTTCCTATTCTCTAGTTACTCACATTGGACTCTAGGTACTGTATACCTGTCATACTCTCTAATAATATAGTTACTCACATTGGACTCTAGTTTCCAGTCCCTGATTGCTCTCAGCAAGTGGCTAGACACTTGCTTCAAGCTTTGTTCTTTATCAGGTTATGAGCCCTGGTATAACAACCAAAAGTTAGTTACTCTGGCGCACACAGGAACACACTATAAAGGTAGTGAATGGGGAGTGGTTACCCCTTAGGCTGCAGAGAGTTTGTTGGTTAACAACAGGAGGACTCACTGAGGAGTCTCCTGGATCTATTGGGGTATATATACTAATACAGAGTGTTGTTACTTATGTACTGTACAGTTGATAAAGTTAGTGGCTGATGATGTCATGGGGCCTAGCCCGCATGACCAGCTCCACTGTGTGAGAAAGTTGTATCTAAAATAAGAAGAAGGCAACGCGGCGCAAGAAAGAGGTGTTTGAACAAAAGGGGAAGTGCTGCGTGGCACCATGTGTGAAAGCTAAAGTGTACAAGGTTAAAGTGGAGAATGAAAAAGAAGGAAAGGTCTGAAAATTGTGTTATCGTAACACTACCCCCCTTCTAAGGCTCGACTTCCAGGCTCGACCAAATACCGGAGGTGGTAGTTAAATTTTCGGGCATAAGTTGAAAAAGGGAATTAAAAAGTTTTGAGTCCATGCCTCTAAGCTTCCTAGGAGCTGAGGGGTTCTTAGAATAAAATTTGCGCACAGCGTTGCGGGAATTATCCAGATGGGCTTCTGGTTCACATTTTCTGTCCTCATCTCCATAGCCCTTCCATAGGACTAGGAATTCTAATTTTCCACGCTTCAAGTGTGCGTCCACCACTTGTTCAACTTCAAACTCTTCTTCACCTTCCTGGTTGACTACTACCGGTCCGGGCCAGTCTACATGCTGTCCTGGCAGCGGCTCTTTGTAGGGTTTCACACGGCTAATGTTGACCGTGGGTACTACCCTCATTTGTTTTGGGAGTTCCAGCTCCACTGCATTGGATTTGACTTCCTTAATCCGGTAAGGGCCAATCTACTTTCAGGTCAGTTTTCTAGACTGCCGATCTTTTAACTTTAAGTGGTTGGTATCTAACCAGACCAGGTCACTGACCTTGTAGTCAGGGGCCTTAGAGTGTCTACGCTCTGCCCTGTCTTTCATCTGCTCTGCAGTTTTGAATAGCGCCTTGCGCGTTTTGTCTAAGACAGACTTCATGTCTTTGGCCATGTTCCAAGCAGCCTTGTTCTTGCTTTTGCCAGGTTCTACTCCCATTCTGGGGAGGTACGATCTAGTAACCTTGAATGGTGCCTTTCCTGTAGCTGACGACTGTTTGATATTATAAGAGAACTGGGCTATCTTCAGCCACCTGGCCCAATCTGTCTGCCTGTCATTAATAAATATCCAGAGATATTGTTTCAACTCCTGGTTGAGTCTCTCCGTTTGTCCATCAGTCTGCGGATGGAACACCGTTGATAATTTAGGTTTGATGCTCAAGGTCTTTAAATAAATCTGCTGTACCAGCAGCGGTAATGGTTTTGTTGGTGGGTATGAATACCACTTCTTTGGAGAAGCGATCTACTACCACCATTACTGAATTATACCCATTTGACTCGGGCAGATCCGTTGTGAAATCAACCGATATATCCTGCCAGGGACCAGCTGGTATCGGATTCGGCATAAGTTTACCGGCCGGTGGTTGATGAGAATTCTTAGCCATGGCACATCTTAAACAGGATTTTACATATTCCTGTATGTCTTTGACCATGCCAGGCCACATATAATTTCTGGAGATCAACTCCATTGTTCGTTGCCACCCAGGGTGCCCAGCCACTGGCATGTCGTGATGTCTATCTATTGCCTTGATCCTTGCGGACTCAGGCACATAGATCTTGTCTTTAAAATGGAAGAGTCTGTCTTCCCATAAATAGTTCTCATTGCCGTCAAGGCGCGCCTTCTCTTCTGAGGAGATGTCTTTCTTGAAGACATCCAGAAGATCGGAATCCTGCCCGATTCTAACATTGGCAACCCTTGATTGATCTATCAGGGTAACACCTTTGTTGTCATCTTTGATACTGTTGGCATGATCCTCTCTTCTGGATAAAGCGTCTGCTTTCCCCATAGAGCTTTCAGGCTTATGAATTAATTTATAATTAAACCTTGACAAGTACACCGCATAGCGGGCCTGTCTATGGTTCAAGTCTCGGGCCGTCATAAAATACTCCAGATTCTTATGATCAGTCCAAATTTCAAATTGGTGCCTAGCACCTTCTAAGTAGTGCCGCCAGTGCTCTAAGGCTCTAATGATGGCCAGCATCTCTTTGTCGTAAATTTGATAGTTGCGCTCTGTAGGTGACAAACTATGTGATAAAGGCACAAGGCCTCCAAAGATCATCAGGGCATTTAATTGACAAAACAGCCCCAGTAGCAAAATCAGAAGAGTTGGTTTCTAGCCGGAACTCTTTGTCTAATTCTGGAAATGCTAATATGGGCGCTGTTGTAAACACCTGCTTAAGCTTATCAAAAGCTTCTTGTTCCTTGGTGCCCCAGTGCCAAATAATGTCTTTTTTAGTGAGATTGTTCAACGGTCTCGTTATTTTTGCAAAGTTTTCGATAAACCTTTGGTAGAAATTGCCTAAGCCAAGGAAGGCCCTAACTCCTTTGACGCGAGTAGGTTCTGGCCAGTCCAATATAGCTTGAACTTTCTCAGGATCCATCCTGATTCCGTTCTGGCCTATGATCATACCGAGGAAGTCTACCTCCTTCGATCCTGTCATGCTCAGCCTCATCGTCCGACTTCGTAAATATTAACAAATCGTCAATGTAAATGACGACACAGTTTTCCATATCCGCAAAGATCTCGTTCATCATGCTCTGGAAGGTTGCCGGTGAATTGGTCAACCCAAAGAACATAACGAGTGGTTCGAAGGATCCTCGGTGGCATGTAAACGCGGCCTTCCAAGCATCTGCTTCTTTGATTTGTGCATTATTATACCCCCATCTGAGATCCATCTTTGTCAAGATCTTGGCACCAGCCAATTTGTCTACTAGCTGACTGATCAAAGGCAGCGGATACGCATTTTTAACTGTGTGCTCATTTACGTAACAATAGTCCATAATCATATGCTTTTTACCATCCTTTTTAGGAATGAAGAACACCGGGGACGTCATAGGGCTTTTAGAAGCTGTTTGTCTATAAAACTTGACGCCTCATCTCTTTCTGGAGCAGAGAGTGGTATCATGTGTCCTTTTCGCGTTTTGAAGGTGTCCTTCAAATCTATAGCATGGTCCCAAGGCTTAGCCTCTGGGAAGCGTTCTGATTTATGTTTAGAAAAGACTTTCCAGAAGTCATGATACTCGGGAGGTACCAGCCTCTTAATCTCTTCTTCGGGTTTTACCTTATCATCGTCATCGTTGATCTTTTCTAAAGATCTGAGCTCACAAACGTGACCAGCGTTTATTTTCTCAATACGCTCATTGTGACGGACATGATTCGGTTTACCCAAGTTATTACACTCCTGAGGGCAACATGACAATGTGACAACCCCTGTCTGCCAGTTGATCTCAGGATTGTGTTTAAATAGCCAGGTCCAGCCCAAGATTAAATTAATCTTCCCTAGTTGGGTAGCTTCGGCAGTGACTCGTTCTCTGTGTCCTTGGTATTCGACCACAAAAGAACATTTGTGTGTGATACAGCCACCCGCGTTAAGTGTACCATCAACGTTATAGACGGGAATAGATACATCTAATTTTACAAGGGGGAGTCCAATTTGCTCCGCCCAGACCTGATCTATGAAAATTCTGTTAGCGCCTGAATCAAGCAGTGCACTGGTTGGGTGTGCTATGCCCCGGGCAAGGTTTTCCACACCAACGTCTAAACAGATCTCCTTTTGGAATAAATATGTGTGCATTAACACACACCTTGGGGAAAAGGTATTGAAAATTACATGTTTTTCTATTTTATTTTTCCCAGAATCAAGCACCCTATTGTTTGTCTCGCCGGGGCCGCGCTCCAAGGGAGACACTGGTGCAGCGGTAGTATCATAAATATTACAGTTACAATGCTTCATGCAAGTACATATTTCTGATAATTTTTGAAATCTATTTACAAATTGGGGAGCCATCCCCTTCTTTCCATTATTGCTCGTGCAACACCCCGGAGCAGGGGCCACTTTGTTGTGGTTTACTTCATTGTTTCGTGGAGCGAAGGCACCCAAGTGACCTAAGCTCCGAACTCTTTTCTCTGAGCCTTCATTTCAGCAGCCTGCTGATCGTAGAAGAAGGCCCAGATTTCGTTGTACGAACGACCGGCCAGAGTCTGGAGCCAATCGTCCGGTTTTTCGGATTCTAATTGGCGCGCCTGGCGCCCTTGGTTATTTTTTTGTTGAGCGGCCTGCGCTCCTTTTCTGCAGTCTCGGGACATGTATCCCTCTTGGCCGCAATTATAGCAGTTCCCCTTGAATCTGCGCATCTGTCCTCCTTGGACCGCGCCGATATCCATGGGGGCTCCCTGCCCTGGTTGCAGCCCGAACGGCTTGAACCCGTGAGAATGATTTTGATGGTTTTATGACCCAGGGCGCCTCTGGGATTGGTTGTTTTTGGTGGTGGGCCCGCCACCTTGGTGCATAGCGTAGAGCTCCATGGCTCTACCAACTTGTTGTACTTCCTCAGCCGCCAGGGCCAGGTTTTCGTTTCTTGTATCCTGCAAGTATATTTGTTCTGCAATGTGAGGGTTCAAATTGTGCTCCAGCAGTTCTACTGCATGTTCATTACCAAGCCCTCCTTGGATGGAGAGGGCCAGGAACCGGGTAACATAGTCATCCGTCCTCATGTTTCCTTGTTTGAAGGAGCGGATTTGCTGACGCGCCCAGTCACGCTCAGCCTGTGGTTTAAAATATTTTTCAATCTCTTTCTTGAGATCATCCCAGGTTGGCCACACTCCCGCGGTGTAGCATTCCTGCAATCTAACTTGGGCGTATTGACCCGCCACAGGCCCCTTTAGTCGAGATAGCATCGCAGTGGCTACCTCAAAATCGTCGGCAAATGTGTCTCAATTTGCCTTAACCCATATTTGGAGTTTGATCCACCATTCGGCAAATCGCGCTCTGTCTCCCTCAAAGGTGCCAGGGTCAGTGACAACTTCGACTTTCTTATCGAATTTCTTCTCGACCGAGGGAGTTGCCGCAGGGGGATTTGCCTGCAGCTCGGCGAGTTGATCTGTCAACGCCTGAATCTGCACACGCATGTTGTGCAGCAGAGCATTAATATCCGGTTGCGACGACATGTTAACTTGTTCTATTTGTAAAGAAAGAAAAAGGTAACTGGGGGTCCCCACTCGCTTAATAAGCGGACCACCCCCTGACAACCGTTCGGACCAGGGTTTATTACAAATACTTTTTATATAATTTTCAAATACTATAGTGTGGGTAGTCGGAGATTGAGATCCGATACTCAGCTGGGAAGAGGTTGATCTGCAGATAGCTGTCAACCCTTCTCCAACTGGCGGAGGCAAGTGCCTGGCCTGGTCAGAGGTATAAGAAGAAGAAGTTGTATGTATTTTTCTAATCAACAATGATTCCACACCACTGTTGAGCTAAAGTACTCCCCTTGACACTGGGGGCCATATAATGTTTGATTTTGGTCTCTCTAGTACCTTGTCCTAAGGAGCTCACCTGCAGGGTTGGGGCACATACTTTGTTTCTTCCAGCTAGCAAAAGCTCAACACCGGTCTGGCACCAAAGTCTTACTGTTCGAAAGACTTCACTTAACCCTGTAGTCCGGGTTTGCACAAAAGTGCAAGAGAGTAAGAAGAGCAAGTCCTAATGTTACAACCAAAGTTTTTATACTCTGGTGCACACAACAACAAGCAAAGAGGATAGATGGAGGAACGAGTAAACCCCTTAGAGTAAGACCGAGTTAGTTGTGAGTAAACAACAGGAAGACTCACTGAGGAGTCTCCTAGATCTGTTGAGGTATTTATACAACTACAGGTTGGTTTGTACATGTATACTGTATAGTAGGTAGAAGCAGTGGCTGATGATATCATAGGGCACAGCATATATGACCAGCTCCACTGCATGAGAGAGTTATATCTAAAAATAAGAAAAAGCAGTGTGGCGCAAGGAAGCAAAAGTTTGAACAAAAGGAAAGTGCCACATGGCACAAGTGTGTGAAAACTGAGAAAGAAAGTTGTAAGTTCAAAAATTGTGTATTGTAACAGTATATATGATGAAGTATGGTAATTGGTAATTACATAATATGTAAATATTATTCAGTAAATATAATAGAAATCTGAGATATTCATGCATGAATAGACTGTCAAAATGTGCTTAATATCTCATAGATATGTGGTGTAACATATGCCCATTTGGATCATATCTTGATCCTTCAACTTCTGATTAACATCTGATCAACATGTGGCAAAAATCTAGACATTTTTGCCACATGTTGATTGTGGAAAATCGGACTTTTTCTGACATGTTAATCACCTTTCCTAACACGCTGGGAAACTACTATGTGGAGACAACTGTTGTTGATAAAGGAAGATTTCACAATGAAGACCACCTCTAAGTTAGCATCTCAGGCTCCTTCCCAGTGGGTGTTTTGAGGGTGGAGGTCCCATCTTATAGTATACAGTATATGACCAGATCAATTATTTTCAGGATGCAAGAAACACAGGACTCTAGGAATATATACCTTGTTTGTGCTTTTCTAGATTTATCATCAATTTGTCCAAGTCCACAAATTTTTTTCTGTCTCTTATCTAGGTTTTCTACCCAACTTAAAAGCTGTTAAGTGACTTCAAAGCAAAACCGATTTGGGATAGGCTATTTTTAGTGTGTCATATCACGTCTTACCTCCTTCTAGTATCATTACAGTACCATTTATGGATGGCTGAATTTTTGTACACTGATAAGATCACTAAGATATAATGATTAGACAAGAGATTAATACCATTGAAGATAAGATTAAAACCATTGTTATCTATTCAAAAGCTAGTAGTAAATGATAGCAAACAAACACAAATCTAAAATACAGTACAAGAAACTTTTCCATATAACAAATTACCTCATGCGATGAGATGGACCAAAGTACTTCATATTGTGCACTCAAAGACAGATTCCTCATGATATGTCACCAAATTTTGACATAGAAAACTCCTTCTGATGGAATCATCCATTTTCAGACTCCTGTAAGCAGCAAACCAATAACGTACTGACCACACCAAAAGCAAACTTGAGAGAGGCGGCTGACTTAAGGAGGTGAGCAAACCCTCTGCACTATGCAAATGGAGGACCACAGATAGGAAAACTTCGAACTCAAAGTACAAGATTGAGGGCTGAATATTTATGTGACTCATAAACAAGCACTCAGGTTTTTTGAGTACTTGACTCAAAACCCAAGCGCAATGGTCCTCTTCTGAGTTGTCAGACCAGATCCTATTCTGCATCCCATAACCTATCTCTGATGCTCCTTTTGCCAGTGTCTCAGCCCCGTTGCATAACAGGGCCAGATTATTGAAGACAGTTCATTTCCTTGAGAGAGACCACAAATATGGTACTCACAACGAACCTGCGCGCGCATCAGCAAAAAGGCATTTTGCTATCTAGCTGGGTGAGTTTCTATAGCTGCTATGATAGCTATCAAATTTCTATTATAGCCAATAAATCTCTATGTGAAGCCTTATAGTTACTATATTAGCTATACCAGCTATACCAGCTCATTTATGTCTATGAGAACCTTTTTCTGATACTAATAATGATAGAATTAATATTCACCGAATAGTTTGGTAAGCATACAAACTAGCCCAATTATTTAATAGAAATCTATCACAAACATCCAAAGCATTTGCTGCACCCCAGTGAGCAGGCACTTGACCTTTTCCAAACAAAGGCAACAAATGGCAGCCTTGTCGTATACTGCTCAATGATACTATGGAAGCTGGTGGAGTACCATCAGCTCCAAGTGCAGGTTTTGTAACCACATACATCATATGTGCTGGATCTGCACTACCTTTCAACTTGGTGTACCATTCAATGTATGCCAATGGAATTTTGGGCCAATGTTTTGGTATACCAACAGAACCACCATGAAAAATGGCAGGGAGCTTGAATATTACTTTAACTCTTCCAACATGTGTACCTATGTCATGAAACACTGATTCACAACTTGAAACTGATTATGAAATTAGAGGAAAATATTACCAGCAACACCTGTGACTCTGCTTCTAATGAGTCTAATACGACAACATTATCAAACTGTGGAGCAATTCTTTTGGACCTAGGTCTTGCTTTGATGACTTCATACTTTACACTTGCACTTGCACTAGCATCATCTCCAAGGTGAATTGGAGTGAGTTTGAAACTAGTGAATACGTCAAGTGAATCAAATGGGAGATTTGCAATACTGACTTGATTTCTGGACATATAACCTGGCTGACCATGCATTAGGCAATTCAGAAACTCCTTGATATCACGTATGAAGCCATGACATTGGTGGTTTTGTTGAATTGATTAAAGGGGTTGTCATGGAAGAGGAGGTACTTTGGCTATTTTAATACCTAAGCCAGATGGATTCTGGAGAATATCTTGCTGACGTGAAACTGGTCTATTTTGTAAAGACAATTGATAGCATTCAAGCCATGCAGCTTTTTCTTGTCTTGTTAGCCAGGTGGTCATTTGTGGATGCTCATTCCTATGATTTGATGCTCTCCATGCATTCTTGGCCATGTCTATGTGGAAATGTTCAAAATTATCTGTGTTGTAGTTATTTGTAGCGCCAAACCAGCGAATAGAGTCAACATAAAGAGTGGAATTTGGGAATATTCAAATTTTCTCTAACACCCAGAGTGACAAAAATTGCTTTGTTTTGATGATATGTTTTGAGAGCATCTGATAGATATCCAAGGGTTGTATCACTCTGTGTATGGTACTGAGCAACGTATATGAAGTCCAAGATTGATCTAATTGCAATAATTGCCTGCTTGGGGAGTTTTTCTACAAGGCATCCTAAAAGTACCTTGGCCATATCTTTTCTTTTGCCTCCAGATATCTGAGAAAGAGCTGATAAGCCATTTTTGAAATGCTTTGATCCATATGCAGGAGGTAAAGTGCGTATTCTTGCATCCAGTTCCTCTGTACCCATAAGATCTTAGCACCATGAGACGATATGTTTGATGACAACTTGATATAACCAATGCAAGACATCGGGGGTAATGCAAAAATGAATATCACAGTATGGAAATCCTTCCCAAAATGGCCTGTAAACACCTCCAGATACATCTTTATCCATACATTGATCAAAAAATTCTCTCCTTGAGTTCGAAAATGAGGCTTGATTAATGACAGAGAGAGTCCAGTCAGACGTTCTAGGTTCCCCAGCTGCTTTATTTTCAAGGTCTGTTGCTGGACGCCTGCACTTGGGACATGTTCCATACTTTGAGCAAGTCACCAGACATTGCTCTGGATAGTCGGCAACATAGCAAGCAAGAATAGGGTGAATTTTTCTCACTGCACCATCTCCACCTGTAACCTCCATTCCTTTACATCCAGCCTCAATAAGTGGCTCCAAAATCATCCGTACTGAGGTATGGAAAAGTCTTTGAACACGTGCTGAGAGGGTTTGTGTCTAATAGAGCTGGGTATATATCCTAGTGTAAGATACACTGGATATGCAGACTTGTTGCCTGAGAACTGAGTCAACTGAGTTTTGTCTGTCACTATTATAACAGGAGCAACAGATGCTCCCTGAGGTAGAAGAGCCTAAAATCAAAGAAATAAGTATGAAATTTAGAAAAGAACCACTGGCGTGAATATATTAACCTGTACAGAATGCCACCATCTCCAAGTCCACATCTCATCAAATATACAATCATCCCTGTTGCTGTTTGTGAATATTCTTGAGGGTTTATAGACTATGTCTGTTGCATGTGCTGGATTGCCCAACAAAGACGCAATGGCTTGTAAGGGGTCTCTATATTGTATAAGGTGTTTTTCTTCTGGACAATCATCAAAATGTAGATATTTTGAGTGCCATTTGGCTCTTTCAGGAATTTTGGAGTCGATAATTTTTAGAAGGCTTCTGCTATTTTGATAAGAAAGGCCCAATCTCTGGGAAAGCTGGCGTAAAGGTTGGAGGTCAGTTAACTTAAAACATGAATCAAAATGTGGAGGCATCACTCACTTCAGGAATTACCAGTAATCTGTCAAGAGATTTCTGGCCAACCCCCTCCTGCAATGCCCAATGTGCAAATTTCCAGTCTAATTCTGTGGAAAATAGAGCCCATCTATTATATGGAAGATCAATGTCCATCTCATCATCATCTTGATTGAACTGGTGAAAACTCTCCCTCCATTTATTATAAGCATCCATATCCACCCTTATAACCTTGCTAGCATTCTCATTTTGTTCCACTACTCTTTCATCATCATCATTCCCTGACCCACAGATGCAAGCTGGCAGCTCACATCACCCCAACTCCCTGCACTTCAATTTGGATGACAATGATGTTATCCTGGGTGTTGCCTTGCAATTCTTAAATGGGTTTTGTAAGCTGTCGAGGAATATATCTTCTGACCCATCTAAGTCATAGTCTTCTTGGTTGCAAACATTTTCATCCAAGTTGACTTCATCATATACTACTTGTTCAAGGCCCAGGTTGTCTGCCTCAAGTTCTCTTCTCTTTCCTTTCCTATACCAAGCACACATTGCTGACATTGATAGGTGAGCCATGACACCTTGTGGTGTTTTCAAAAGTTTTCCACATGCAGGACATGTGCGATCAACCATACTTGGTAAGTGTGCCATTTTTTCCTTGAATCTATATTACACCATACACATCCAGTCAGTTTATGAAATAATAACACCCGTTAATATGAAATTGATACCTTTGATTATCTAGGACCTGTTTGTAAATATGTTGTCAAGACGCAACACCTCAATCTGCACCGGCAATATCCCAAATTGGAAATACGTAGTGGTAAAACATAGAATTTGCTTGTTCTAATACAAATAGAAGTTGTACATGTCTAAGTACAATATTGTTTACACGCACAGAGTTCAAGAACAAGAGAAGTAATACATATAATGTTGTCCATGTCTGTTTTTCACTTCCTCCTTGTGACATTGTTGCTGGAGCTACCTACACCCAATTTCTGTCGAACAAGCCGGCCCACTTCTTTTTCAGAGTGAAAAGAACTCCTTCTCCTAGCTGCCTTAGCACAACTTTGGGGGGCATTATAATGATTATGAAAATGTCTATGTGCCAGATCAGCTACAGATCCTTGAAAAGCCTGAAGAAAATTGTCAAAATCTAGCTGGATATTGAAGACTGAGAGATTGATGGAAGATATCTCTTTAGGCAATACTTGGGGGTGCAAATGGGGAGTAGATAGAGTAGTGGTGGGTGTGCGTGAATGGGTACCACTCTGAAGAGGACAACCAGTGCAGTTTGCTATCAAATCCTGGGTAGCATTTGGGTCCTTTTCATACAGGTACATATCCACCACAAATCTACCTGCCCATGTTACACCGTCAGCTGTCATCCTTTTGTAAGTTGTACCAATATTGCAGGTTGATGGGTTCAGCATACCCATATCGGGGCTTTGCATATTTGTGGGATTCATAGAATTTGACCACTAGAATGCTGACAAGGTGGGAGAGCTCCTCCCAGTACTTTTTCACCTTCTGGGTGATGTCACCAACTGACTGGGAGTGGGAGAACTCAAAAATGAGCAACTCCTGCCACTTAGTGCTAGGGTTGAGGCATTGGAACTTGAGGGCTAAGTCGGGTACAGTGGTGATTTGACCTCGCCAGAGGAACTTGAACATATTAGAACTCAACTTGAACATCCCATCTGACCATCTGATAAGGCCTGACAGTTTCCCCTGTAAAAGTTCACTGAGGCGCTCAATGAAAACTCCATGTACAGGAGTAGGCATGCTCAGTTGCAGGATGCCTTTCACATGGTCATACATATATCTGAAAGTAGGGACATAAGTACAGTATACTCACTCACAAAAAATCATACCTTAGAGTGCTGTAGTCACTTTCTCTGAGCTTGTCCACAAACTCAGGGAAACTTGATGGTTCAATATAGAATTGCTAGGGGGGAAAATCAGATCAGGAATGTAGCCAGACAATGATTTCTCACCTGGACATATACGTCCTGAGAATTATACTTCAAGTTCCTATCGATTTGCTCAATGATGGGCTGGACTTGATCCTCAGATGTAGTGATTGGTGCAGTATGGGTGGACATTGAAAGAGTGGATGTTGATAGATTACTTGGGGGAGTGGCAAAAGATTGTTGTTGAGTAGCTGTGCATTGTCATCAGGTAATTTTTTGAAATTAAATAACTGACTTACCTTCTGGTCCAGGAGATGACTTTGACCAAGTAATAAAGGGGGTGTATCAGTAGGTAGCACCATTTCCAGTGGAAGTGGAGGATATTGCGTACATGGGGAACAGGTGCGTTTTTGCAGACTGAGAATGGGATATTCTGTAACAACCAAGAGTTAGTTACTCTGGCGCACACAAGAACACACTATAAAGGTAGTGAATGGGGAGTGGTTACCCCTTAGGCTGCAGAGAGTTTGTTGGTTAACAACAGGAGGACTTGCTGAGGAGTCTCCTGGATCTATTGGGGTATATATACTAATACAGAGTGTTTGTACTTATGTACTGTACAGTTGATAAAGTCAGTGGCTGATGATGTCATGGGGCCTAGCCCGCATGACCAGCTCCACTGTGTGAGAGAGTTGTATCTAAAAATAAGAAGAAGGCAACGCGGCGCGAGAAAAAGGAGTTTGAACAAAAGGGGAAGTGCCACGTGGCACCATGTGTGAAAGCTAAAGTGTACAAGGTTAAAGCGGAGAATGAAAATGAAGGAAAGGTCCGAAACTTGTGTTATCGTAACATATTCTGCTGAAATACATCTCAGTACTCAGCCAACCAAGTAAGTAATTTAAAAAAACCCAGGAAACTCACCTCATATCTAAATATTTACACCAATATGTAGGCGTTAGCGGGCAGGCAAAGAAGAGAATGATTCAAAAGATGATAAGCGGAGAGCTGCCCACATCCACAGTTGGACATGTGCAGTTGCATTGTTCTATGCAGTGTGAGGAAGGGGACGACAGCTGATCTATTTTCTCACACTGCATGTAATCAACAGGTTGCTATTGTGGAAAGCCAATAATCACTATGAGAAAAATAGTAAGTCTCTGTTCATTTCACCTCAGTGTCAGCACTCACCGCATACAATTGCAATAATGAATACCCAATGAGCCGTGAGAGAATGAACGGTCAGACTGTCTATTCTCTCACAGCTCATTGGGTGATCTAATCTAATCTTTGCTGGGACAATCCTGGACCATGTGAGAATAGACAGTCTGATCGTCCATTCTTGCACAGTCCAGCGGATTGCTGATTTGACGTTATAAGCAATGCAACACCTTGTCATTTTGTTGTGTAACCAAAGTCCACTCTACGTCAACCTTTATTTATAAGTGTTTATCAGATATTTATATTATCTGTCCAGGTTAGAAGAGCTACAAAGGAAAGCTCCTAGGTGGTTTTTGCAGTATTGTAAAAACACTTACAACAATATTCTGTGAGTAGCCTACCAACTTATTTTAGAACAACACTAATAAACATTATATTACACACAGTCAACAGTGTGATTTACAGTACTTGAATGCACAAGAGGATGACTGGGAGGATGAGGTTGATTGCAGTGCTTGAAGATTCAATATCCTTATAATTGGTGATGTATGCATGTCATTGCATGGTATCAGGAATATACTATAACAAATTCTCTGCATATAATCTCTGGCTAGGGTGCTATAATAATAGTGAACAAAACTGAGAGAATTTGAAAACTATGATAAGCTTGTGGAACATATATAATATGACTATTCTGAAATAACCATTTATGGTTATTATATCTATTTTATTCTATGAGAGCAGCCATAGTAGAGATGGATTGTATATATCATAGAAGTGATACTATAGCTGGTGTAGCAAACATCTCAAGATAGCCCTGCTATATCCTATATAATAGGGACTTGTCTAGGCGTACTATAGCTACTATTTTCCCTATATATCACTATGACAGCTATGATAGCTATAAAAGGAAACTAGGTTTTTCCTGAAATGCAGCCTTATCAAGACACTCCACCAACAATTTTCCTTGTACGTCCCAGGTAGATATGCCTTTGTTATTGAATGCCTTCTTTGATGTTTCAGTCCTCATGGCATCTATCCCTGCCTTAGTGAGCCTGGTAATACTAGGCTCAGCTTGCGGTGGCAGTACCAACAGCAGTGGTGCTATGGACAAGTGAGTATTGGACGGATTGGTGGGCAGCTAATTCTGGTGAACCATAGGGGGTATAAGCAGTGTAGGGGGGAGAGCATTGATATTATTATGGGTGGGTTTGCTTTTCCTTTCTTGGGCCACATTGCGGGTCTCTTGAGCTTATTATAAATGAATTAGTACAATGTAGCCTGTAAAATACATAACTCACTCTAATAACTGCAGACATCCATTTTCCCCTGACTATTTCATCTGGGCAATGAGGAACATGTGCTATCACAACACACATTCTTGGGGGTGCCAATGTCATACTGTGCCGCTGGCCAAGCTCAGCTTGAGAGTCCTGGAGATTATTGTACAGGCCATTAAAGTCACTCCAGCAATAAGAACTGACTCTTTGTAGCTGGCAGACACTGATTTTCTGGGGATAGGGGGCCTCAGCCCCACAGGAAAAGCCCACCACAGGCTGCAAAGGCTAGGCACTGGTGAAAAAAGGCAGGGCAAGAAGGTGGGGCACTTGCCAAATTGTTATATCAATCATCAAGGTCTTGGGGGCAATCAACGTAGAGCCCAATTTGCAATCCCATGGGATATCCAGATGAATTCAGGCCCAAGTTGTTCTTCAGTTTTGGGACATTCTTCAAGGATGAAACCAGCTTTGTTGTGAGTATCTCAATAGTGTATGTACTCTGACGTTAACCCTTCTTTTTCTTTTAGGGTTTGGTGGTGCAGCACTGGAGAATATTGGCGTAGTAGGTAAACGAGAGCAAGAAAAAGCTGCTCGTTCATGATCACAAGCCATAAAACACGGTTGTATCAACAGCCACACCAGGTGCATAGCTAAATATATCCATGAGAAAAATCTGGAAAAAAAGGTTGAAAACAAAAATACTTTTTTCAAGATATTTTTCCCATAACTACTTTTTTTTTCAAATGGAAGTTTGGATGATGCAAAGAGCCCTTCATTGAAAAAAAAA
>NW_006763290.1:1572314-1779846 GCF_000218685.1 Serpula lacrymans var. lacrymans S7.9 | reverse complement strand
TTTCCAGATTTTTTCTCATGGATATATATTTGGCTATGCACCCAGTGCTATGAGGCCAGTGTCAGCAAAAAATTGGGTACTTGCTTTTTTGCGCTTTTCATCAGCAGCCAGAAACAATTCCCCACAACTATCTAAAATGGAGTTTGATACTTTCATGCCGCTCGAAGTTTTCCTCTTCTTGATCCTTTGATGCCGAGCTTTTGGGTCTATGTCTCCAGCTGCTTTGTTCTCTTGATGTGCGGGGCGTACTCATAAGCTTTTGCATTCGTCAACATTGGCTTTAGGGATAAAAACATTGGAAGGGTGATCATTGGAGTGATTCAAATAATCATAAGAGCCACTGTGTTGACACTTTTGAGTGAAGCAAGCGTCCAAATATACAATACAGTAGGGCCTAGTCCACAATTGAGTACCAGGACAAATATAATGTAATCCTGTTACATTTCTGTTGTTTCATGACAATATACACCTCCAAAACAGATAGAGCACCTCTGTTGGAGATAGGAGCTTGGCTGGTCTGACGGATCTTCCTTTTGCATATTTTGGCATGCGGCTTCTATGAAATTTTGAATCAAATCTTCAACAGAGGCAGCAAAAATTGTGTACTGATAGAGTTCACTCCCAAAACAATGCTGTAGATTATTCTGGAAAATGACATCAAAAGCGCCCAATACACATTGTTGAGGTATTTATCTCACAACTTTGGTTCTACAATAAAAAGGTTTCAAGAAATACACACATGGGTCAATACATCTATTTTGTCTTTTTTTTTTTCAAATATTTTACCGCCATTTGCAGATGGCTTTTGTTTGCTATTGTGTTTGTGATTTATATCTTGCAGTGACATACCGAAGTAGGGGTCAACAGGAGGTAGGGTTGGATTGGATGTATCAAAATAAGTTTGACAGAGCTAGCAATGTCAGGCAATGAATACAAAGCTATATAACAACTACAAATGTCTGGCCAAGTCCTTGAAAAAGGTGGTGGATCAGAGTATTGACATTGAAGAGTATCAATATAAACACAAATCCAAACTAATATTGAACTCAGGAATAATACATTGAGTATCTACTCTTTATATAGCAAATAATGAGGGTTGGTTCAAAAAGAGAAAGGATAACAAAGTGGTCTGACCAAATAACTATCCAATAGTAAAAAAGAGAAGGAATGGTGTGATCTATAATAATTACTAATAATGTGAGAAGGATCTTTGATAAGGGATGTACAATTGGGTGGATCAGGGACCCCATGGGAAGGCACTGAGTCACAGTCTGTATTGCTGATTGATGTCTCACCAAAGTGTTCCCGAGCACAGCTCTTGATCAGAGTTATGCCATTGGGATATCTTCTCGGGGATTGGAGAGGAGTCTCCTACATTGTAAGTATGATAGGATACGGGTGTGGAAGGAAAATAAGACAAAGAAGGATAAAAGTAAGAGAGTACCAGCCATGACTTCTAATCCAATAGTGAGAGGAGTGATGGGGAATAGGTTGGATAACCATGACATGGTGGGAATGCAATAGGAAAATTGATTCCTTACAGGCGGGAGTGGAAATGCCAAAATTCTCCCCCAGGACCGAGATGAACGAGGCTGAAATTTTTTATGAAGTTATGTTCTATGAATGGTTTGTTGACAATTGTTGCAGGAACAGTGGGGCTAATAATGTTCTTGATATTGTATCATGAGAAAGAAACTCAGCCTTCCTTATGTACCACATAGGGATGCCAGGGTCAAAATATTTTTGGCAAATGTCAGGGTTCATGGTAAATGCCCCCATCCAGTAAAAGTATACAGGTCTTGTGCTTGTGGTTAGGGGTCATCATAGTTGGGGGATGACAATCTCAACATACTCCATATGTGCATATACATCCATGTATATGCGCTGGAATTCAGCTACTTGGAGGACAATGTCGCAGAAAGTCAATAGATGATGTAATAGATGAGCCAGCGAGTGCTGCAAAGCCAGTACTAAAGGGGAGATGGCATCTTCTGCAAACTGGTGGCAGCTCCTTTGTGCAACAACCAAGAGTTTGTTACTCTGGCGCACAACTAGAACCAACTATAGAGATGATGATGAGGGAGTGGTTACCCTTTAGGCTTCAACAAGTTAATTGTGAGGATACAACAGGAGGACTTGCTGAGGAGTCTCCTTGATCTATTGGGGTATATATACTACTACAGGTTTGTTTGTACATATGTACTATACAGTTGATGAAGGCAGTGGCTAATGATGTCAGAGGGTGTAGCCCATGTGACCAGCTTCACTGCGTGAGAGACTTGTATCTAAAATAGAAAGAAAGGCAGTGCAGCGCGAAAAAGTGGAGTTTGAACAAAAGGGAAAGTGCCGCATGGCACAAAGTGTGAGAACTACAGTAAAAGGTTAAAGAGGAGAATGAAATTAAAAGTCCAAAAATGTGTTATCGTAACACTTTGCCAATTAATAACCCTTTCTTGAAGACTGTGGTGGAGTTCAGCTAATTTATTGTGCTTCTGTCAAGACAAAGGTCCCATGCCATATTTTGATCCGGGCTCAAGGTCAAAGTCATCCTTTGTAGTTTTCCACCACAAGGCATTCAGCATTGTGTCCCTGTCTAGGGATTACTGTGCTTCATGAATACTTTTTGGGGTGTATCTGTGGCCACTAATAGCAGTTGACCAAACTGAATTGACCATCTTGCCTGGGCCAGAGCTCTTTTTTTCTGAAATAATGTAACTCTGGTATCCAATCCAAGTTTGGAAATACAATTACCCATGGAGGGGTGTGCAAGAGAGAAAGCACATCAAAGGTATTGGCTTTGGCTACCATAAGTAAGTTACGAGATTAGCATAAGATGTGATAGTGTATGTATGGTCGTGGGGATGGGTGAAAGGCCTTAAGAGCATACTAAACAACCGTCAAAACACCGAGTCTTTCAACCCCAGCCAATAGGTGTTCACGAGTAAGGGACACTTAGTCTTCCTCTACATCTTGTATATGCCCCAGAACATTATGACTATAGATGAGAAATACAAAGATATCTTATATTAAGAATTGGCTTGGGATATTGCAGAAGACATGCCTTCAAAGGAAGAGTTTTATTTTGTTTTGTGACACATACAACTAGATATGGAGACTCCTTCTGAAGACCTGGGTTGGTGTTTTTCAGCTATCTTAGAAGTGTTAGACATCTGTAAAAAACTTACTATCACTGATTGTGAAATTGATTGGATTACCCTTGTTTTATCGCAAGTATTTTTAGATATGCAAATATACTTACATTCTGTTGGAAACATACAATAGAAACCCTACCAAAAGCAGAACAATTATCTTGAAAGAATTCCATGGATCTCCTATCACCCCCTTAACATGAAATGTGGGACCGTGATTGGCAAGATATCAAGATTAGCCACTTTATGCTCTAAAAAGGCAACATTCCTTGAGAGTATGAGTGATCTCTATTATCTTTATATAGCTCGTGGATATCCCGATGGAGAATTGAGTAAATGGATGGATTCAAAAGAATTGAACAAGTGTTGGAACTCTTGTCTGATATCAACGGAGAAGGACAACCTTGAGCACAACCCGCTTGTAGTTTTGAAATCCCAACTTAATCCCATATGGAATTATTGTAACGCAAATGAATTGCAAGACAGCATTGTCTGTTATTGGCGTAAATACGTCAGAAAATTTACAATAGGAGAAATACCTACCCCCGGCTACCCTGTATTTGGTAATGACCATGATTTGGTAATGCTAATAGCATGCCAATCATTGTTAGTCCGGCACGGACAGGAAGTTTGCCACTTGGTTGATGCTCAAGAGGGCTCCCCGGTTGGTGAACAACCTGTGCTTCAGCTGGCGGAAGATGGGCCCATGCTTGACGCCTCTGATCAACATGTGATAGCCAATATTATGAAGCTTCCATTTATCCGAAAATCCCGTTGGCTTGTGAGTTGAAAAGTTAAAGATAACTTATACAAACAAGCTAACAAATTGAAAAATGCCGTACTCAATTACAAAAAACCAGTGCTAAATGCACCACCAGACTGGGACTCCTACCCATTGGAGAACCAAGTTTAGATGTTGGTTCTGGTGCATCTGGACGTGTTTGATCTGGGACTCCGCATCTCTGGTGGGGTTTTGAGGCCCAAAATTGGAGCAGAGTTCAGAGAGGAACTCACAGTAACTGTCTATCCAGATGGCCATAGTGATGAGATTGTCTGGGGTCAGGATGTCAGGTTTTAACCAATCCAATGCCATTCTCTTAATGAAGGAGATAATATAGTTGATTTTAGCCCAGTCAGTATAGAATGTGCACGGTGTCTTGTTGATAAAGTGTTTGGTATGGGATAGCCACCAAAGCTTCTTTATCCTAGGGCCACCAGAATTTTACAACCTAAGCTGGACAACGGGTAATAACCTAGTTTGTTCGTGGGGTGGAAGTTAATTATCCTTTTTGTTGTGAGTTTGTTAATAGTCCTCGTGCTCTGGAAGACTAATATGACAATAGTAGATATGTCCTTGGTGATATAAAAAACAAGTAGTAGTATGTGGATATACATATGAGTGTACGTATGAGTGTGAAGTGTTACTTGACTGGCTTCAAGATATAGGTGTGACAACGATAGTCCTTGCTTGTTGAGAGACTGATAGGACAAGGATAATAGTGTCCTACACTTGATAAAGAACAAACTATAATATGCTGATGGCCGATAGAAGGGTGAAGCAATACTTGGCTATGCTTCAGTGAATGACTGCAGATGAGCTTACACCAAATCAATAGATGACTGATATAAGTTTGAGATGAACTATAGGATACTAGAGCTACTTGTGGCAAATAATAAACAATCACAAACTGTAATCATACTTGGACTACTATTGTTTGTGACAGACATGACTTGATGACTAAGCTTCCTAGGATGGGCAATACCTTTTGTATGCTTCCTAGGCTAAAGCTAGTTGACTTCTGAGTGGTTGTCCACTTATGTGGGGACTGCTTGTAAGTAAAAGCTTTTTTTTTATTAGGTGGAAAGTTGGCCTCCTTATATACCTTTTGGCTATAAGGGCTCCTTCCTAGTTGGTAATTACAAATGATAGTACCAAAATATCTAATGGAAATTCAAAAGGCCAGAATCATCTATTGTCTAGATGATTCTAGAGTGGCCTTTTTGAGACTAAGAATAGAAAAGTAATTTGAAAATGTGGAGCAAAATATGACTCAGTCAGGCACAGTGTTCTATTTATAAGAAACAAATGCCAATTCAGCCTTCTCCACAGTAAAACAAGAATTTCGGAGAATTTCCTTATTTGGAAGCCCTCCTAAAGTATCCAGACTGATAGGGGCGTGAAAGTATCACCTACTCTATAAAAACCGGAGTGATTGGTGAAGTGGTTGTTGAGAAAAAGGCAGATTATGTCATGGGGAATTTACTTTCCCTTTTCAGAAACTGACCATGTGCAAGCCATGTGGTCAGATTTCAGTGTGGCTGCCAGTGGCTGACAGTAAGTGTGATACAAGCATTCTTGTTTGGCTCATATCTCCAAAACTAGCGGTCATCAAGATATAAAACTTTGTGACATAGTACTTTGGAATGTGTGCTTTAAGATGAGGTACTTTTTGCGGGGTACAATATGTCGTGGAATGCCATGTCCATACATGAAACATTTTTCATGTATGACAGCGGATGGTCATTAAAGTTCAGTTGGCACTGCACAATAAAGGAGTAAAGCTTCCTGGGATTGGAGCCATCAAAAGTGTTTGCCTGTCAAATCTTAGCATGTGTGGAACCGGAGTCAGGGTTATGTCTGGAGGGTCTAGAAAACAAGGTAATTGCCTGGGCCAGAGTGAGGCCCTCAGCATCCTCATTCTCTGGTTCTCTGGCTCAATGCGTGGTAGCTCAGCAGAAGCGGCCATTGGAAAATCCGGAGCGGGGGTCAGGGTGCGAGGAGAATTGGGAGGGATCAGGGAACCCCTGGGGGTACAAGGTTGAGGGGTCATGGAAATTGATTGTGCCTCTAGGGGTCACCAGCAGAAAAACTGTGGATTTCAGTGTCACCCTATGAGGTGTTACGTACATATTTGACCATGGGAGAGATACCAATAGGTTGCTTTTTGGAGTTCCAAGAAATTATGGTACCACAATAGAAGGTGATCAGCCCAGACATGGAGTGACAATGGGGCTGAAATGCCCAATCACTATCTGAATAAGCAAAAAGGCCCTTGTATCACCCCCCTCCCAGGTGAGTTGATAGTCCAGTGTAGTTTTAACGTATCTGATGATCTGTTTGACTGCTTTCCAGTGTGAGCATCTGAGGTTTTGAGAGAATTGCGAGACAAGCAACACTGCAAAGATAATGTCTGGTCTCATTCCAAGCGCCAAGTACATCAGCTTTCCTATTGCTTCTCTGTATGGTACATTACACATATCTTCTTTATCATCAATAGACATTGGCATCTGATCTCTTGAGAGTGTGGCACTGGGTTCCAGGGGGGTTGAGGAGGTTTTTGTGTCTGTTAGGCCAAAGGCATTGATTATTGATTGAGTGTATGCCTTTTATCCCAGCTGTAATGTGCGGTTAGGTTGGTTTCTCTTTATTTCAAACCCCAGCAGCCATCAAATTGGTCGAAGGTCAATTATGCCATACTCATCTTAAAGACCTTGTTTGAAACTGTCTATAGCAGCTCTGGATTTCAATGCAACAGCCATATCATCTATTAAGATGCCTACAATGATTTCTTCAGTTGGTATCCATGTGAAAAATATTGCGTGATCATATTCTGACTGTTTGAAGCCTAGTTGTAGGATTGTGTTGTTCCGTTTTCTGTATCATCCTGCTCCGGCTTGTTTTAGGCCGTATATCCCTTTCCTGAGTTTTGCTACTAAGTTCTCTTCACCAGGTCTTAGTAGTTTGGGCGGTAGCTTCATGAAGATGTCCTCTTCAAGCTCAGAATTGAGGTATGCACTTTTAACGTCCACTTGGTCAATTTCCCAGTTCAGTGAGGCAGCATAGGCAAGGATGGCTTGATGCAATGCTAGTTATGCAACAGCGGAGTACATTTTGGTATAGTCAATACCGTACTTCTGTTTGTGTCCATCTGTTATGAGTCTGACCTTGTATTTAGAAATTGCTCCCCTTTCATTGTGTTTGATTTTGGTCACGAAGTGACTTCTTATGATGTTAACACCATCTGGAGGTGCCACAAGGTCCCAGGTATGTAATTTCCTCAGTTGTTTTATTCTATCATCTATTGTTTCTAACCACCTGTCTCTTTCAGGACTCGCTAAAGCCTGTCTTATGGGCGGGCTATCACCATCTAGCGTGTGTGCAAGCATGGCCGCTTCAAGTGCATTGTCATCTGACATGTAGTTGTCATCATGTAAGTTGGCAGTGTTAGCGGCAATGGGTCTGCCGTCATTTAGGGCTCAGTAATATCCCTGCAGTTTGATGGTGGTTGTACAAACAGGCTTGTCTCTCTTCCCATCATCAGGCGGTGACGTGTCTGGTAAGTTTTCTGTCTCTGAATCATCTTGGAGGTCATTGCTGGCAGCCTTTATTTTTTCAGGTGCTGTTTCAGCATGGGATTGTGAAGAGACATTGGTAGGACTTTTGTCTGAATTGATGGTATTGTGGTGAGTTTTGTTGTTGTTCAAAGGTTACATTGCGCTCAACAGATACCTTTCTTTTATCAGGCCAGTATATACAATATCCCTTGGTTTTGGAGTTGTATCCAACACATATCCCTTTTTAGCTTGCAAATCAAGTTTCCCTGCCGAAAGGTCCTTGACATAGACTATGGCACCAAATTTGCATAGTCCATATAGATCTTTTTTTTGTCTGCTGACCATTTCATAGGGCATTTTTCCATCAAGGCATCTGGTTGGTGCACAGTTTTTAATCCAGACCAGATGCTTCATTGCCTCGCCCCATAAAGATTTTGGGAGTTTTGCTGTCATTAGCATGGCTCGAGCATATTCCACTATAGTGTGATTTAGATGTTCTGTGGTGCTATTTTGCTGGGGGGAATCCTGTACAGTAAGTTCTCTTCAAGTGTTGGAACTCTTGTCTGATATCAACGGAGAAGGACAACCTTGAGCACAACCCGCTTGTAGTTTTGAAATCCCAACTTAATCCCATATGGAATTATTGTAACGCAAATGAATTGCAAGACAGCATTGTCTGTTATTGGCGTAAATACATCAGAAAATTTACAATAGGAGAAATACCTACCCCCGGCTACCCTGTATTTGGTAATGCTAATAACCTTCTCTTTTGAATGCTTGCTGAAAGAAATACTCATGTATTCCCCTCCTCTATCAGATCTCAAGACCTTTATAGATGTCCTGTTGTTTTGGTTCAACAGCAGAGCCTCAAATCTTTTGTATTCAAGGAAGACCTTGTCTTTTGTAGGTAGGAATCATATGTGGACTTCACGGGAATAGTTGTCTGTGAAGGTAAGCAGGTATTGCTTTCCTGATATATCTTCCACTGATGCTGGTCCCCATAGATCTGTATGTATCCATATGATTTAGCGCAGTTCAAGAATTCCTGAGGGAATGGTTTTGTGTTAGACATGGCCTTCATGCACGGTTCACAGAATTCCTTCTCAACGGAGGTATTGAGTGTCAATCCTATAGCTATATCCAAACCAATGAGCTTCCCCAAGCCTTTGTGTGAGAAGTGTCTCATTGCTCTATGTAACTCATTGATATTCATTTTGGTTTTTAGTGCTATAGGTTTGGCTCGGATTATTGCATTTTAGGGTGGAGATGTGTTGTCTACCTGGTATAGGTCCTGTTTGATATTGTCTGTCTCTTGGAACTTAGAGACAGTATTCTGCAATTCCCCTTTTCAAAGTGTACTGCATAGCCTACTTTGTTGATCTTGCTCGTGGATATGAAAGTTGTTGACATATCCGGTGCGTAGATTATGTTCCTTAAGAGTAATAATGTATGCCTTTTACCATTAGGTAGTCTCACTAGCAGGTCACCCTTTCCAGCGGCTTTTAATGGTGATCCTCCTGCTATCTCTATCAATTTTGTGTTGCATGGAGAAAAAGTAATGAATTGGTTCTTGAAAGGAGAGAAGTAGTGGTTTGCGCTTGAGTCTATGGTGGCAGGCCCTTCAGTAGTGAGTTGATTGTTTTGCTTTTTATTACAATCAGATATTGATGCTTTCAGAGCATATAGATTGTTGCCGTTGTTGGTATTATCAGATAAAGATTATGTTTCCGCAGCCTTAGCTTGTGCTCTACCTTTGGATGACTTGGACGAGTGTCTGTTTCCATCATCCGACTTTCTTTCTTTAGGACTATCTTTCCACTGGCCTGATTGCTCATAATGTCAGCAATCTTTGGCTAGATGTCTGATATTTCCACACTTAAACCACTCACCATTTGCTATGGCTTGTGACTCATCTTTCTGACCTTTGTAGTTTCTAGTTTTAGCTGATAGTGCAGTGTTATTGTCCTGCTGAGAGGCTCTGGTCTTTTGGTGGTCAACCTCTTCAAGGATGTGTGTAATTATGTCCTCTGGGCTGAGGACGGTTTTGGCTTATAGTGCATCAGCCATTATTGCTGATAGCATGAGTCGGTATGAATCAGGTAATGAAGACATCAGCATAGCATTGAATTGGGGGTCTCCAATGGAGCCGCCCATTCCTGCTAGCTCAGATCTGAGCCTTAGCAATCCATTTATGTGGTCATCCATGTCATCTTCATCTGTGACTTCTATACACATTAGCTTTCGCCACAGATCAAGCTGTGACATGTCGCTTTTGTCTTCAAACATCTTGCAGAGTTTTTTCCACATCAGATGTGGCTCGGTTGTTTTCAATGTGGCTTTCAGCTGGTCTAGCATAGAATTGGTAATGAAGTTTATGATAAGTTGTTTCATTTTTGCACATTTTATACGGAATGTGTCCATCTTTTCCTCTAATGCTTCCAGGTCATCATCTGTGTCATATCCGTACCAGAAGACAGAACTCCGGCATCTCCAAAGGACATACTCTCCGAGTCTGAAGCTCCCAAACCATTGCATCAAGAAATGTGCCATGTATAGTTGTTGTCAGCCACAATCAGCCAATGTGCACTCAGTGATGGCTCATATCATCACTTGGTAGTCTTATTACTACAACATGTTGGCCGATGATTGGGCAATGAGTGGGCAATGTATTTCAAGTGTCTCAAAATATCTTATTTTGGCCTTTCCTTGAACGGCTATTAAAATATCTATTTTTCCAATATCAGAAAATAAGATAGAAAATAAAATATTTTGGTTTTGCAGTTATATTCCTTAAAATATTAAGTTTTGTAGAGCTAGAAACCTTTCCGTCAAATTTTAAACAATTTAAAGTGATTTTACATTAACTAAATTAAATATTCTGACTGCTTTTTTTTAATAATGATGGAATTTTGATTAGTATTTACAGCTGATTTTATAATAATAGACCTATCCAATAAGTTAGCGTGCAGGCAGACTTCAGCGGAGTGTATATTTTTGGGAAGAACCCAAAGTGTCTGGGAGAGACTAGTCAACCCTCAACCAGCATGCGGCGCCATATTTCTAAGGAGCAGAAGATACTAGCGTACAAATTGTCTTGCATTCATGGCCTCTTGGACAGACATGTTAGCAGTTACCTAGGAATCAGTCAACGGACCATCAGGTGCATCCAGAAGACCTTTTGGGACACTGGTGAAGTGGACACCAACCAGCTTGTCAAGGATGGCCTCATGCCCTTGATGGCTTGGAAGCAAGTATAAGTTTTTTCTTTTAATCTTCTAATATGCTGATAAATCAAGTTTTTGATTAGTTCCTTGAAGGCTGCATTGAAAGACAGCCTGATATGATCCTCTCAGAGTTACAGGAGCAACTTAGGGAGGTATGTGGCACTGAGGTATCAGCTGTGGCAATTCTCAGGACCTTGAAGAGGCGACAATTCACCATGAAGAAAGTAAGTGATCTGTTTATATATTGTGCACTTTCTGACAGATTTCTATCATAGATCACTTGCCCTGCCAGTGAACAAGATGAGGATGACCATGCTTTATTCAAGATCCTTATTTGGGAGCACATCTCCCAGAACAACTGGTTCTTGCAGACGAGACACATTTCAACCAGCTTACACTGTGCCGTCAATATGTCTGGGCCCCATGTGGAGGATGTGCAAGATGTAGGGATTTCTTTGTCCGTGGTCGTTGTTACTCTATATTACCTACAATATTATTAGATGGAGTCTTGCATTTAGAGGTACTAGACCGTCCTTTTACACGCTTGCAGCAATCTACTTATAGTTACTACACCCAGCTTTTCTGGCAAACAAAAAGTCTAGATAATTCGAATAGAAGGTGGCAAGTATTTGGTTTGTCACGGTGTTAATGTTTTTCGTCACGTGATGGCGTCCATTGTGGATCAGGCCTGTTTAATGGATAATTCATTTCAATCCTTGTATCAATATCGTGTCAGTTTTGAGTTGGACCAAAGTTGTCATTAACATACCCATAGTTTGATAAGACCGTCCCATGAAGCTGTTATTACTTTAGACTAGTTGAACGGTTTTCATCAGCGCAAAGTGGCATTGACTAATGTAAAAAAACTCGCCGTCTCATGCGGAAGCCATTCATGTGCAATGACAACCTTTGAGTGCGCCTTGAGCCGGGATTTGATCCTTCCGGTCTTCCAATCCCAAAACACGACGTTCCCCTCACCATCCCCACTACTGATCCACTTCCCATCAGGGGAAAACCCAACCTGGCAAGCATAGCCGGCGACGGAATGTCCTGCAAATCTTTTCTTCCGATTTTGGCGGAAATTATCAGTGCTATAAATCAGAATCTGGTTGTCTAATGATTGCGCAGCAAAGTACTTCTCTGGGAAACACGTCATGAAACGCTTCAAGCATCGACCAAAAGGATTAACATACTAGATGGGTGTAATGTCACGGCGGGCATAGAGTGCATATGAGGCTCCGCAATGTACTTTATTACCACTGGGATATCAAAATCCCATGCCCGGATAGTTTTATCATCGGAAGTCGTTACAAACCGGCGATTGTCATCCACAAATGTGATTGTGTTGACGGGCCCAAGATGCTGGTCATACTCTTGTGTAATTTCACCGGAATGTATGTCGTACTAGGGGTGATCGAGTCAATGGATTGCATCCTTTGGGAAACAGTAACAAACGTGCCTGGATTATCTTTTTGTCCGACATACCAGCGAGGAAGATATTTTGTTTTTCTTCCCCTGGGTGGAAGCGCACAACATATGGTGTTTTGCCATTACTGAAACGCTTCAGACATTGGCCAGTCTCGGTATCCCACAGTTTCATTTGACGATCGTATCCACAAGACAGAAATTTCCGGCCATCATTGGAGAAAGTTATATCCTTGACGGCCTGGACGTGACCATGGAAAGTTCTGAGACAGTTCCCGTGAGTGTAGACGTCCCAAAGCTGTAACTAACAATGATTAGTGGTTCTAACTTCGAGGTTTGAATTTATGACACCACCTTAATTTTAGTGTCCATGGACCCACTCAGTAGAAGGTGCCCAGTATTGGGAAAAGAACGTATTACTGAGACGCCTTGTGTATGGCCCGTCCACGTGTGAACACAGTATTTGGGTAAGAATGTGTCCTGTGAACCAGGTTCTGATAGTAGGTGTGGTGCGTCTGAAAGGGGAGGATGCATATATGTTCGTCCTTGATAGTCGGTCGTTGACTTTCCGTGAAATATGGTGGTCTCCTGTCCCACAGCACCGCGCTTTGGCTGCGATCTTTTCTTCCTAACTTCTAGCTCTGGTTCTTCCTCTTCTTTTTCATCATTTGCTACTTGTTCACAATCAACGTCAGGCGAAAAACCCTCCACTTCATCCCCTTCCCATGCCGCCCATGGCCCGGCATAAGAGCCCTCTCCATCGACAACCTCTAGGTCCCCTTTGTTTTTTCTCTTCCTCTTAACTAACTTTTTTTCTGCGTTGGTCGCCCTGAGAGTATCTATAGTTGCAAAACAATTTCCGCGTGCTTTTTCGATATGACCCAAAACAGGCGGAGCTGTAGGGTCGACAGACGGATTGGCGGAGTAACCGAGGATGGAATAGGTAAGATGCTGGGCACGAAACGCGTGATCTGTCATAGACTGCTCTTCAACATGCCCCGCGAGTGCATTTTGGTTAGCAAAGGGAGTGCGATCGCTGAATGGGTTGTCAGGTCCTTGCAGTGGTCGCATCATGTCGACGTAGGGTATGTTTATATTCATTTGAGTATCGGTAGGTCGTGTGGCCAGCGAGGACTGGTTTGAAAGGTCCTGAAGGACGGAAATTTGGGGCCTCTTTGAATAACGCTCCCAGCGGAAAGTAATGGTCTAAACTCACTTCCGTAAGAATAGATGGGGCAGGTTGTACCATGGCGGAAATGGGGTCCTGTACATCAATTCGGATCTTCTTGGGAGCTGGTAAAGCAGATAAACTAAATGTGTCACTGTTCCTTCTGAACAGATCTTCATCCTCATCAGAACAATAGCCATGGACGAGAGACATGATGATAATAGTGGTTGTGAGCAGACTTATCACGCAGGACCATCCAGAAAAAAGCTTGGCATTTCTGGGTTGTCCCACGATGTAACGGTTGTGACTTGTCGTCTCCTGATCATCCTCCAAAGTACTTCCTATCCCTTTATGCGAGGTCTTTCACTGCACTTTCGAGTAAAATATCAACTTGTATTTTTCTGGTGAAATCCTAAATAATATGCGAATAGTGCTTGGGTAATGTTCTATTTCAGGTAATACCACCCTTTTATTTTGGCATTTTGACTTTGATGCTGTGAGTTGATCATCAATATCATACTAGCTAGCTGGTACTTAAAATACAAGACATTTCTAAATCTCTCTAAGTGCGCTTTTCTAAGTTCAACCACCGCATCGTCATCAGTCCCATCCGACAAAATCACCAATATCATTTTTACTCATATCTAGCCCATCAACGTCTGGGCAGTATCTCTGGTGTCTTCAACGTGCTCCAAAGCCCCTGATTGTTGACTCTGGCAGCTCATCAAATTCTTTCAGAGACATGTCACAGCCGATGAACTAAGGTAGCCCAAAATAAGACTTGTGGGTAAACAAGAATGAATTGCTGAATGAGCATATAGCCAATGTATTGGCTTGTATGGGGCTAGAATCCTGTTGATTACGGCACTCTCTTCAACATATTCCAAGCCTGGTGAGTTTGGTTGGTCCATTTGCTGGTCATTATTAACTGAATGGTTTTATTTTTGAGGCCCTCTCAGTCCTTGCAACAGCCTCATCAACTTAGAATGATGGTATGAATAGCTCTTGTCTTGCTGGTCTTTTTGAGCTGACTCAGACACTTCTGTGCAATTGCGTTTAGCCTGGACATCTTCATCATGGTCGATCAATCTCCTCTTGTGAATTATAATCTTTAAAAAAGTCCCTTTTTGCCACTTTTGCCCTGTTCGGTCTGAGTCTTCAATATGTCATCACTTTTCAAGTTCTTTTGGTTTGTGAAGCTGTCCTCATGCTTACACCCAGTGCTTTTTTCAGTCTTCCTCGGGGCATGCACCTGTTTTATTTAGTCTAGGAGTGGGAGTGCTGATATTTGTAGATGGGAGAAATAACCATATAGGCTATCATAGCTGTACATGTAGTTATAATGAAATCTTTCGTGTTGCTGTACTACAAGGTCATACCTAATAAGGAAAGAAAAATGATGATGATATTATTGTGTTATTATCCTTTGTATTATTTGCTTATTATTTTGGTATTATTAGAATTAAAACTGTAATAATCCTACAAGGTTTTTTTGATATTATTCTGGTATTATTCAGAATTTTCATGTTATAATACCTCAGTTCTTTTAGGGCCCAATGTGCAGTGTTTGGCAATCACCACAACTCTTGGGGGCATAGTGTTGTCAGCTGGTGTAGTTCCCTGTGCATTGTCAGCAGCACCAGAATCAGCTGAGCTACTCTCTGTGTCACTGTTAATAACCTCAGTGCTCTTATATTTTTTTCTAGAGGAAACCTTTGGGCCATTCTGTGTCTATTTCCGCTTGGTGCCTTTGTCAGATTGCTTGCAATGACCTGGCCCTTTTATTTCTCCACTGTTAAGTCTTTCAATGTTTTCTTCGGACATTTGCTGATACTCGCTCTCTTTAAGTTGTCTCTAGCCAGATTCCAATTATGCAAAATCATTTCCAAATCTGGAAGACCATTTGATATTTCACTGAGATTGGCAAAAGGGATGCATTCAGGCCAGCCTTCAATAATATTCTACTGCATTTTTGCAGTTGGGTCATCAGTAATAATTCCTATAGAAGGTATGAGATCCATTATGGATGTTTGTCATATTTAACTCACTTAGTTGCTGATTTATTATGAATTTTTGACCAAATTTCTAACACTCATTGCTGATGGTTTTTTGCTGCACCTGTGAAAATGGTAGGAATGAATAGGATAAATAACAGGTAGATCTTACCTTGCATTCCCTGCACAGAAAAACCTTCCATCTTACTAATCAAGTATTGATGATCAATGTTCACAGCAGATAACATAAAGTTCTCTACTCTTTTTGTATTGAATGCAATTCCTTGAAGAGGTAGTTCTGTTGAACCTCTTGTTGTATAACGCATAGACTTTGCACCTGTGCAAAATTGTAAACTGGTGAGCTAAATTCATATTAATCAACAACAATGGTGATTAAGCTATTTTATCCAGGACAAACCTCCTTTTCAACTGCTTTAAATGTGTCTGTCACATCTGTCATTCTTGCTCTTGTTGATGTACAAAGATCAGTTATTCTTATTTCACAATACTTAGACTATTCACTGACAATCTCTTCCTTTTTGTCCTTTGATAGATTATGATATTTGGTATGGTGGTTACTTATGAGTTTTTGGAGGGCTCAGGGCCTTTAACTACTGTTAAACAAGAGGTAAGAAGATGACCACATAAGATATGGGGATTAGTCACTGTTCTCTTTATCAACTTCCTGGTTTTTCTTCTAACAGAATGTATTCCATACACTCACTTTGTTATGTTAATGCTGTAACCTTGTATGGCCCAGATACAGTTTTTTTTTGATGTAGCTGATAGACTTGCTATTGTCTTATGCTATTTTAGCTGTCATCTCATCAATCTGCTTCCATGCCTTGTCAAGGTTTTGCTGGAGCTTTTGTTGCTTGTTGCATTGTTTCAGCAGGAGATTTGCTCGACCGCCAACTATCATTCAAAGGTTCAAAGCTCATACACAAGGCCCAATGGAACTATTACTCAGGAAATTAGTCAGCATTGTTTGTTTTCCCATTTTGAGACAGAAGAAGTTCTTACAGTTCACCACTCTCAATTATATCACAGACAAGGAATACAAATCAGTGACAACAAGTGGCAATAATAATGCTGGTCTCCAATCATCTTCTTATGTTGCTCTTGCCCAGTGTTTCTCCATCGCTCAACGCAACTATATGCAATATGTTTGCCATTGGCCATCATGATTGTTCTCATTTGTCTGCCAGAAAAGTGTTGTATACATTAAATAATGCAAATAATCTATGCAAGCTTTACATGGATCATTTCTATGAGTTAAGCTATATATAGAGGACTTTCACCATTTCAAGCTATTGTTGCCATCAATTGAGACAAGCCAGTCAAATTCAAGTGGTTGCTCATCTTAAAGTTTGTAGCAGCAAGCTGGGTATTTGTTCAATAGGCACTAATCAGGCATGTTATGCTGAAGGGCCACATTTAGTTGTTCTTGCACACAATGAAAATTTTCAAGGCACACATCTTATGCTGCGGAGAACTGTGATTCAAGATGTGGGTGATAAGGCATCTGACAAGAACATTAAATGTGGCAGAGTGGAAACATAGATGGTTGGAACAACTGAATGGTGCCATTTCTAGTGTTGAATTGTGAGACCTCGCTATGGTACCAGGAACATCACAGTATTTTTTCTATCATCGTGCAGTACTATGGGCTCTACCTAATATACTTAGATTTGAAACGGCTAGAACCCTATTTTTTTGTGTATGATGTCAGGATCTTCCTGATACTCTTCCGCTGAAACCCACATCTACAATGTTCACTAATAAGTGACAAATATGCTGAATGCTAAGTGACTTACTTTCTTAAAAGTTCCCAAACCAGCTAAAATAGATCCTCCTATCCACGTAGAGTATTTGCGCTCAGGTGGCGCGAATATTTTGATTTTAATATCCTTTAAAGCCAGCTTCTTGACCTCGTTGAGCAACCGATCACCAAACCCTAGCTCAAGCACCAGCATTTAGTAGTTCACCGACAATAATAAAGGAGTCACACCTCGACATAATGTACTGCCCCCACTTAAAACAATGTTCGAAAAAAGACTTTTGCGTAGATCAAGATCGACCCGATTAATCGAATCTACGACTACCTGGTGCACACCAGCATATTCTTGTCCGATAAGCTCAGGACTGAACAAGATCTCTGGGGCACGAAAGCGTTCCGATCCTAACTATTCTGAGGATAAAACGACAATTGCATCATAGAGTGCGTGACACTCACCTGGACAATGTTCCCATCTGGCAATCTGAAATCCTCTGTCTTTCTCACAGACTCCTTCTCCTCCTTTGTTGGGTTGAGGGCGACATGGCAAAATTTTTCTTTGATGATTCTGACGACTTCACGTTCCGCTGTCGTATGCAAACGATGTCCAGACTTGCGAAGCAGGACCTGGAGAAAATCCGTGATATCTCTTCGAAGCGTTATTCAGTCAACCAAAATCAAAAATTAACAGTGCCTACCTTCCTGCAACGTCAATGCGACGAATTGCGTGTGGCATAGAGAAGCCCTCGAATACGGGCACAGCGTGCGTTACACCATCCCCCGAATCGAGAACTATCCCAGTTGTGCGACCTGACGAATATCTGAGTAAAAGTGGACGATTACTACAGGTAGATTTCTGATGGTCTAGTAAAAAGTTATTCACAACGACAGTACGGCCTGTACTGAGAGGAAAAGAGCGGGAACGTTGAAAGTATCGAAAAATATTTGGGCTGCTACATCCCGATTCGACCTCGGGTTCAGAGGTGCTTCTGTCAGTAAAACAGGATGCTACCATACATAAACATTAATCACATCGCACAAGCTAAATTTACTGGAGATTTACCTCCTCACTCAGCGTGCCGAGCTCTTCGGCGTAAATCCAACTCCATAAACGTTCCATGTCATCCCAGTCAGTCACGATACCATGCTCTATGGGATATTTGATCTTCAACAGTCCTCTAAACTCTTGGGCGCGGCGACCAATAAATACTTCTCCGTCTAGGGCCCCTGCCATCACGCGTACATGCTTCGGTCGCCCAACGCTGTAGGTGTAATGAGATCATGGGTTCTCAAAAGAGCAAGATACAAGACTAACCAGGATGGGAAGAAACATTTGGGATGATCTTGACCTGCAAAACCCGCCTTGATAGTACCTGAACCCTAAAAGCATGATGGTTTGGAGCTTTCGATTTGTTGAAGAAAAGTGATGCGAACATTATCGATGACCACTGGCTGATTTGTCAGCACATCCTCATATTCTGTAGACATTTCGCTGTTGTGGTCTCCTATAGCTCAGATCTAGAGGACCACAAGTGGGAACAAGGGGTGGGCAAGAAAGAAATTTCCCATGCTTCAGGACGTCAGACCTTCCCCCGTGGGAATAGCCAAGGAATAGCTAATATCACTTCACAGTGAGGAAACTTTAATTGGATCAAAATGTTCGCTGAAATGAGTTTGAAAAAACATATTTTGGTGAACACTTACGAAACCTTAAAGCACAACATTTGTTTGCTGTTGCGGTCAGTCTCAGTAAAAAAGCTAAGTCGCATAGAGTCATGGATAGTCACAGGGTAGTCATGGATAAGTCACACAAAGTCGAGGTATAGTCACACGCAGCCAAAGCATAGTCCAACACAGTCACATGTAGTCACCATACAGTCATAGAATTAACAACAGCTCCGGGAACCTTGGAGACTTAGAGCCAGTTCGGACAGGAAGACGCCCAGGGTTTTTGATTAGCCGAAGACGCTGGTCTCAAGCTCGCCAATATGCCGATCCAATGTTTATTAATGCCCGCGATGGTGGCTGGCATGCGGAGGGTTGCGGAGGGGATGGAGGGCCATCGTGCAACAAGGCATACCCTACAACCACGAAAGTGATTGTAATCAACAACTGTACATAGTCTGTAGAAATGAGTCGACATATTTCCTCTTGTTTGTCAAAAGCTAGACGCAAGCAACCATACCCTCAAAAATCACCTCAAAAAATGGTTACAGGTGCTGATCGGGAGAAAGGCAATGATCGTGCAGTTTGGTCGGATCAAGATATGTTTGCCCTCATTGAATATGTCAAGAAGGAGGGCAAGGAGGCAGGGGGAAAGGGCACCAGTTCAAGCCTGCTTTCTGGACCAATCTCATACCACAACTTGCATTAACAATGAAGGCAGGTGCACCGAAGAATGCTGCAAGCATTGGACGTAAATGGAAGAATGTACGTACAAAATTTATACGGGGGGATTCAACTTGCTCAGCGTATAGACAGCTCAAGACCGAATTCAATCGTGTGTGGACCCTGACAACTCTATCTGGTGTTGGGTTTGCTCCTCAAAACAAGAACCACATTGACGAGACCAACAAGGCTGTCTGGGATGCCTTGATTGAAGTAAGTGCCCAACTATGCAACCAGATAACGTAAACTTACCGAGGACTAGAAAAACCCTAAAAAGAACTATTGACACTATGCGGAAAATGGGTGGGCCTTCTACGGGGGCATGCAGGATATTATGCCTAGTAAAGGCAAAGGTACACATGCATTCCATGCTGAAGAGGAGGTTACTGGTAATATGGACGTCACAGAAGGGGAAGAAGGGGGAGAAGGGGGAGGGGATGAATTAGATGGGCCTGATGATGATGTAGACGACAATATTGAGATGCATGAAGGTACTAGCAATCATACCTTAGCCTGTGACCAAACATCTTCGTCTAAGACCAGCGCTGTGGTCAATTTTATTGCTACAACTTCTTCAGCTGTGCCCCCATCCATACAATCTGTACCGTCTTCAGTTGCATGCCCATCCGTGTCACCATCTATGTCGCCTACCAAGCGCAAGTCATTTGCTGTTGATGGTACAACAGGGACCCCATCAATCACTCTGTCCCGCTCTTCAAAGAGTGCCCGTTTGTCAGGCCTCTCGATCTTCAATGGGATGAGAGAGGAGATGTTGAGATTTAATGATAACATGAGCTCAGCCAATGTTATCAATGGCCGCCTTGCCGCATCGGTCGACAACCTCAGTGCCAGATCTCAACCTGCCTCGCAAAATACTGCTTCCCTTGTACCATCTGCATCATCTACAGCCATCATGCAGCTCCCTCCCCTCCCATTAAGGAGCATTGCTAACCGTTTCTTGCAAAAGGAGACCTACCTGAGTAAGAAACAGGTGGTAACATTGATGGACATGTTCCGTTTGAATCCCAACCTCATTGACGACTTCCTTGACTTGCAGGATGATGGTGATCTCCGTAAGACTTGGGTTGAGACATGTCTTGAATAATTAGCTATGTAAAATGTAACTTTAGCTTGATGTACGTTAGTATGCCATGAATGAAACCAAACAATGCTTGTATTTATTCATTTCACAACATAAAAAACAGCTTAGTCTGCGGTAAGATGGTTCTCGGCCAAAGTATTCAACTGCAAAACATACAGATCACCCCTTTCTTGCAACTCACGGATATAATCAACCCATATATCCCTCGCAATTCTTGCACAGAGCTGATTTTCCAGTAGTTTATCCCTATTGCTGATAGAACCAGTGGCTAGGGTGCCATAGCTACCATTATTTGGTTCGTACTCGAGGTCGTTTGGAATGAGGCCTTGAAGCTCGTCAGGATCGTAGATCCGAATGAAGTTGTGGATCATGGAAAGAGCTGGAGGAATGCAGGCTTGGATCTCCATGCTGTATTCAGGGGATGATGAGAGAAGCTTGAAACATCGCTTGAGGACGCCAAAAATTCTCTCAACAACGTTTTGAGCTTGTGCATGGCGTAAGTTGAATAGTTCTCTCTCATTCACAGGCCTAGATATAAGATAAATATTATATTATAATTACAAAACGACTATCATACCTTGTTTGAACACGGCCCCACTCAGCAAGGTGATATTGCTCTCCACAATAAGGGACCAGCAGCTCCTTGCACAAACCAAACCCAGCATCAGCTAAATAATACTTCCCCGAAGGGATGCAAAGATCCTGTCGACGTGCTTCATCAAACAGAAGTGCATCCCCTGTTGACCCCTCCTAACCTGCCAGCATGTAGAAGAAGCGTAAGTCAAACAAGCAACATGCAAGGCAGTTTTGCGAGACCCCTCCTTTGCGGTTGACAGAAAGATACCGGTCCTCACTTGCTGGTGTACATGCAATGTGTGTGCCGTTGATTGCACCAAGTGCATCCTTGAAATACGGGTATAACTTCTGATTGTCTTTGATCTCAGGAGGGACAGGGTTAGTCACATGGGGTAGTCAAATGAATGTAGTGTAGATTGGCCGCGATGAGAATGCAATGAGCATTTGTTTAAAATACCTATAATTTTATTAGTAAACTACAGAACAAGGAAAATATGTACTTACTTTGAAATTATATTGTTTGACCTTTGGAACCGTTCACCCAAATGTCGAGTGGAAAGGCCAGTAACACTGGCATAGAGGAAGATGGCGAGCTTTTTGTTTAAGCTGATATATTTTGAGCCTTGGATAATGGCGTCTCTCAATGTCTCAGTAAGCTTCTCAAATACTTGGAGGCTAACCCCCAGCTCACTACGGATACGGTCGGGGTGTCCATTGATTAATTCCTGGACCCATGCTTCACCAGTAAGGCTAGACGTGTGGTAGGGTTGCTTGTTATACATTGATTCGGCGTGATAAATTGATGCTGCAGTTGCGGTGCTAATAGCTAGGTTAGACATATGATTCATCCTTTTGTTGTTTTCAATAATGGCCTTAAGCACAGCAGAGAGGCATTTTATACTCTCAGGCCGCTGCTCAGGCTGAAGCTGAGGCTGATCTTCATCTTCAAGTTCGGGATCCATGATTGCACTACTTACTATATTTGGAATCACGATGGGAGTAGAACCATTGAAGCTCCAATTTAATTTGTCAGCAAAGATCTTGAGACCAGCGTCTTTGGCTAATCAAAAACCCTGGGCGTCTTTCTGTCCAAACTGGCTCTTAGACTTGTACATAGTTACATATAGTTGTGTATAGTCTAATATTAGTTATACTATAGTCAAACTATGGTGTGAAGTCAACTCCTCATCTAAATTCACTAAGTCTCAATGCTATTATGTTGAACTTACACTCAGCAAAGGTATTGGCATAAATTGAGGAAAACTAACATTTATATTACAATATTTGTACAAAATGATTTACCTACTACTCTTCATTTTGTGTGCCTTCATTCTGTTTCTCAAGCTCTTCTTCAGTTAGCCACTCAAGCCCTGGATATTTCTGAAGTACATATACCCTGCTATTGTAACACCAGATCCCAACAATGTCGACTATAGAAGAAATTGGAAGAACTTTGATATCTTTGGCCCATTTTCCTCTCCACACATTAAGAGTGCACTGAACATCCAGAAGGGGATGATATACAACAAATTGTTGTGTATTGCCTTCAAGTCCTTCAATCTCATAGAATGCAAGTGCTTCACCAAAAATAGGGACCACACTTGCATCATTTCCTTCAAAGTAACGATGTGACCTTGAAGGAGGGTGTCCCTGTAGCTCACTCATCTGGGTGTTCAGAACATTTTTCTTGCTCACATGCATTTTCCCCCATTTTGTGATTGGCATATTTGGATTAAAAGGAATTTGTTTCCAGGACAGGATAGCCCCTATATGAATATAAAAACTTTGGCCAGGTTTATATTCACATTTTCTGATTGGCACCTTAGAAAATAATATGGTTGTTTTCTTAGATCCTGGTTGAGTCTGCAACTCAGGGTAGTAGGAGAGGAGGGCCTTCAAGACTTCTTTCTCATAGATAATATTAGCCAAATTTGCAAAAAGTGCTTTTTTGGAAGGAATCTATAGCATCCCACATCCATATATCTTGACTACACTGTGCTGCATCCTGGAAAAAGGGATATATAAATGACTCAATATTTCCTGGACTGTGGGGTCCTGGAATGGCCATGGTTAATATGATATTGTTGGAATGGTACCTTATTTCTGGAGGTATGTTGAGCAATATCAGAATCAATATCCAAGTATCAGACTGCTTCTTCATTGTAAGCTGGGCCCCATCTGTGGATAATGCAAAAGCAGTGTTACGCTCATTCTGAAATAATCCCATGTCCTTATAATGGTGTTCATGAACACTCCCACTGGGAAAATCAGAATATCTTGCCTGAGCCTGAGTCCCAGAACTTTGTGAGCCAACTGCAAGTAACTTCAATGTTTCTTGTAAACATCTATCCCTGTATCACAGGAGTTGGGACATTTGCTTATTTACAAACATTGCTTGGATAATTGGAATGAAAGATACATATAGCATTTGTGCTCTGGGCTTATTTTTAGATCCAGCAACATAGTGCCTCTCCCCACATGTGATTTGACCCTTTATGGTGTGAGGACAAGCTTCCAAGTCCTTAAAGTCACCTGTATATGCAATACAACTCTTTGGGCACATATCAATCTTTACAGGCTCAATCTTGGCCAGAGATCCAGCCAACTTGCAAACAGCATACAGTGACAATATATCTAACCTGAGTAGCTTGTTGTAATACTTGTGCATGCAGCTCATATGCCTTGACAGTGCCATTTGACTTTTCCCATGCAATGTAGTGTTTAAGGCTGTGAATATCTGACTCTGTCAGATTGCTTGGCCCAGAAACTGTTAGTTTTGGTGATTCTGCACCTTTGTGCTACCTATATATTTTCATTCCTTTCTCTATCTATTCTTCTATCATTCACTATTGATTGTGTTCTCTATTATTTCGCCTTTGTGGCTGCTTTGTTTACCTTTGTTTACAAAACTTCGGACAGTACTGCAGAGTCCAATGCTTCCTATTCTCTAGTTACTCACATTGGACTCTAGGTACTGTATACCTGTCATACTCTCTAATAATATAGTTACTCACATTGGACTCTAGTTCCAGTCCCTGATTGCTCTCAGCAAGTGGCTAGACACTTCCTTCAAGCTTTGTTCTTAAAAGAAACAGACAATAGGGGGACAACAGGACACTTGTATCCACCCAATAGTTTTGTTTGTAGGTCTATTTGAAGAGGAGGATAATTGGCAACAATGCCATAACCTTGAGCAGAAGTATGCACAACTTGATCAACCCCATCCAGAATATCAGTCTTTTTGTCCTGGTTGCTATTAGCATTATCATTACAGCACTAAAGCTGGGTGAATCATCCAGACTGCAGCCCTCCAAGTCTGGGAATATCAACATATCCTGCTCTTCAGCACTCAGATCATTGTCCTGGTTGCTATCAGTATCATCACTCCTATCATCTGCAGCAGCATCATGGCTGGGAAAATTATCCGGACTATCATTCTCCAGGTCTGGGAATGTCAACATATCCTGATCTTCAGCACTCAGATCATTATCCTGGTTGCTATCAGCATAGTCACTCTCATCATTAACAGCAGTGCTACAGCTGTGAGGCTCATGAAGGTCATCATTCTACAGATCTGGGAATACAACTATATCTAGAGAATTTAGCATACAAGACAGAATAAGAGCAAAGAGCGTACCTTGATCAGCATCTGCATCTGCAGATTGCCTGCCAAAATGAGCAGTATTGTCTGTAAGACAGTGGTCAGAAACACTTGTATCTGTTTGTAATATTATATAAGTATATTGTTTTCAATCTTCTTGTAAACTTGTGCATCTTTCAGCAGAGATCTCGACAGAAATTCGTTGTTCAATCTGATGCACAGCTCTAAATGTGTCCTGAATGCAGGTGTAGTATATGGTGTGTTGATAAGATTCCTATCAGCCTCAAGGTGGTTAGATATTGTCCTTTTACTCCTATCCTTTGAAGGGAAACATTTGGTACAATAGCAAGGCATTATTGTGAGGTGGGAGAGAGTCAACAAACTCAACCACAAGGCCTAATTTGAAGATGGTGCATGGCGCCATCCGATAAAAAATTGACCCAAAAAAAAAGCTGACTAATAGATCCATGTTTCAGTCTCATGCTCATTGTTGCTTGCCACGTCGACAACTGTACTACGAGCAATGGACCCTAGAGAGCCTCATAATTCATCAAGTCTTTACTACAGTGAGCTCATATCTGCCATAATTCCACTACTAGCAGTAGTCCTGCAGCTGTGAGGCAACGATAAACTATAACAAAAACAAAACCTGTCTCCTACTACACTTGTAGGGAGTAAGAGGTTCAATGAGCTTGAGGTCAACAGACACTAGTAAATATAGCGAGTAGAGGACTTGGGAGGTAAGCTCAAGGGTTTCAGTTGAGGAGTAAAGCGGGTAAATTCAGTAATAGAAAACTAAGGAACTATACAGGAATAGGTAAGGCTTTATATAGTGAACTGTTTGTCCCTCAGACCAAAAGGAGAGTAGATGAAAAGTGGTCTGAGGAATAGATCGTCCAATAGGAAAAAGAGAACAACTATTGTATAACTTTAACTTGATTAATCAGCAGGTGAGAGAATTGTACTAATAATAGATGTTTGTTACGCGTGTTCAGGAACTGTATCCTCATGATGAGGTACGATCCTGATCAAAGCATTTATTAGTATATCCAGGCCT
This sequence comes from Serpula lacrymans var. lacrymans S7.9, assembly GCF_000218685.1. Classification (NCBI taxonomy): domain Eukaryota; kingdom Fungi; phylum Basidiomycota; class Agaricomycetes; order Boletales; family Serpulaceae; genus Serpula; species Serpula lacrymans. The sequence continues at coordinate 1,754,050 of NW_006763290.1, read as the reverse complement.
TAATGGGGCTTGGAGCTGGTTGTCGAGATGCCTACTACCAGTCCCTACCCATTGTGCTGGCTGGCTGGGAGTGATACCCAGTCTCTGATCTGTGATATAAAGTGGTAACGGTGGTTAAGGAAGCCTGTGAGGGTTATGAGAAGTAAAATGGCAAATGATACCTCTAGCCCTAGAGCCAGAGGTGTAATGGGAAAAGTGTTCAAGAACCAAGACATAGAGAAGATAAGAAAATAATAAAACGGTCCTTACAGCAGCCTTGTACAACTAATGCTATTTTCCCCAAGTTCCTCCACCTGGCAGTACGTCTGTCAGTCATGTTGATAATGCCCACCCGCCGATAACTTCAGATTTGTCAACCTTATTCTATCCATTCACAATCAAGTCTCTTAGTTTTGAAGATCTTCTAAAAAACCGCCATTTCAGTGATACCGTTCGAAAATACCAGATTGCAGCTGATCAGTTCCTCGAGACTCAGGCCTACCAAAACGAATTAGTTGGCCAGATTGAGGGACTGCTTGCTAAGGAGCATGTGCATATCAGCCAGCAACACAAGTTGGAGGGAAAAATCCGGAGATATGAGGACAATATGCAACGACTGACTGAAGAAAATGGTACCTTACAACAAGAAAACCACCATCTTCAGCAAGAAATCTCATGATTGCAAACAGCCCTCAATTCACAAAACAGCTCTGCGTAAGTAATCTGTACAATACAGTGCAGTTGACTAACATATCTACTCCTCTAGCGCCGGCATCTCCACAATTTATCCAAGCGACTCTGCGTCACATGCAGCCAATACCTCGCAAGCAAAATCTGTTGTATTCACCCATGAATCTCTTCCCCGCCCTGACAAATACCTGTTTGAGGTTTTATGGCATTTTGACGACTGCAAGGAGGATGAGGATAGTGGGTTAACAGCTCAGAATCCCGCTCGACCCGCAATGGAGTGTGCAATCCGACATGCGGATGGCACCATGATTACTTCCAATGAATGGTCTGCCATCAAAGCCAGCACCCGTCTTGCTCAATTCAAGCTTGAGCAGCTACCTCTGCCAAAGCACTAATCCCAGAAACAATCAAGAAATCATTATTGATCCGCATATCCAACTCAGTGGGAGGCTATCCTCCTGGAGATGGAGCAGCAGCAGCCGCTGCTAACTCTGTGCTTGAACCACTGGAAGGCTGAACACGTCCTTGGCCAGATGTTAAGGTCTAGTAAGCTAGCTGATGAGGTGGATATTAGTGGTGACAATGAAGATGCTAATCTCACTACTATATTGTCAGGAACAGGAACGGCAACAGAGTCTCAAAAGAGGCGTCGAGCGAGGTCAAGCATCTAAGAAATGGCAAAAAAACAACAACCAGTGACCAGTGTTGTTTCAGAGGGCGCCCACTCAGAAATTGGGATGGCAGTGGATCACTCTCATCTGCAGGCATTAATGCCTCCACCCACTACCGGTCAATCTTTCTTTTATTTCAATTTAATACACTAACATCTATACTTCAGTGCCTGTTCGGAAGTCGCTGGCTCCTCCATCTTTTTTGTCCGTTGCTTCGGATATTAGGTTCAAAAGGTACGACATAGGATTTATAGAAGTCAATTCCTCTATATCCAATTTGAAAGGTATTTTTTCTCCATTTGTTTCATTCAAATTTAGGCCTAAAATATTCTAGGTATCATCTCTTGCAATTTCAGCTCATTCTCCTCCGGCATTAATCTTCTCGACACCATGGAGTTATTCCCTGACTTCTCCTTCGGCCTCCCTTCCCCCCCTGTGCTCAAATTTATCAAGCGTATTGAGCGTGCTGATCCAAACTCCTCCGACTTTGATGAAGACAACCACGGTATCTCTTGGGGCCACCATCAGTTATATATACCCCAATAGATCCAGGAGACTCCTCAGCGAGTCCTCCTGTTGTTAACCAACAAACTCTCTGCAGCTCTAGGGGTAACCACTCCCTCATCATCTTCCTTATAGTGTGTTCTGTGTGCGCCAGAGTAACTAACTCTTGGTTGTTACAGTATGCTTTCAGGACAAGATTATTTCTTCGACATTCCTTGCAGATAATTATCTGAGCAACATTCTTGACCTTCTGTGGGCAGCCTGGAAGACAGCCAGAGCGGTAAGTACTTGGTTTTCTCAAAATATCCATTATCTGATCAATAATTCTATAGCCATTATCTAAGGGTAAGGCCTGGTCTGATTTATCCTTGTCCTCTACTCTTCGTGGGACTGCGTTGATCATCTCATCCACCACTTTGGCCTTTATGGCACCTCCCTCGTCTGTTTCCACCACCTTAGGTCTCACTGTACTCACATTGGTGGCTGCCTCTGCCCTGCCTGTCTCACAAGTCACAGCTGGTGATTCTGATTCACCCAACGAGGAAGAGTGTCATGCAGAGTTCCAGGTAAGTGTGTTATATCTGTCAGTGAAAAACCAACTCATGCTCAATTCACAGACCTTGAAAAAAGATGAGCTGATCAAGTGGATCAAGACCAGTGGGGTCACCGTCTCCAACTTAAAACAGAGGAATAAGAAAGGTATTGATTGATTTTTTTTACCACTCTAACCGTCTGATATGATTTTGTAGATCTTGTAACGACTATACTGGCCTCACCCTCCGAGAAACAGCCCTCCAAGAGGGAAATTAATTCATTTTTATCTAATGTCAGTCTCACATTTGTTTTTCTCATCACACAACTAACTTGTATTACTATTACAGCGGAAGGGGAAGAAAAATTTGCCCACAGTCGAGAAATGATTGAAGACAAAATTTGAATCTGGCTCGCACAATATAAACATTTTTTTTTTGGTCATTATGCAGTGGAGGTTTTCTCTTGTCACTCTCCTATAATTTTTTGTGTGCTTTATATGTACCTGGACTGAGAAACACAACTTTATCGGACTAAAATTGACTATTTCCTGCAGATTTTAGTCACAGTTCTTGCAGTCCTTGATTGTGGGGACTGTGAATTCACCCAGGTGGGCTATGTTGTAGAATGCTGTAGTGAGACACGCATAGATTGCGGTGTCTCGTGGTTCATGCAGGTTAAGCTCCGCCTTTATTTCGATCAACATGTCTCACATGATGGCCATCCTTCTCGGCCTTTTTGACGATGCAGGCGCGAGTCTGTGAGCACCTTCCAGGATCGCCTTGAGCTCGTCTCTGTTAACCAACCAAGAGTATCCATGCAGCAAGTGCCAAGCCCTGAGGCCTGCTACATAATTAGCTAAAGTTGAACCTGCATACAAACCAGTGCAGCTGGGAGGAAGTATGCTATGTATATCACAGTATATGTAAAATGTGAGGAGCCCTGCTCTGTAAGTTTATTTTGTAGATACTGCCCAGGATGCTCCTATTACTTCTAGCATCCTGTCTAGCTGGTCTTCAGAAGGGTTTGTATTGTTGGATTTTTCATTAAATAAATTAGTTTGTCAGCAAATTCAACTAGGCCTTTGTCTGCAGATATATAGGTGAGTTTCACACTTCTTGTACTTTTGATATAGCGGATGATTTTCTGGACTGTTTCTCAGTGTATTTTAGCTGGATTATGGGCAAATTGCAAGATGGTGGAGACAGCAAAGGATATATTGGGGCAAGTGAATGTTGACAGGTACATCAATTTTCTGATGGCTTCACAATAGGGTACATCCTTCATTGTATCCTTTTTGTGTAGTTCTGTTGGGCACTGATTTGTGTTTAGTGAAATTCCCAGTTCCATCGGTGTGGTTGAAGGTTTGGCGTTGTTCATGTGGAAATCTGTGACTATGGAGTCAATGTAGGATCCTTGCAATAGGAACATTGTCCTGTTCTTCTGGTTGTGTTTGATTTCTATGCCAAGTAGCCAGTGTATTTTGCCAAGACCTGATATTTTGTATTCTCTCCTAAGTCCCTTTTTGAACAACGCTATAGTGTTCATGGAGTTACCTGTTGCAGTCATATCATCTGCTGATACCCCAAATGCCATCTCATCAGGTGTCAATTGTTTGTGGTAAACTGCATGGTCATGTGCGGAGTGCATGAATCCGGATGTTTTGAATGTACAAGTGAGTTTGTTGTACCATTTCAGTCCGGCTTGTTTTAACCTTTATATTCCTTTTTGCAGCTTGCAAATCATGTCATTTTGGATGGTTCTAGGATAGCCTGGGGGTAGACGCATATACACATCTTCATTAAGATCTGTGTTAAGGTACACAGATTTGATGTCAACCTGGTGTATTTCCCAGTCTTTAGCATTGGCATGCGCAAGTATGACACGGTGTGAAGTCATTTTGGCCACTGCTGAGTAAGTCTCCATATAATACATGCCATATTTTTGCAAATTACATTTGCAACTTGGAAATGAATATGCGGTGGAGTTGTTGTAGTGTAATGTGTCAGCAGCCATTGCACAACAACTTTACATACAGGGTATGCAGGATCACCACAAAAACAATTATTCCCAGAGGCGCCCTAGGTCATCAAACCAAATTAACAATCATTCTCACAGGTTTAAGCTGTTTGGGCTGCAACCAGGGCAGGGCCCCTATGGATATTGGTGTGGTCCAAGGCGGACAGATGCGCAGATTCAAGGCCAACTGCTACAATTGCGGCCAAGACAGACACATGTCCCGGGACTGTAGAAACGGGGCGTAGGCCGCCCAACAAAAAAATCACCAATGGTGCCAGGTGCACCAATTAGAAATAGAAAACCTGGACAATCAGCTCAATACTTGGCTGGTTGTCCTTATGGCAAAATCTGGGCTTTCTTCTATGATCAACAAGTCAGTGAAATGAAGGCCCAGGGAAAGAGTTTGGAGCCTAGGTCACTTGGGTGCCTTTGCTCCTATTAAAAATGAAGTAAACCACAACAAGGTGGCCCCTGCTCTGGGGTGTTGCACGAGCAATAAAGGGGGTAGCTCCCCAATTTGTACATAAATTTCAAATTTATTATCTGAAGTATGTACTCGTATGAAAAATTGTGACTGTAATATTTATGATACTACCGCTGCATCAGTGTCTCCCCAGGAGCGTGGTGTGACAACACCAACAAGATACAGTCTTGGGGCACTGGAGCACAATGAAAACAACACTCAAAAGAAGAGGAAGAGGTGGGAGTGTTTACCCATTTGGTAGGAACAAGTTAGTTGTTGGTAGACAACAGGAGGACTTGCTGAGTCCTTCCCCATGTATTGCTCCTGTATATATACTAAAATACATGAGGTACTGTACAGTTGTAACTAAAGTTTAAAGTCCAATGTCTAGCATGTGACCGGTCACATGATGAGTCTAGACACTGGTTGGGTGTTGTGTCACATGACTGGTTATGTGACTTGAAAAAATAAAAGTAAAAGTACGAAAAAGGTGAAGTGTAAGTAGGTACTGGTACATCAATTGTAACACATGGCCCCAGCAACACACTACTAGGGTGCTTGATTCTGGTAAAAATAAAAATAAAAATATAGACTATACTAAAGTAGAAAAACATGTTTCCTTTTGAAAACTTTTCAAAGATAACAAGACCATTGAACAATTTCACAAAAAAGGACATTGTCTGGCATTGGGGTGCCAAAGAAAAAGAAGCTTTTGATAAGCTTAAACAGGCATTTATAACAGCACCCGTATTAGCGTTTCCTGAATTAGACAAAGAGTTCCGGCTAGAAACTGACACTTTTGATTTAGTACTGGAGCTGTTTTATCAATTAAATGCCCTGAAAATCTTTGGAGGCCTTGTTCCTATTTATTGCATAGTTTGTTGCCTACAGAGCACAACTATCATATTTACAATAAAGAAATGCTAGCCATCATTAGAGCACTAGGCACTGGTGGCACTACTTAGAAGGTGCTAGGCACCAATTTGAAATTTGGACTGATCATAAAAATCTGGAGTATTTTATGATGGCCCAAGACTTGAACCAAAGACAGGTTTGCTACACGGTGTACTTGTCTAGGTTTAATTATAAATTAATTCATAAGCCAGGAACTTCTATGGGAAAAGTGGATGCTTTGTCTAGAAGAGAAGATCGTGCCAACGGCATTGAAGATGACAACAAAGGTGTCACCCTGATAGATCAATCCAGGGTTGCCAATGTTCAATGGTGTGCCATCCACAGACTGATGGACAAACAGAGAGGCTCAATCAAGAATTGAAGCAATACCTCTGTATATTTATCAATGACAGACAGGCAGATTGGGCCAAGTGGCTAAAGGTAGCCCAGTTCTTGTACAATATCAAACAGTCATCAGCTACAGGAAAGGCACCATTTGAGGTTACAAGATTGTACCTCCCCAGAATGGGTGTAGAACCTCGCAAAAGCAAGAACAAGGCTGCTGGGAGCATGGTCAAGGATATGAAGTCTGTTTTAGACAAAATGTGCAAGGTTCTATTCAAAACTGCAGAGCAGATGGAAGACAGGGCAGAGTGTAGATGCTCTAAGGCCCCTGACTACAAGGTTGGCAACCTGGTCTGGTTAGATACCGACCACTTAAAATTAAAAGATTGGCAGTCTAGAAACCTGACCGAAAAGTGGATTAGTCCTTACCAGATTAAGGAAGTCAAACCCAATGTGGTGAAGCTGGAACTCCCAAAACGAATGAGGGTAGTACCCACAGTCAATATTAGCTGTGTAAAACCCTACAAAGGGCTGTTTCCAGGACAGCATGTAGACCAGCCCAGACCGGTTGTAATCACCCACGAAGGTCAAGAAGAATTTAAAGTTGAACGGGTGGTGATGCACGCTTGAAGCTTGAAAAATTAGAATTCCTAGTCCTATGGAAGGGCTGTGGAGATAAGGACAGAATGTGGGAATCAGAAGCCGATCTGGACAATTCCCGCAATGTTGAGAGGCATGGATTCAACCCTTTTCAATTCCCTTTTTCAAACTATGCCCAAAAATTTAACCACTACCTTGGGTATTTGGTTTCGGCTCCAAGCCGAGCCTTAGAAGGGGGGTAGAGTTACAATATACAATTTTTGGACCTTTGAAATTTCATTCTCCACTTTAACTTTCTTTTGTAGATTTCACACACCATGTGGCACTTTTTATTTTGTTCAAACTCCACTTCCTCACGCTGCGCTGCCTTTTTTTATTCTTAGCTACATGTCTCTCACACAGTGGAGCTGGTCACACAGGCTACATCATCAGCCACTGCCTTCATCAACTGTATAGTGCACGTGTACAAATAGTCTGTAGTAGTACAAATACCCTGATAGATCAAGGAGACTCCTCAGTGAGTCCTCCTGTTATTTACCCATAGCAAACTCGGTCCTACCATAAGGGAGATTATCCTCTCCTCTGCTTACCCCTCTCTGCCTGTGTTGTTGTGCACCAGAGTATACAAACTTTGGTTGTTACAATTTCATATTTACTTTTTCTGGGAACATCTTAGTTGATTGAATACAGCCTTTTGTAACCATCTTTGGTATGTGGCCTAGTATCTTCATTATTCATCCCTTTGTTAACTCAAGCAGTTTCTACCATCTGTAGTTGCAAGCGCAATGACCTTTTTCCCATTGCCTCTTCCTTCTTTGCATCCTGCAACCACAGGCGGTGATGGTTTAGATTCTTCAGCTGCTGGGTCTACCGCCTCAAGCTCATGCCAGAACTTATACCCTTTATTATTATGGTCCTAGCAAGCCCCCAGGTTTTCTGAGCTCATTAGGAGGAACCAGTATGATGTAGCCGCCCTGGTTGCAATCAGAGGGGCTTTTCCACCTTGTAAAGCACATGAGCGCACCATTTTGGAAAGGCTCGGCTGCACAATGCACCAGTATTCAGCTAGCAAGCTGTAAGTAAAACCATCATGATTTTCTATGAAAACTCTGTAACTACGTCTAATTTTAGCAATTATTCTCAGAGAAAATGAGTACTTCATATCACCAGATTATCCTGCCTTGGTTCAAGCAGTCACTTTATCCCTGTACTTTGTATTTGGTGGGTCAACTTGCACACAGATAGCAGATACATTGGTATGCTTTTGAGCTTCAGCCGTGAGGCTGGCTAAGAATACCATCATGCCCACAAGGCACAGAGACCCAGTCACAAATATATATCAGCTATATGTCCTGCGTGTCTATCCGGCACGCTCTGTGATGTCTAACAATATTCAGTCTCAAGCTCAACACCTCTTAAATAATAACATGTTTCTACATGGCTTTGTAAGCTTACCATATTCCTAGGTTCATTATCCTACTGATTATGATCACAATAACTGTGAACTTACCTCAGACATGCCAACCTAAAACAGCTTGTAACCAAACCTCTCTCACATTCAAAACTAGAATATTTTGTCAAACTCATGGGGCTGACTTTGGTTTGAGGGTCCATATGTAACAACCAAGAGTTATTTACTCCAGTGCACACAGGAACACACTATAAAGAAGATGATGGGGAGTGGTTACCCCTTTGGCTGCAGTGAGTTAGTTGTGCTAGACAACAGGAGGACTCACTGAGTCCTTCCCCATGTATTGCTCTTGTATATATACTAAAATACATGAGGTACTGTACAGTTGTAAATAAAGTTCAAAGTCCGATATCTAGCATGTGACCGGTCATATGATGAGTCTAGACACTGGTCAGGTGATATGTCACATGACTGGTCATGTGACTATGAAAAGTTGAAAATGTAAAGTAAAGTAAATGGTCACATGACTGGTCATGTGACTTGGAAAATAAAAGTAGAAGTACAAAAGTGAAGTGTAAGTAGATGCTGGTATGTCAATTGTAACACCATATGGCCAAGTCATCTAGGCTATCCTAGTTTGTCAGGAATCCAGAGTTATTTGTTAATACTCAAGGCTAACCAGGTATACCATTAGAGCTGCTTTCATTATTTGGTATGTAAGCTAACTTTTTGCAAACAGTTTATTTTCTGATTTCTAATACTCCAGTTACATTGTGTATTAAATAAACTTGTTGGAGATGATTTTTGACAAGAGTTTTCCACAAATCACATAAGCAACAATTATCAAACAACACTTCAAGAGATGCAGAGTCTATATGCGGGTACTACAGCAGAAGCCCAGTCATCTTGAGACATGCTTGATAGTTGGTTTGTAAGTTTCAAGAGTTTGGCAGATTAGGTAGCAAATACCATCTGATAACAGGTCACTGTATGATTATGGATTGTGCTTGGGATCATTTCTGCAGTAGTCTCAAATACAAAGCAGGATTCAGTTTCACTTTGTATTAGTGAGCATCACGGTAATTGTGTGTCAGTATGAGGACCTGTCACCCCTAAGTTTAGCCCCTGTTACAATAACACAATTTTTGGACCTTTCCTTCTTTTTCATTCTCCGCTTTAACCTTGTACACTTTAACTTTCACACATGGTGCCATGTGGCACTTCCCCTTTTGTCCAAACTCCTCTTTCTCACACCACGTTGCCTTCTTCTTATTTTAGATACAACTTTCTCACACAGTGGAGCTGGTCATACGGGCTAGGCCCCATGACATCATCAGCCACTAACTTTATCAACTGTACAGTACATAAGTACAAACACTCTGTATTAGTATATATACCCCAATAAATCCAGGAGACTCCTCAGCGAGTCCTCCTGTTGTATACCAACAAACTCTCTGCAGCCTAAGGGGTAACCACTCCCTCATCACTACCTTTATAGTATGTTCTTGTGTGCGCCAGAGTAACTAACTCTTGGTTGTTACAGCCCCCAGGTCACCGTTTTATGTAAGTCATCATAAAGAAAGCATCCTGAATGACACATGGGCCCTTACTTCAGCTTGCAGTATCCAATGGAATACCATATCACCTATCATCCTATCCACAAGTGTCAGCTAATGCAAGTTGAAGCTGCTGACACCTTCTGTCAAGTTTGTGTATGTGGTCAATTTTTAGCCAGCTCAATGCATTTAGCAAGCATAAATGTCAATGTGGAAAAATAAAGAAGTTTCTTGGCAGTGCTTTGGATTGAAGTAGAGAGAAAAGATGTTGTTTGGAAAATAGAAGTTCACCCTTTGAAGTGCGTTACTACTCAATATTTTTCATCCTATTTATCTGATGCTGCAGTTTTTTCAAGCCTGTGCAGTTGATTTCTGTTGCAAAGAGTTATGCTTCAGCATTTTATGTTGTGGTAGACAAGCCTGAGCAAGACTTGGGGAATCCCTACACTTTCATATCATCTTTACCAGAAGAAATACCTGAAGCTATCCCTCCTCCTTCTCCAGCTTTTGATAACCCTTACATCTCCTTAGCAGAAAGAAGACCTCATCAAGAAGACCATAGGATTCCAAAGAGATTCCAAGATTTTCTGCCTTAGCCACCTTCTGGTATATCTTCCCTAGGTTCCTCATTGAACACCGCTCGTTACGGTAAGCAACCATCAAGCACTTCTAGTCCCACCAAAATCCTTACATTACAACCATTGCTTTCAACTGGCTTGTCCTCTCATTCTATCTTGATACCACCCAAAGTCTCTTTGGTCTGTTCAGAAAGTATGTTAAGTGGCTTCCTACTGGAACACATGACCCTAAGAAGTATCTTGAGCTATCTGATCTTTCAAATATTTGCACTCCTTATTATTGTTAAAACCAAAAGTTTTATACTCTGGTGCACAGAAAAGGCAAGCAAAGAGGAGAGGAGTGAGTGAAGGAGTGGATAAACTCCCTTAAGTTAGGACCAAGTTTGTTGTGGGTAAACAACAGGAGGACTTTAGATATCATGTGAGGTCCCAAAGTTAGACCTGAAGATACTTGAGGAGCAAACTGGCATGCAAGCAGTGAAATCAATACAGAGTGGGTTGATGCAAGCTGAAACAAGGCTTCCCTCATGTTGTCTGTTCCATTTTCCAAGGAGACACCCGTCTTTGGTCCACAAGTCTATGTGGTACCCAACTATCATTACCATAACCCCGTTGCAATCATCCACAAGAACTTGGAAGAGAAGATTAATTTTGAGAAGTTTCACTGTAGGCCTTATGAAATTTATTGGTAGCCATATAATACACAAAACCATGTTAGTGTTTATGTAGAGCTCTATACTTTCCCGGCCTTTATTGAAGCTCACAATGAAGTCAAAAACTTACCTGGGGAAATTGGTTGCAGCCTTCTACACATTGTTGTAGTGCTTCAATTCTGGTCCAATTTAACTTACTTGACTTCCTTTGGAAATGCCAAGCTCTGGCCACTGTATTTTTGGTTCGGAAACAAGTCAAAATATTGTTGCTGTAAACCTTCTTCTAAACTATGCAAACATATAGCTTATTCTCAAACTGTAAATTATTTCTGTTATTATTGTGCAATTTGAGTGTCTGACTAAAATTTTTGACAGCTTCCTGACTCGTTCAAGGATTGGGTTATTGAGCGCACTGATGGCAAAATACCCTTTACTGCCTTTATGAAACATTGTCAACATGAATTCTTCCATGCTCAATGGTATATCTTATTTGATGTTAAATTTAAAGAGGCATACAAGCACAGTATAATGGTGTGCTGCTCTGACAGTATTTGACACAGGATAGCATGTGTGGATGCCTTATGGTGGGTGTTTTTACAGCATTTAAGTGCTCGCAAAGACAATACAAGCCTCATGTATGATGTTTACAAGCTGTGCCCAAAGAAAACAGGCATATTTGGTACCAAATCTGGCTTTTGTTGCATGTACCTGCTTATAGGACACTCAGGTATATGCCGTTGCCTCAATTGTTGGAGGGCTTATACTATGGAACAGAATCCAGCTCACACCACCCTTGAAGAATTTGCAGAGAGTAAACTGACATTCAAACAGCTTGAAACCATGATCACACACCTGACAAAACTCAAAAAGGCCAATAAACAAGACATGTAATTGCAGATTTAATTGACAAAGGTCTACAGCTACTAGGAAAAGATAATAAAAATGAGAGTGAGGGAATAGAAGACAACAAAGTTACCTTGATGATGTGATTGTGGAGAAGGTGGACATTTAGAACACCCCAGACCCCCCAGACTGTTGCTGTAAAGCTGGTTAATATGATGGAATCAAAGTCTCATGTGACTTATGTTCTCTTTGTCCTATATATACAGTTTCACACTGGAGTCATCATGGCACTTGTTAGCAAGCTGGTATAGCAGGGACTGAAATGGCGCGGTACTAACCATTGTGTCCCTCCAGACCACAGGTGCTGCATTTATTTTTGCGTGGGGCAAGTACTGGCAATACATTGTCTGTAAGAGTGCGGTTGGGGAGAGGAGTAGTGAAAAGTGGAGACTTTGCTAATACACAAGGTAGAATCTATGCAACCAGAGCAATAATTTCTAACCTATATTTACCACACTCTTCCCACCTTGTCTTCTTCTTCACCTCCTCAACACTGGTATTCTTGAATTGGTGTGGCAAATCAATTTGATTCACTATGTTATTCTTCATGACAAGCAAGGGGCCCAAGTTGACTAAGTTGGCCTCACTGTAGACCAACTTAGTTTTTTCTACTCTCCATACACAAAGAGCCTTGCATAGTGCAATGTCTTTGACGTCCATTTGAAATGGTGGAAGTTGAGACAGTTTGGAGGCTTGATAATACAAGAAGCGAGGTCACAATAAGCAAGAGAAATGGTTTGGGCGATGAATGTCACAGCAAATAGTGGGAGTGAGTACTGAGCAACAATCACAGCCTTTTGGGGTCACAAATATGATGGTCAGACTCTGAGTTAAATGTGAGAAGATCATGTTATTCATAATAGGATTGTGGCTGTTCTCACTTTGATTGTCAAAGTATATATCAAACACCTTCCTTCTACACTTTACCATTGCATGCGAATCCGCATTGATTAGGTAATCAATGCCAGTGCTGAGTTCATTTTTGAGTCATTTCATTTTCCAGCTATTTTTTGATAAAATTGGATAATGACCAGACCAGGGATTGAACCTGGAACCTTCTGGATACATGCCAGCTGCTCTACCAATTGAGCTATATGGCCAAGGTTATACAATGTAGGATCTTAAACATGACATGCAACCACGAACGTCTTACACAGAATAGCTGCTGCATACTGGGCTGGCTTACAAATCAGAGGTATTATCCTATGGAATATTGGTATGTCAGAGTATATTCTAACACTCCCTCCTGATCTGACATATTCATATATGGTAAGTTTATAAACATAGCCAAACATGTAAGAATGACTAAGCTCATACAATAGCATAATAAAGCACCAGGGCTCATAACCTATTAAGAACAAAGCTTGAAGGAAGTGTCTAGCCACTTGCTGAGAGCAATCAGGGACTGGAACTAGAGTCCAATGTGAGTAACTATATTATTAGAGAGTATGACAGGTATACAGTACCTAGAGTCCAATGTGAGTAACTAGAGAATAGGAAGCATTGGACTCTGCAGTACTGTCCGAAGTTTTGTAAACAAAGGTAAACAAAGCAGCCACAAAGGCGAAATAATAGAGAACACAATCAATAGTGAATGATAGAAGAATAGATAGAGAAAGGAATGAAAATATATAGGTAGCACAAAAGTGCAGAATCACCAAAACTAACACTCCCCCCTGATGCTGCACCTCCCAAGCATCAGCTCCCCCCTGATCTAATAAGTCCCATCATCTTCCTGAACACTTCCACTTTAGGCTTGGCAAGAGCCTTGGTCAACAAGTCTGCAGGCATTTCAGCAGTGGGAACAAAGGTAGGAGCAATCTGCCCAGAGTCAACAACATCTCTCAACCAATGCCATCGCAGATCAAGGTGTTTCATCCGACCATGGTGCTCAGGGTTCTTGGATACAGAGATGGCAGATTGGTTGTCAATATGAAGGGTGGAAGGAGAGGTGATAGGATAGCCCATTTCCTTCAACAAATTTCGCATCCAGCAGATCTCTTTGCCAGCCTCAACAGCAGCAATGTATTCTGCTTCAGTGGTGGACAGAGCAACAATGTTCTGAAGCTTGGAGCTCCAGGAGACAGCACCAGATCCCATCTTGACAATATAGGCACCAGTAGAACGACCAGAGTCCTTGTCACCACCATGATCAGCATCAGAGAAAGTGGTGAAGAGTTCAGTGGAATTGGGATCAGGACCCAAGGACAAGGAAATGATCAAGGGTGCCTTGCAAGTAGCGGAATAAGTGCTTGACAGCACTCCAGTGAGCAAGACCAGGATTAGAGTTATATCTGGCAAGGACTCCAAACAGTGAAGGCAATGTCAGGACGAGTGGTAGTGGCCAGATACATCAGAGCACCAGCAGCAAGGTAGGGAATGTCCTTCATCAAAGCAGCATCACTGGATGTTTTGGGAGACATGTTTTTGGTGAGGTGCAAACCAGGATCCATGGGAGTGGACACAGGCTTGCAGTCCTTCATGCCAAAGCGCTCCAGAATGTCCAGAGTGTACTGATATTGGGAGAGGGAGATGGTGCAATTACTTAGGTCTCTAGTGATGGAAATGCCAAGTAGGTAAGAAGTAGGGCCAAGATCACAAAGCTTAAAGTGCAGGGAGAGGTCCTTGACAGCTTGATCAAGTGCAGAAGTAGAAGTGGATGCCAGTGTCATGTCATCAACAAAGACAGGCAGGATAATGCGCACATCAGCTCTGTTCAAGACATAGATGGCAGAGTCTGAATAAGTACGCTTGAATCCGAGTTTTTCAAGCACAGTGTGCATCTTCTGGTTCCACATTCTGCCTCCCTGCTTTGTCCCATAGATGGCCTTGTCCAACTGGCAAACAAGATTGCGAGGACCCTGATGGAATCCCTCTGGCTGATGCATGTAGACCTTGACATCCATGACTCCATTCAGGAATGCATGGGAAATGTCAATGGAGCACAAATGGAGGTTGTGGATGGCTGCAATGGCAAGGACAACTCTGATGGATGATATGCGGACAGTAGGTGCAAATATTTCGAGGAAATCAAAGCCAGGGCGCTGGTTATAACCTTTGGCCACATATCTGGCCTTGTAGCGCTCAACAGTGCCATCTGAGTTGCGCTTGATCTTGAAGACCCACTTGCCACCAATAGCCTTGACTCCAGGAGGTAGTTCCACTAGTGACCAAGTACCATTGCGCTCATGAGCTTGAAGCTCTTCCATGGCTGCCTCTCTCCATTTATCTGCATCAGGACGCTTCATTGCATCTGCAAATGACCTAGGCTCAGCAGAGTCTCCAAAGTGTGCCACTTCATCATCAACTGCCTCAGAATCACTGTCATCACTCTCAATGGCAGGAGTAGGTTGTCTGTGTTGAAGCCACCATGGTCTAGGTGGTCTCCTAGCCCTTACAGGGCATCTCAGTGCAATAGGCAAGTCAGGAGAAGGTGAGCGATGAGGAGGGTGATTTGGAAGCTCAGGAGGTTGATTCACAGGTGGTTTTGCATCAAGGTCCAAATGAGGCCCATTGTCAGGCAATGGCTGAGGCTGCTGAAGCGCAGCTGGTGGGCCCATATCTCCCCCTGGACCTGGTGCAGGGACATCCTCAATCAGGCCCAATGGCATGGATAGCGAAGGTGGAGTGGGAGGTGGAGGCGGGACATTGTCAGAAGACCTCTTCAAGCCAGGGAAGTAGCGCTCATCAAAATCAGCTCTCTCAGAGATAACAGTGTACTTGGTGGTAGGATTGTAGAATTTCCATCCCTTGTACCCCTTGGGGTAACCAATGAACATACATTTCTCCATATGAGAGCCAAAGACGCCTCTTTTGTCCTTTTGCACATGCACATAGGCAGTGCAGCCCCAAACGCGAAGGTGAGACATGTCAGGCTTGCGTCCATACCACAACTCAAAGGGAGTGGCATGGGCCAATGCATCAGTGGGACATCTGTTCCAGACATGCACCAAAGCGGACAGACATTCACCCCAGAAGCTGTTAGGCAATGCAGACTCTGATAACATGGCAGTGATACGCTCAGTCAGAAGTCTGTTTGCTCTCTCTGCCACACCATTCTGCTGAGGACGATTCCTGGTGGTATGCTGTCTGACAATCCCATGGTCATCTGTGAATTGCTCAAATGCTTTGGACATGTACTCTCCCCCTTTGTCATCGCGCAGAGCCTTGATTTTACGCTCCAATTGAGTCTCAGCATAAGCCTTGAATCTCTTGAAAGCATCAAAGACATCTGACTTGGCCTTGAGAGGCACAACAACACGGAATCGACTGTGATCGTCAATGAAGGTGACCCAGTAGCGATAACCAGAGAATGTGGGGGAAGAGACTTGGTGTACATCAGAATGGATGAGGTCCAAAGGATGAGCAGAGCGAGTATCAGATGAGGGGAATGGATTGGCATGCATCTTGCCAGACAAGCACAGTTCACAGACAGGATCAGGAGCAGCCTTGGATTCCAGTGTAAGCCCAGTGACCAGATCTCTCTGTATCAGTCTCTTGACATCAGCATGATGGTGGTCAGCCAATCTGCGATGCCAGAGCATCAAATCAAGTGGTATAGTCGCAGTAAAATGTCCCAATTCAACACAAGCAGCAGTAGATCCATCAAGAAATGCTGCATTGTTGTCATTGATAGTTGCAGTGAACAAGAGAGTGTTGTCACGCATAAAGGACATGGAATGAGACGAAATAGTGACATTGAAACCACTTTGACGAGTTAAATACAAGACTGAGAGGAGATTATTTTGAAGATCTGGTACATGGAGCACTCTAGAGAATTCCACAGCCCTAGCCACTTTGCCATTCATCACAGGATTAAACACCACAGTACCAACACCAGCTGAATAGACAACAGTGTGATCAGCCAGCTTGATTGGCACACGATATGGGGTATAGTGGTGCACCCAATAACGATGAGGTGTCATATGAGAAGTGGCGCCTGTGTCTGCATTCCAATCAATGTCAGCATCAAGTTGGAGAGGGAAATGAGGATCAGAGGGATGAATGGAACAAAGACTTGCATTTCCAGCTGATTCAGTGACCACAGTAGATGAATTGGCATTGTTGGGCGAAGATTTGGGCTGCTGAGAGGTATTCTGAGAGTTGCTGGAGCCTGCCTGAGCCTTATTGCCACGCTTGTAGCAATTCTTAGCACCCTCCACTGCCTGTTGGCAACTAGCAATGTATCTGTGGCATTTGTCTTGGGTATGACCAAGTAAACCACAGAAATCACACTGAACGCGAGTAGAGGTGGTGGATTGGTTGCAATGATGGCAGTTAGAATGGGTGCAGGTGCTATTGGCGGTGGTAGACGAAGAATGCAAGGCAGAATTGACTTCAGCACAACAACGGCGATTGACCTCTTCAGCAAGGAAAGCATCCCTGAGCTGGGTCTTGTCCAAGGTGCCCAGAAGTAGTAGAGATGAAGTGAAGTGGGCATATTGATCAGGAAGCGCCCTAATCATGGCCATGCATGTTAATTCATCGTCCAATTCAGACAATGAGAAGCCAGTAGGACGAAGATTTTGAATCTGATGCATGCCTTCGTCAATTCTGGTCATGAGAGACTGCAGGGACTCGTCCTCCTTCTTTCTGATAGAGAATAAGTCGTCATAGGCATAAAATCTTGTCCCAGGCTTCTTAGAGACGTGCACAATTGCCAGTTTCTCCCAGATCTTGACAGGATCATCAATGATGCCATCAAGATGGATGCGCTGCTCTTTGGTGACATTGAGGTATAATGCACCAGCAGCCTTTTCAGCTCTCAACTCCCATTTCTCTATTGCTTCAGCGTCAGTCCCAGGACACTTTTCAGCGCCAGAGACGAGCCTCCACAGTCCCTTGGTCATCAACCAAGCTTGCATTTCACCACTCCACTGGGGGTAGTTAATGCCAGACAAGGGATGGAACTTGGGATCAGAGTCAGACATGATGGGTGTTGTATAAGACAACAGAGCAATGATAAATGATGTAGGAGACGGCTATAGGCGATGGAATAGTGGCAAAGACAATGGGCAACAGTAGTAGGCGAGCAGATAAGATGGTGAGGCGGTAGAGAGAGGATATGGAGAGGGTCAGAAAGCGCAAGGATAGGTCCAAATAGGGTCCAAAAAGCGTCCAAAAGTGATCCAGGAGGGTGCTAAGGCTTCCTAGTGCTGCTACAGGGTTACACCTGTGTTCCCCTTTCAATACTACACTGATATTAACAGAGAAATCGCCTCGAGACAGTGTTGGTTAATAGGGCTTGTATATGAGTCAACAAAGTGACTTAAGCTCCCAAAACACCGCAGACTGAGAGAGGCTCTAGGCAACAGCAAACTGAGGCAATGCAGGCGAGCTTCACAGTCTATAGGCTTGTTCTATCTGATAATGGACAGAGTAGAGAAGATTGGAGCTTTATGCACACACCAGATATGCCAAAAAGCGAAAAATAGGGCAAAAAGTCGAAATTGATGCAGAGACAGATAAGATGGATGGATTGCCACCAAATCAGAGGTATAGGGAACATTTTTATAGAGTAATAGATGGCCCAAATATCACAAGAAGTGAAGCACAGGATGTGGAGATATGCAATAGGAGTCCAATAGGGGTGAAAGTGCCAAAAATGCGAACTTCACAGAGGATGATGGAGTGGATGGATTGCCCCCAAATTGAGGGTGTAAAGTGCAATAGTATAGGGTAGTAGATGGCTCAAATAGGGCCAAGATCCGAGCACAGGATGTGGAGATATGGAATAGGGGGCCAAAAGGTGATCAAATGATGATGAAGGCTCACAGAAAGATCCAGCTCAAATCCAACCGCTCTGACAGGTCTCCTAGGGTTATTTAGGCCGTAGAAGACGACGGTAGAAGTTACAGGACGATCAGATAAGGATTGGGCGAGATATGGTGCAGATAAGACCAAAAAAGCGTCCGAAATGGGGGTAACTTGCAACAAGGAGTTGTTGTTGGAGATCAAGATGAGATCAGAGTAATCTGAGGTGATGGATGAGATAATAAGAGTCCCAGAAGACGATGGTTACGATGGATAAGCAGTAGGACACTTGGATGGTGAGATATGAGGTCAGGAAGATGGCTAGAGCACAGGGCTCATAACCTGATAAAATTGGATAATGACCAGACCATGGATTGAACCTGGAACCTTCTGGATACATGCCAGCTGCTCTACCAATTGAGCTATATGGCCAAGGTTATACAATGTAGGATCTTAAACATAACATGCAACCACGAACGTCTTACACAGAATAGCTGCTGCATACTGGGCTGGCTTACAAATCAGAGGTATTATCCTATGGAGTATTGGTATGTCAGAGTATATTCTAACATTTTTTTGGGCCTTAACAAATCTCAGCTTATTATTGCAAGACAGTGCCCTGACGGTAGGCAAACATTTTTCATCCATATCTTCTTCCTCTTCTTATTGGGTTTTGGATGATACAGAGTCATCATGAAGTCCATGATTAGATATGTTCCTGAGAATCCCAGTTGACATGTGGTCCTGTAGATCATTTTTGAGGTGCATGAGGTGAAATTTTCTTTTTTTTTGTTTTTTGTCTTTTATTCTTTGTTTTTTATTTTTTGTTCTTTGTTTTTGTCCTTTCATCATTGGAAAACTGCTTTTTGGCAAATATAATGACTACTCCCACTAGACTTCTATCACGTATCACTCACCCTATCCGCTGCCCTAGTGTAGTCAAGATTAACTTGACCTTTTTTGTGTGGTCAGCAACCTGCCACTGTATTAAGTTTACATCTGAAATATACATGCTCTTGTTGCATGTGTTAGCACTGACTCTTCTTTTCAGGAATTGACTTACCATGCCAAAGGAATCTGTGGTATATAAGCTCCAGATTTCATCTTGATGCAGTCATTTATACTGCACTTCCATGAAGCTTGTTGACATGTCTGAATTAAACCAGACTATTTTGTTTTGTAGATCTGGAACTATCCTGCTTTGTAAGTACTTTGCTGCATCAACTGAGTCTTATATATTATCAAAGAAAACTAGGAACTTGTCCAGTGGTCAATCACATGCCTTCCAGCCACTTGGTATCAAGAAAGCAAGATCCAAGTAAGTTGTGAGTGGATGCTCTATCTTCTTGACCCCAATGCTGATATTTGGGTGATCAGTGGAACAATCTACAGTCAGAAGTTGGTCTGAATGAATTTGGAGGAGTTGGTGACTATCATTGAGCATGTCAGGTGTAAATGTGGCTGAAGTGACTAGGAAAGGAATGGTGGGTGGTATTATGTACTGAAGACGGCCAAGTTCTCGGTACACTGGTCAAAATTCACCCTATTTAGTGATGCAATAGGCCTCATTGAAAACAATTGATATTATACAGCTATGGTGGAATAACAGCTGTCTCAACAGCTTCTCCCGACTTCATGGCTTGCTCCGGACTGATGATTATGGCCCAATTGCCTATGCAATTAACTAATTGTTGTGACATATTCTCAATTAGGAGATACAGGTGCTTACCCACAAATTCACTGGTGATGCTGTCTCTGAGTGAATAGTGATAGCTGGTATTCCAGCTTTCTGATAAGACTTAGTGTTCTGTAGGCCCAAGAGATTGAGTGGAGTAATTACTTGAATGTCATTTACTCGAAGCAGCAATAGTATCGTGAAAGCGGGGGTCTTGCCAAGGCCTGTGCCTGTCACGACTTGAACCAGAAGCGCTAGTCTGAGCGCTAATTTCCTTTTTCATTTTCTTTGATATCTGATCACATGACAGATAAGATATGTTAAGCTGCTGCTTTAGCGCGGATAACATAAATACGTAGTTATATCAGATCACGTGACCATCACGTGACATAAGCCTAGAATCATTACAAAGAACATCAGTCAGCGCCTCATGGCTGCTGCATGTTAGCTCAGTCAGCGCCTCATGGCTGACTTTCAGAAACATATATATAGTAGACCATCATGTACATATTTTCCTCAGTTGTTGATTAATTCTCAATCGTTACTTGAAAACGCTACTTGTTTGATTTAAGCTTTTATCCCTCCGTTAACTCGGTATAGGGGATAGAGGTTTTACACAATCAACAACTGCTACAAGTACCGTTTATGAACATAACAGCAACAATCCTAACAACCATCATCGTCACCATTATCATCATCTTACTCATCCTAACCTTACTCAAACACTCAACCCAAACCACCACTACTCTTCCACTCCATCACATCCCCGCTCGCCCCAACACCATATTATCTTTCTTTCCCGCCAACGTATCACCCTCATCCTCCCAAGACTCTTTTGTCACTATCCCCCTCTAGTTACACTTTTATATCATCATAATCTCTTTGGTGTGGAACCACTGGGATTTTCTCGGTTTTACCTAGTTTCATTTTCGATTTCCTCTGACCAGGCCGCGCATTTGCGTCCGCCAGTCGGGAGAAGGACTGAAAGCCTAATAAGCTGGTCACATTGGGACAACCGTTCGGACCCCAATTTATCACTATACTTTTTACATAAAATTCGTAAAATACAAAAATAGTTACCATACCTACATAGTCAGTAGTGGGCTGAAGAGGACCACTTTGACTCAAAGAGAATAGATAGACTACTAGGATCTTAGAAAGCGGTGTATCGATCCAGCTTATCACTGGTGAACTCCTTTCTATGCTTAGTAGAGAATTTTACATTTGGATCGGAGAGCAACACATTTACTCTCAAGATTACGTATTCAAAGGGCAATTCCCTTTACCAGAAATAGAACCCATTAGAATCCCATCCCCTTTAATCAAATCCGAAACTCCCCCTCCTCCCCAACTCACGTTCAATGTCCAACCTAGAATATCGCGATCTGCCCGAGCCATCCAACAGCACGGACAGCGCATTTACCAGGGAAATGATGGACGCATTACCCAGAATAGACACTCCCCCCCCGAAAGAAGCGCGATTGGAAGCATACGTAAAACAAGAAGTAGAAAAGGCAATAAGACAGACACAAATGCACTACCAATCGCAGCTAGACGAGGCACTCGAAGAAGTGAGCGTCTTGCAAAGAAGATTAAAGAAACAGATACCGCCACCTCCAGAAAAGGTGGAAAGAAGTAGAACGGCACTGGAGAAACCCGAGAACTTCTCCGGAGATAAAAAGAAGTATAGGGCCTTTAGAGAGTCCTTATTACTACATTTCGAAGACGATGCCGTATATTTCAAAGATGACCGAAAAAAGATAAGCTTTGTGCTATCTTTTATGAAAGAAGGAGAAGCCGCGGCCTTCCGGACCGATTGGCTAGAGAACCGAGTCGACGCCCAACAACTGGGGCTCGATATTACAAACACGTACGGAAGCTGGCCGTATTTTGCGGACAAAATGGAAGAAAGGTTCAAGGACAGTTTTGAAAAAGAAACTGCCAAGAACGAAATATTGACCCTGAGACAGGGCAATGAAACCGCCCAAGCCTTCTTTGAAAGGTTTGAAGAGAAGAAAAGATGGGCGGGATACACAAATAGAATAAATGAAGAGTTCCTAGTGTCTCTACTCAGAAGGAATATGAACAAGCCGCTAGTGGATAGGGTGATCTACGGCGGGCACATTCCAAGAGATTACCAAGAGTGGAAAAGGGAACTCATCAGAATAGACTATATTTGGAGAGAGAGAGAAAAAGAGAAAAAAGGTTCCGATACTGGGAAGAAACCCTACTCGGAACAAAAGAAAGAAGGAGAGAAGAAGAAAGATGGAACCGGATATACCTATACCGGTAGCGGAGAAAGAATGGAGGTAGATAAAGCAAAGTTCCGCACAGAGGGACGATGCTACCGATGCGGAGAAAAGGGACATAGAAGCTTCGAATGCAAAGACGCACAAAAAAGGAAGCCACAATTTAATGTCCGAGAGTTCTTAGAAAAGATGACGAAAGAGGAAAGGGAAAAACTCCTTGAGGGTTTTTAAAGAGGCCAGCGGTACCGCATCGACCGACTGAGCCTAAAGACGTTTTGAATCGGTTTCTTCCTTTGACTGTAGATACATGTGACTCAGAATTGTTACGCTGCAGCTTTAGCGCGGATGACAATAAAATTATTTCCACTCAGACAAAGAAAGAAATCCGAAACGAAAAAGATGCAACTAGAGTAAAAGCGGCGCAGAGTGATAAGACATCCGCAGTTCCGACGGCGGGCGAATCACTAAAAAGCGCAGCATTTACGATAGAACCTAAGATTCCTACACCCGATGCGGCGAACTCTACGGAGGAAAACGCAGCAGAGACTGTAGAAGAAAGGTCAGGAACCCCTTTAAAAAAACCTAGAACAGAAGTTTGGACCCCAGAGTGGGTAGTAGACAGGCTAAGAGACCAAAAGGAAGAAAGATCCATTGGGATTCTAAGTGCCTGGACACATAAAAAAAGAACGAGAGAAGTAACCCGGGAAACGATCAAAGAAATCAACCGGTTACCAAAAGTAGAAGCTATACAAGCGATCATAGAAATTGCCTCCCCAAAAAAGTACATTAGGGGCACCCAAGGCAATCAAATGAACGTAAAATGTAAGCTTACTACATTAGATACTCTCCAATCAGAAACAGTCGAAGCACTATTGGACAGTGGATGCACGGGGAGTTGCATCGACTCCCAATTTGTGAAAGACAAAAGATATGAGACAAGGAAGATACCGAGACCTATTCCAGTCTATAATGCAGATGGAACTCTTAATAAAAACGGAGCCATCAATGAATTTGTAATACTGCTCATGGAAATCGACGGACACGTCGAAAAGATACATCTTGCCGTAACCAATCTGGGTAACGGAAAAATGTTTCTAGGACATGAATGGTTGAACAAACATAATCCTAAAATAGACTGGAAAGAATCGAAGTTGACCTTTGAAAGGTGTCCTGAAGAATGCAGACCAAGGATCCGAATCTCTGATCCAGAGGAAGATCCTGAAATATTCTTTGAGGAACTACGAGAAGATGAGAGGATGATACAGGTGAATCTCCATAATTTCGAAGATGCCACGATCGACAATCAATATTACCATATCAGAGCCCAAGGCACAATGGCACAAAAGCTAGCAGAAGCTGCAGGCAAAGATCGAAAAGAAGGAGGATTCGAAAAGATAGTGCCAAAACACCTCCATCAATACAAAGACGTATTTGATAAAAAGGAGTTTGACACATTACCTGAAAGAAGACAATGGGATCACGCAATCGAACTAATACCGGGAGATCACTCCCTAGATTGCAAGATCTATCCATTGGCAAGAGGAGAGCAAGAAGAACTAGATGTGTTCCTAAAAGAGAATCTGGAATCGGGACGGATAAGACCATCGAAGTCCCCATTCGCATCACCATTCTTCTTCATTAAAAAGAAAGACGGGAAGTTGAGACCAGTTCAAGATTATAGGAAGCTAAACGATATCACCATCAAAAATAGATATCCACTTCCGTTGATCGGGGAACTAGTAGACAAATTGAGTGGAGCCAAATACTTCACAAAATTGGATGTAAGATGGGGATATAATAACATCCGAATGAGAGAAGGAGATGAGCATAAAGCGGCGTTTAGGACAAATCGGGGATTATTCGAACCACTAGTCATGTTCTTCGGACTGACAAATTCCCCCGCCACGTTCCAAATGATGATGAACACGCTTTTTAGAGAGTTGATAGATGAAGGATTAGTAATCATATATCTAGATGATATCATGATATTCACAAAAGATATAGAAACGCACCGAGCAACGACGCGACGTGTGCTAGAAATCCTAAGAAAGAATCATCTCTATCTTAAACCAGAAAAATGCGATTTCGAACAGACAGAAGTGGAATACCTGGGACTGATCATCTCAGAAAACGAAATTCGCATGGATCCGGTGAAAGTAGAAGGAATCAGCAAATGGCCAGAATGCAAAAATAAGAAAGACATACAAGCATTCTTGGGATTTGTGAATTTCTATCGAAGGTTCATAGAAGGCTTCGGGGAAGTAGCCAAACCATTGACCAAGTTAACGGGAAAAGAGGATTTCATTTGGGGAAATGAACAACAAGAAGCATTCAACACATTAAAACAACGTGTAGCTTCAGCCCCGGTGTTAGCTCTCCCAGTACCACATGGCCAATACAAAGTAGAAGCAGATAGTAGTGACTTCGCTATGGGTGCTGTCTTATCACAAAGACAAAAAGATGACTGGAAGCCAATTGCATACCTCTCCAAAGCGTTAAACCCCACAGAACGCAATTACGAGATCTATGACAAAGAACTTCTTGCCATCATGACGGCACTTAACGAATGGAGGCATTACTTAATAGACGCGGAAGAGGAATTTGAGATATGGACAGATCATCAGAATCTGCTGTATTTCAAAGAACCAAAGAAGTTGAATAGGAGACAGGCGCGGTGGATGACAGAGTTGAGCCAGTACCATTTCACGATACATCATATGCCAGGAAGGAAGCATATAAAAGCAGATCTTCTCTCCAGGCGATCAGATCATAACAAAGGAGAAAACGACAACGAAGACGTCGTGTTACTGGATGAGAAACTATTTGTAAGAATGACTCTCTCTCCAGAACAAAGACAAAAGATCGCAGACAGTCAAGAGAAAGAATTGGAGATTTCAAAGTGGATTACGAAAAGAAAGGGAAATGTAGATGAGCTGATAAAAAAGATGAAAGGAAAGATAGAAAGGAGAGAGGATGGTTGGCTAGACGAAGACGGTTGCATAGTATTCAAAGGCAGGATCTATGTACCGAAGGATGCCGCGCTAAGGGAAGAGATTATCCGACGAAACCACGACTCTGTTATTGCAGGCCATCCAGGAAGATATAAGACAAAGGAGCTAATTACTCGACAATACTGGTGGCCCTATATGGACAGAGATATCACAAGATACGTAGATGGATGCGAAGTCTGCCAAAGAACCAAAACAGACCATAAAAAGAAAGCAGCACCGCTTCATCCAAATGAGATCCCGGATAAACCTTGGCAGATCATATCAGTAGATCTGATCGGACCGCTACCAGAATCAAATGGATATAACATGATAATGGTAGTAGTAGATCGGTTTACAAAAATGATCAAGGTAATTCCCACGCAAATGGAGATCACATCAGAAGGAGTGGCACGACTATTTAGAGATCATGTATTCAGGAACCATGGCATACCCGAAAAGATCATCTCAGATCGGGGACCGCAATTCGTTTCGAAATTCATGAAAGATCTACATACGCTTCTTCAGATAAAGGCGAACCCATCAACGGCTTGGCATCCACAAACGGATGGACAAACGGAGAGGATCAATCAAGAGATAGAACAGTATCTCAGAATCTTCGTAAACCATAAACAAGATGATTGGGCAGAATGGCTTACCCTAGCAGAATTCTCTTACAATAACAAACAACATTCTGCGACGGGATATAGCCCGTTCTACCTGAATCATGGACATCATCCGAGAACACAGGAAGTAGTGAAAGTGGGGGTAAAAAACGAAAATGCAGAAGATTTCGTAAAGAGAATGACAGAAACAAGGAAGAGAGCAGAAGAATCGCTGCAAAAGGCAGCTGAACAGATGAAGAAGCAGTACGATAAGAAGAAAAGAGAAGCAGTAGAGTATAGAGTAGGAGATAAGGTGTACGTAGAAGCGACCAATATCTCAACAGATCGACCAGCTAAGAAACTGGACGACAAGAGACACGGTCCGTTTGAAATACTGGAAAAGATAGGCGAATCGGCATATAAATTAGCGCTACCACCGACATGGAGGCCTATTCATCCAGTTTTCAACGAGATAAAGCTTACACCGTACAAAGAACCACAGTTCCCTTCCCAACAGAAACCTAAACCAATACCGCCGGTAATAGTGGACGGACAAGAAGAATACGAAGTCGAAGAAGTTTTAGACTCACGTCTAAAAAGAGGGAAATTGGAATACTTAGTACACTGGAAGAACTATCCAAAAGAGGAACGCACGTGGGAACCCGAACAACATCTAAACAACTCACCCGATAAAGTAAAAACATTCCACGATAACAACCCTAGTGCACCTCGACGGATCCGATTTCAATTACATTTCCAACCCTTCGAAAACTTCACAACGACTAGAGTCCGAAAACAATTGTTTAATTGGGAAAACGGAAAGATGGACCCCTACTTTCGGGACGAAAGTCCTAAGGAGGGGGTAATGTCACGACTTGAACCAGAAGCGCTAGTCTGAGCGCTAATTTCCTTTTTCATTTTCTTTGATATCTGATCACATGACAGATAAGATATGTTAAGCTGCTGCTTTAGCGCGGATAACATAAATACGTAGTTATATCAGATCACGTGACCATCACGTGACATAAGCCTAGAATCATTACAAAGAACATCAGTCAGCGCCTCATGGCTGCTGCATGTTAGCTCAGTCAGCGCCTCATGGCTGACTTTCAGAAACATATATATAGTAGACCATCATGTACATATTTTCCTCAGTTGTTGATTAATTCTCAATCGTTACTTGAAAACGCTACTTGTTTGATTTAAGCTTTTATCCCTCCGTTAACTCGGTATAGGGGATAGAGGTTTTACAGTGCCTACATTCAAGATAACATCTTTATTGCCTTTGGCAAGCATCTGGCCCACCTTGACCTGCCATAGACATGGATATGTCCCTAGCTTCTTCTGTGTGACCCTTCAAATGTTGGAAACAGATATCACATCCATCTCTGCCTGCATCCTTAATAGGGTGATTTGAAGCCATTGTATGGTGAGAATGGCACTGTATTTCTCGAAAAAAGATGGAGTCAATAAGATGTTTTCACATATTTCAAGGTCTGACACTGGTGAATGTCACTGTCACTGTGGCCCAACTCACCTTGTACCCCAACCCCTGTTCTGGATTCTCTGATACCTGCTCTCCCGGATTTATTTTGCATAGAGCCGGAAAATGAGGATGCTGAAGACCTCACTCTGGCTCAAGCAATTGCCTTGCTTGCCCAATTGTCCAGACATAGCCCTGACAGTGTCTCCGCACGCACTAAGATCAGGGAGCTGAACACCTTCAATGGCTCTGACCCACAAAAACTCTGCTCCTTCATTATGCAGTGCCAACTGAATTTCAATGACCGTCCGGGCGCATTCTGAACTGACAAAGCAAAGATCAACTACGCTATCTCCTTCCTTAAGGGAATGGAGTTAGATTGGTTTGAGCTGGATACCCTGGCCCCAGACAACCTTGCTATCATTCCTCTCTGGATGGATGACTATTCCGTCTTATCTTGGCATTCATTTCCAGCATGGTAAGAGCATATTCCAACAAAACCATCAACAACTACCTAGCTGGCTTGCTAGCCTTGCACATACTGCAGGGGCTACAATAGACAATCAATGACCACAAGGTTGCTTCCCTCATAGCCGCAGCCCTTGCTCTAACACCTCCAACTGCCAAATATCTGCCATGTCAGCCATTTACCAACTAGACTTTTCCTCCCCACTCAGCACAGCCGTCTATGCTTGCCTCACCATCATGTTCTACATGGCGGCCCAATTTGGTGAATTCACCATTCCAAACTTACAGGCCTTCAACCTCAACGTTCACCCATCACAATCAGGCGTCCACATTGACACAGATTGCAACAGATTGACGTCAACCATTTTCAAACTACTGTGTACCAAATCATTGCCACTAGGAGAAGAGGTCTCCTGGTCCACACAAAATGGACCTTTGGATCCTGCCACCACCTGGCAACTACACTTACAGATCTGTTGTTATCCTTCTCACAACAATCACATAGTCTCATACAAATGGACACAAGGGAAGAAATCAGGCATTAATCCCCTGACAAGATCAACTTTCTTAACAACCATCAACAAATCAATGTGCGCAGCCAGTATCAAACTTCCACCAAGTCATGGCATCCACATTGGTACTACATTAGAATATCTCCTATGAGAAGTCCCCTTCGCTGTCATGAAAGTAAAAGGGAGATGGGTGAGCAATGCCTTTTCAGTGTATTTGTGGAAACATGCCCAAATATTAGCGCCCTACATGCAGGCTGCTCCAGAGACACACACTGCTCTCATCAGACGTACAACAGGCATACCACCAGTGCTTTGACATTTATGTGAGCCACCACCTTTTATCTTCTAACCCCTTGGGAAAAAATCTTCACTGCTTACATTGATAACATCTCCTATCATGAAAGGGTTAGCAGCTTACTTTTTTTCTCCACAGGTCTATGGTTTGGTCAGCTCAGAAAGAGCCCATGCCCAATCACAAACTAATACATTAACAAGTACATGATCATTTCTTCCATACATAATATATCAATTTCCTCTTTTCCCACTAAGTGAATAGCAAAGACCCCAACCTAGCATCTTTGGGGAAACAAGCTATGGGTGATCCGGGAGACCAGAGGGGGTCTCCAAAAATCAAAGCACAGAGATCTAGCAATATATGGTTAGTCAATTGGTAGCTGATGCTCCGCAAGTATAGCCAGGGAGAACATCAATGTCATGCTAATGGGCAAAAAGAGGTGCATGCAACTGATAGTAGGAATGATGTGGTTGATAATTAAATTTCCCTCAGCGGTTACTTTTTTAAGCTTGTCAGAGATGTATAAGAGGTGACTATTTTCAATTCTTACCTTTTTTTGGCATTCTTAGCAAATTTGTAAAGGTCCCATGGTGAAGTGCCCTTCATGGCAGCAACTGAAACATGAAGACCCAGACCAGCAATAAGTACTAATAAATATATAGAGCCTCCACCAACAAGGGCTGCAAACTTGCTTCCAGTCAAGTGCCAGTCTTGGAACATTCTTTTGCTGGGTTTGTTAGACAGATGCTCAATTTCTTGATTGTATATGTATATTCCATTGAGAGAGAGACGTGTCTGTATTTTGATGCTACAACTTGAGAGATGAGCAAAAAACATTGAATATGAGAGAAAAACAAGTGAACTTATCTTTGACATTTTATGACAAAGTGCATAAGTTTGACCATCAGAAGGATGTTGATAGCTGTTACAATTGACATACCAGCATCTACTTACGCTTCACTTTTGTACTTCTACTTTTATTTTCCAAGTCACATGACCAGTCATGTGACCATTTACTTTACTTTACATTTTCGGACTTTTTCATAGTCACATGACCAGTCATGTGACACATCACCTGACCAGTGTCTAGACTCATCATGTGACCGGTCACATGCTAAACATCGGACTTTGAACTTTATTTACAACTGTACAGTACCTCATGTATTTTAGTATACATACAAGAGCAATACATGGGGAAGGACTCAGTGAGTCCTCCTGTTGTCTAGCACAACCCACTCACTGCAGCCAAAGGGGTAACCACTCCCCATCATCTTCTTTATAGTGTGTTCCTGTGTGCGCCGGAGTAAATAACTCTTGGTTGTTACAATAGCTATTTCCTTGCAACAAACAACAACTGACATAAGTGATTTGTTGAGATATGCTCTCTTCTGGATTGCAGACTTGACATTCAAGAGCTAAGCTGCTGGGTTGTGTGTGTCAGAGCCCCAAAAAGTGGATAAAAGAGTGGCAACGATGGCATTGTTGTTCTCGCTTGTGTTGATCCAGGGACTACTTTGTTGTCACCATGTACCACTGGAGGAAACCGAGCCAAGTGTCCCATACAAATTGTGCACACAGATGTTGGAGGACCAATCAAACCAACTTCCAGGGAGGGTTTTCGGTACTGGATTATCATTGTAGATGATTTCTCCAAATTTCCATGGATATATTTCCTAAAACATAAAAGTGAAACACTGGAAGGATACAAGCAATGGAAAGAAGATGTCCAAACATTCTTCCGGACTCATTTGGGAGAAGAAAACTTCACTCCACTATACACAGAATTCCTCCGGAGCAATGGGGGAGGAGAATATACTGGCAATGCATTCAAAAATCAACTCCGAGGAGATGGTGTCATCCAAGAAACTACAGCTGCAGATACTCCGGAACAAAATGGCATTGCAGAACGCATGAATCAGACATTGGCTACATTAGCAACCACTATGCTCCATGATTCCAAGCTCCCAAAGTCATTTTGGGTAGATGCCATGCAAACAGCTGCATATATCATAGCACGCAGCCCAGCATCAGGACTCCATGGAAAGACCCCATATGAAATACTGTTTAAAAGGAGAGTTGATCCAACTTTGTTTCACCCTTTCGGATGCCAAGCATATGCCTTGATTCCGAAAGACAAAAGGCAAGGGAAGTTTTACTCCAAGGGGCACAAAGCCATAATGATTGGCTACACACATGGAAAGCAAGCCTACAAACTCCTAGACACTGAAAAACGGACTGTGTTTTCCAGTCGGCATGTTATATTCAATGAATCCGGAAAGGTACAAAAGGATGACACTGCTCCCTGGAACACAGACACTAGCACAGATCAGTGGGGGGGACTCATTCCAGAGAATGCTCACTATCCAGACCAAAAAAAATTGGAGGAGGATGATCCTGACCCTCGGATCTGAGATCCAAATGAATTGCAAAAGGAACCACATCTCCAAGGAGATGTTCCACAAGCAATGGAACCATATCAGCATGAAGATGTTCCGAAAGCAGTGGGGCAATACCTCCGTGGAGATATTCTGAGAGCAGTGGGAGCACCTGATCAGCTAAAACACCCTCCACAACAGTCTCTACAACCAAGACCTGAACACTGGCCATCTTCAGAACGGAAAGCCAAAGTAGAGTTACAGTCAGTGGGAGGACAGCCCCTCAACATACAGCCAGCTGATGTGGAAAAAGTCCGAATACAGCTAGACAGCCTGTCCATTGGATCAGCTTCTGGAAGGCATACAACACCTCCAAGGAGTCATCCAATGCCTCCGAGGAGTGATTCAACACCTTCAGGAGTGAGTGGGGCAACAAATACACAAATACATCTACTCCCTGGAGTACCTGCACAAGTTCCTAAAAGAGCAGTCATGATTCCATTTCCACATCAACGTACAGAGCTTACATTTGAGCAGGGATACAGCAAGTTATAACAAAAAATGAAGACAACAACAGACCTAGTTGGATGGAAATGCTGCAAAGTCCTTCAACAGCTTATCCACCCGCATTATGTGAAGATTCTCATCCTGTGTGGCCATATCGAGGTAACCATATCAACAAATGCAATCTTTTGCTCATCATTGAGCTGTGTCTTAATCTGCCCAGCCATTCTAATGGCCTGACTCCTTGTGTTCAAAGGCTCAATGTGTCAAAAAGATGAAGACAAAGCAATGTTTAAAGATCCACCACCAGATACGCTGCCAGTGAAAGCACTCTCTACAATGTTCAAGAAATGGTACCTGAAGTCATTGTGCTTGGCATTGCGCTGTTCCTTGTTATCCACCATCCTCTGCATCTGTTCCTTCACACCATTGATTGCAGTGGCTCCAGAATAATGTGGGGCTTTGCTTGGGGTGGCAGAAATTACAGAGGTACTATCAATGGCTGAATACTTGCGTTTTCCGGAGGACGTGATGCTGACAGATGTGCTAGTAGGTTTGGAGTGGATAGATGACACATACAAGGTGCCAGATTCACTCCCATTCTTTCTTTTGCCTTTTTTGGTGCTAACAACCGCCACTCTTTCAATTGCCTCTCTTTTTGCACCCTCTTCATCACCTTCGTCTCTCCGTCCTCCCCTCCATCATTGCCTTCAGCATCCACATCCACCCTATCTTTACTCACTGAACTGATTGTTGGAGATTGTGCTTGAGATGCACAGAAAACATGAGTCCCTTTTGCCCGGCTTGGTAGAATAGCTGTGATCGAGTCATACCACCTCCACCCATCTGAAGCTAACTGGTTGTAGGTTGACTTAACATCTTTTGACTTGCTCTGCAAAAAAAAGGTAAGCCCGTCCCATACCTGCTGAGGATAAAGATGCTCACTTTGAGGAAAGCATCCCAAATGTGCCTGTTTGCATCAGTAATCTTCAGTCCACATTTTACATCAAATCCAAGCCCAGATGTGTTGATCAACTGATCTACACAACTAAGCTCCTTCTTTAGCTGAAATAACAGTTAGCAATGAAGCTTTAAAATGTACTTCTACTACTAACACTGAACCATTTGTTACAGATTGAGTCGGCTGTTTTGATGGCTCCTTTTGTTACGACAATTTTTGGACCTTTAAATTTCATTCTCCTCTTTAACTGTCTTCTATAGTATTCACACACTGTGCCATGCAGCATTTTCCATTTCATTCAAACTCCACCTTCTTGCGCTGCGCTGCCTTTCTTTATTTTAGCTACAAGTATCTCATGCAGTGGAGCTGGTCAAATGGGCTGTGCCCCATGACATCATCAGCCACTGCCTCCATCAACTGTATAGTATACATGTACAAATGGTCTGCAGTAGTATAAATACCCCAATAGATCAAGGAGACTCCTCAGTGAGTCCTTCTGTTGTTTACCCACAACAAAATTGGTCCTACCTTAAGGAGATTATCCTCTCCTCCACTCATCACTCTTTGCTTTTTTTTGTTGTGCGCCAGAGTATACAAACTCTTGGTTGTTACACCTTTTGTTTTTAAAGGAGCCAGATTACCCTCGGCCAGGTTATAAAATTGAGGCTTATACCCCCCACCCTCTCCAAGCAGGCCAACGTGCTCCTCAGCAAGTTCAAGCAAGTTTTTGGTGTCACTTTCTGTCCAGATGCACTTTGGCACCTTTTTCTTCTACTGTAAAGTGGTTGTGTTTGTATCTGTAGATTTATTGATGCCAGACATCCTTAATGAATGCAGAGGGTATTGTTGAGTGACCTTAGAGTGTCTTGGGGAGGTTCTTTGCACCATTGATGCAGCTGTTTTGCATAATGACTAGTAGCTATCTTTACTTCCATCTACTCAAGGCATGTGCCCTTCACCCCATGCACATTTGACGCCGGTCGGAAATGAAATTTGGAACACTCTGTCAGCCACTTGGCACATCAAAAATCATAGCCATGGTTTTTGTAATTTGGTTCCCGTACATGCTCTTAGTTTTATTATAATTCCCTCAAGTGTGCTTTGTTACCCAACAAAAGGAAAGCCGGTGACACCTGTTGCTTTTATGAGAACAACTGTTTCCTTAAATGGGAGTATGTAGACCTTTTTGCAAGCGAACTTCTAAGGCACCCTTAAGATAATAAACATAATATGCACCATGAAGAGAGCAAACAACATGGACAACAATGGTAGTGAGGATATCGGCCTATTATTATGTGCAGAAAACTGGAATATTAGGAAAAATGAGGGTAGCTATATAGAACTTTATAGCACTAAAAGTGCTCATAAAGCTGCTATAGTGGCCAAACCTGTCATATGACCTCTGCCATGTATAGAGCCTCATATAGCTGCTCTTATAGATGTTGGAAATTGTGATGCGGCTGATAAAAAAAACTAACACAGACAAGGTTTGAACTCTCAACCTTCTGGTCTGCTTTTTACTAACTAAACAACCTATAGCCACACATTACACATTTATCCACACACCATGAAAGCTTATAAAATATATTATACAGACGTCATATATTGACCTTTTATGGACTTGTGTTATTTTTTTTACCCATTGTCACAACTTATATTTGGATAAATTATTACTTTTATTTTTATAAATATCAGTGGTACAAACCATCACTTCACTGATACAGACTACATAATTGATTAATACATAATTTATTAACTCTTTTAAGCAGCTTTAGTTATATTATAACTGTGATCTTTACAGCTACGGGAGCTATGTAGGCTACCATAGGCTACAAGAGCACTTATAGCACCTTGCCTCTGTTAATAAACTTGACCACAAACACTTCTGGCCTCTTTCTATCATTGAACAAGTTTATTAAATTAATCCAGAATTTGGGGGATATGTAGATACTTTAGAAGCAATCTGTGGAAAAGAGTCATCTTCAGCTGTTTGAAGTATGTGGCACTGGTGACGTCTGGATTCTTGCAAGGAACAAAGTTGTGAGACATGCTCATTTGCAGGATCAACAGGATTTGCAGGTAGTTTACATTGAATGGACCATGAATGTAGAGTTTGATCTCTCCATAACACTTTAAAAATGAATTGCCAAGGTAAACACTGGGAATCGCAAAACATCTATTATTTCTTGTCACTGGACCGGAAAGTAATGCCATGTGTAGCAGCAATAGTATGAAGGTCTGTGACCCTTAAAAATTCATGGAATCATTCAAAAGATGTATTCCAGTCAAAGTAAATGACTGCAACTAATTGACAGTCGGGTGAAAGGTCACAAGGGTGAATAATTTGTTGTGCAAGAAGCACATTATGGAACTTGAATTTTTGTCTCAATTGATAGGTACTCATTTATCGTGCATCCACCACCCATTCAACTTCAAACTCTTCTTCACCTTTCTGGGTGACTACAACTGGTCCAGGCTGGGGGAAGTTGCTGAATCATGGTGTTTTGTCCTGCAGTGGTGGGAGAGTATGTTTTGCATATTGCGTGAGGGAGTATATACATACAATGTGCGTGGTGGAGACCCTGGGATGGTTAGTACCTTCACATGATTATGTTATGTAGTTATAAATGTGGAATAGCAACAGAACTGTCTTGATCTGGGTACATCACTGCTGCAAGTTTGTAGCTATTTGTAGCAGTTTGCTCAATATAAAGGGTAAAACCCAGGCACACTTTAGTTGAATACTGGGAGCAGGTAGAAGCCTGGGAATTTTGCATTACTACAAAGTCCAGGGAGTATTGGATTGCTACGAAGCCCAGGAACACCGGATTACTACAAAGCTCAGGAGTATTGGACTGCTACAAAAACTGGGAATATTGGACTACTATTACGTAGTATAATGGACCCCAGGTTTCTATTAAATTGTGGTATTATTGATCGATCCACTATTCTAGTTATTCCTCAAACCACTATGCCTTGCCTCTGGAATGAGTCCTTTGCCTTTTCTGAGAATTGGTTCCACATCCTGATTTGCCTCTCTGTATATACTACATGACTGGTGTGACAACACCAACAAGACACAGTCTTGGGGCACTGGAGCACAACAAAAACAACACTCAAGAGAGTAATGAGAAGGAGGGATTTCCCCTCAAGGTGCGACCGGGTTAGTTGTTGGTAGACAACAGGAGGACTTGCTGAGTCCTTCCCCATGTATTACTCCTGTATATATACTAAAATACATGAGGTACTGTACAATTGTAACTAAAGTTTAAAGTCCGATGTTTAGCATGTGACCAGTCACATGGTGAGCCTAGACACTGGTCAGGTGATGTGTCACATGACTGGTCATGTGACTATGAAAAGTCCGAAAATGTAAAGTAAAGTAAATGGTCATGTGACTGGCCATGTGACTTGGAAAAAGTAAAAGTAAAAGTATGAAAAGAGAAGTGTAAGTGGGTACTGGTACATCAATTGTAACAGTGGTTCCAGTTCAAGTTCTGTGGTGAATACTGCCAGGGCAGGAGCTCATCCCATAGATTTGTCACATTCAAATTGTCCACACTGCTGGAATAGGTAGTATTCTGGCTTGCCACCCAGGAAAAGGTTCCTGTTGAGGGATATGATTGTTGGTGTGTTCACCTTGACCCACGGATAGCACAGAACACAATGACAATCCATAAGTGACCAGTACAAATAAGTTTGAGCGGAAATTTACAGGGTTTGGTGGTAGGTTTGGGCTGTTGTTGAGCAGTTGAAGTAGAAGCTCCAAGTCATGGGTATGTATGTCAAGCACACGGAGCAACACCTCAGTACCAGATAAGGATAATTTCATGGCTTGGTAGTTGGCAGTTGGCAGTATATTGCAGAAAGGTCCTCAATTCCACGAAATGATTCCCATATTGCAAGAGGACAATGAGAAGTTGCAGGACATGGGTAAGATAGCTCCAGGATGTAAGTGAACAAACCAGTGCTTGAGCTTGCCACTCAGCAAGACCTCTCCGCTTGCTGCACTAAGTTTATCTCATGATGCCTTGTCTCGCCTTCCCCAGGAATTCTCCACCACCCCTTTCATGTCACACTATGCTCTCCTTGTTACGATAACACAATTTTTGGACCTTTCTTTCATTTTCATTCTCCGCTTTAACCTTGTATACTTTAACCTTCACACATGGTGCCACGCGGCACTTCCCCTTTTGTTCAAAACTCCTCTTTCTCGCGCCGCGTTGCCTTCTTCTTATTTTAGGTACAACTCTCTCACACAGTGGAGCTGGTCATGTAGGCTAGGCCCCATGACATCATCAGCCACTAAACTTTATCAACTGTACAGTACATAAGTACAAACACTCTGTATTAGTATATATACCCCAATAGATCCAGGAGACTCCTCAGCGAGTCCTCCTGTTGTATACCAACAAACTCTCTGCAGCTTAAGGGGTAATCACTCCCTCATCACTACCTTTATAGTGTGTTCTAGTGTGCGCCAGAGTAACTAACTCTTGGTTGTTACATTAGGACTCGCTCTTCTACTCTCTCGCACAATTGTGCAAAAAGTCCCACTGGGCACCCGGACTCCAGGGTGAAGGAGATTTGGTTATTGGTTAGGAATATCCCGCATAGCAGATAGGTGCACTCTTCACAACGGCCTTGTAGTGCTTTGGGAGAAGAACCAAAACCTTTGATACGTGGCCCCCAGCGTTAAGGGGAGTACTATAGCTCAACAGTTGGTGTGGAACCTCTGTTGGTAAGATTTTAGAATACAAAACTTCTTCTTGAAATACCTCTGACCGGGCCGGGCACTTGCCTCCGCCAGTCTGGAGAAGGGTTGACAGCTTAACAAGCGGACCACCCCCCTGACAACCGTTCGGACCAGGGTTTATTACGAATAACTTTTATATAAACTTTCAAATACTATAGTGTGGGTAGTCGGAGATTGAGATCCGATACTCAGCTGGGAAGGGGTAGATCCGCAGATAGGAAGCGGGGACCCCCAGTTACATTTTTCTTATTACTTTACAAAGAGAACAAGTTGACGTGTTGTCGCAACCAGATATCAATGCCCTGCTGCACAACATGCGTGCGCAGATTCAGGCGTTGACCACTCAACTTGCCGAGCTGCAGGCAAACCCCCCTGCGGCAACCCCCTCGGTAGAGAAAAAGTTCAACAAGAAAGTTGAAGTCGTCGCTGACCCTGGCACCTTTGAAGGAAACAGAGCGCAATTTGCCGAATGGTGGATCAAACTCCAGATTTGGGTTAAGGCAAACTAGGACACATTTGCCGATGACTTTGAGGTAGCCACTGCAGTGCTATCTCGACTAAAAGGACCTGTGGTGGGTTGATACGCCCAAGTAAGACTTCAGGAGTGCTACACTGCGGGAGTGTGGCCCACCTGGGACGATCTCGAAGTAGAGATCAAAAAATATTTCAAACCGCAAGCTGAGCGCAACTGGGCGCGTCAGCAAATCTGTTCCTTCAAACAAGGCAACATGAGGACGGATGATTTTGTAACCCAGTTCCTGGCCCTCTCCATCCAAGGGGGCCTTGGTTATGAACATGCAGTAGAGCTGCTGGAACGCAATGTGAACCCCCACATTGCAGAACAGCTTTATCTGCAGGATATGAGAAACGAGAACCTCTCTCAAGCAGCAGAGGAGGTTCGAAAAATAGGTAGGGCCATAGAGCTCTACAAAATGCACCAAGGTGGCGAGACCACCAAAAACAACACACCCCAGAGGCGCCCTGGGTCATCAAACCAACATAATCATTCTCACGGGTTCAAGCTGTTCGGGCTGCAACCAGGGCAGGGAGCCCCTATGGATATTGGCGCGGTCCAAGGAGGACAGATGCGCAGATTCAAAGGGAACTGCTATATTTGCGGCCAAGAGGGACACATGTCCCGGGATTGCAGAAACGGGGTGCAGGCTGCCCAACAAAAAATAACCAAGGGCGCCAGGCGCGCCAATTAGAATCCGAAAAACCAGACAATTGGCTCCAGACTCTGGCCGGTCGTTCGTACGATGAAATCTGGGCCTTTTTCTACGATCAGCAGGCTGCTGAAATGAAGGCTCAGGGAAAAGAGTTCGGAGCTTAGGTCACTTGGGTGCCTTTGCTCCTATGAACAACGTAGTAAACCACAACAAGGTGGCCCCTGCTCCGGGGTGTTGCACAAGCAATAAAGGAAAGACGGGGATGGCTCCCCAATTTGTAAATAGATTTCTAAATTTGTCATCTGAAGTATGTACTTATATGAAGCACTGTGAATGTAATATTTATAATACTACCGCTGCACCAGCGTCTCCCTTGGAGTGTGGCCCCGGCGAGACAAACAATAGGGTGCTTGATTCTGGTAAAAATAAAACAGAAAAACATGTAACTTTTGATACCTCTTCTTCTTTGTTGGAGCCACCCTTTCCCAAAATCCCAAGGCATGTGTTGATGCGCACGTATTTATTCCAAAAGGAGATCTGTTTAGATGTTGGTGTGGAAAATCTTGCCCGGGGCATAGTACACCCAACCAGCGCACTGCTTGATTCAGACGCTAACAAAATTTTCATAGATCAGGTCTGGGCGGAGCAAATTGGACTCCCCCTTGTAAAATTAGATGTATCTATTCCCGTCTATAACGTTGACGGTACGCTTAACGCGGGTGGCTGTATCACACACAAATGTTCTTTTGTGGTCGAATACCAAGGACACAGAGAACGAGTCACTGCCAAAGCTACCCAACTAGGGAAGATTAATTTAATCTTAGGCTGGACCTGGCTATTTAAACACAATCCTGAGATCGACTGGCAGACAGGGGTTGTCACATTGTCACATTGCCCTCAGGAGTGTGTAAACTTGGGTAAACCGAATCATGTCCGTCACAATGAGCGTCTTGAGAAGATAAACGCTGGTCACGTTTATGAGCTCAGATCTTTAGAAAAGATTGACAATGACGATGATGAGGTAAAACCCGAAGAAGAGATTAAGAGGCTGGTACCTCCCGAGTACCACGACTTCTGGAAAGTCTTTTCAAAACATAAATCAGAGCACTTCCCAGAGGCTAAGCCTTGGGACCATGTTATAGATTTGAAGGACACCTTCAAACCGAGAAAAGGACACATGATACCACTCTCTGCTCCAGAAAGAGATGAGGTATCAAGTTTCATAGATGAACAGCTTAAGAAGGGTTACATCAGACCTTCTAAAAGCCCTATGACGTCCCCAGTGTTCTTCATTCCTAAAAAGGATGGTAAGAAGCGTATGATTATGGACTATTGTTACGTAAATGAGCACACAGTTAAAAATGCGTATCCACTACCTTTGATCAGTCAGCTAGTAGACAAATTGGCTGGTGCCAAGATCTTGACAAAGATGGATCTCAGATGGGGGTACAATAATGTACAAATCAAAGAAACTGACTCTTGGAAGGCCGCGTTCACGTGCCACCGAGGATCCTTTGAACCCCTTGTTATGTTTTTTGGGTTGACCAACTCACCGGCGACCTTCCAGAACATGATGAACAAGATCTTTGCGGATATGGAAAACTGTGTCGTCATTTACATTGACAATTTGTTAATATTTACAAAGTTGGACGATGAGGCTGAGCATGATAGGACCATGCAAGAAGTCCTTTAACGCTTACAGGAACGGGACCTATTTGTCAAACCTGAAAAATGTAATTTTAAAGTGAAGGAAGTAGACTTCCTTGGTATGATCATAGGCCAGAATGGAATCAGGATGGATCCTGAGAAAGTTCAAGCTATATTGGACTGGCCAGGACCTACTTGCGTCAAAGGAGTTAGGGCCTTCCTTGGCTTAGACAATTTCTACCGAAGGTTTATTGAAAACTTCGCAAAAATCACAAGACTGTTGAACAATCTCACTAAAAAGGACATTGTTTTGCACTGGGGCGCCAAGGAACAAGAAGCTTTCGATAAGCTTAAACAGGTGTTTACAACGGCGCCCATATTAGCATTTCCAGAATTAGACAAAGAGTTCCGGCTAGAAACCGACTCTTCTGATTTTGCTACTGGGGCTGTTCTATTGATTAAATGCCCTGACGATATTTGGAGGCCTTGTGCCTATTTATCGCATAGTTTGTCGCCTACAGAGCGCAACTATCAAATATATGATAAGGAGATGCTGGCCATCATTAGAGCTCTAGAGCACTGGCGGCACTACTTAGAAGGTGCTAGACACCAATTTGAAATTTGGACTGATCATAAGAACCTAGAGTACTTCATGACGGCCCGAGACTTGAACTGAAGACAGGCCCACTACACGGTATACTTGTCAAGGTTTAATTATAAATTAATTCATAAGCCTGGAAGCTCTATGGGGAAAGCGGACACTTTGTCCAGAAGAGAGGATCATGCCAACGGCATTGAAGATGACAACAAAGGTGTTACCTTGATAGACCAATCAAGGGTTGCCAATGTTAGAATTGGACAGGATTCCAATCTTCTGGAAGTCTTCAAGAAAGACATCTCCTTAGAAGAGAAGGCGCACCTTGATGGCAATGAAAACTATTTATGGGAAGACGGGCTTTTCCATTTTAAAGACAAAATCTATGTGCCTGAGTCCGCAAGGATCAAGGCAATAGATAGACATCACAATACTCCAGTGGCTGGGCACCCTGGGTGGCAACAAACAA
This sequence comes from Serpula lacrymans var. lacrymans S7.9, assembly GCF_000218685.1. Lineage (NCBI taxonomy): Eukaryota > Fungi > Basidiomycota > Agaricomycetes > Boletales > Serpulaceae > Serpula > Serpula lacrymans. Next base: position 1,712,750 of record NW_006763290.1, on the reverse strand, counting down.
TGGAGTTGATCTCCAGAAATTATATGTGGCCTGGCATGGTCAAAGATGTACAGGAATATGTAAAATCCTGTCTGAAGTGTGCCATGGCTAAGAATTCTCACCAACCGCCGGCCGGTAAACTTATGCCGAATCCAATACCAGCTGGTCCCTGGCAGGATATATCGGTTGACTTTACGATGCATCTGCCCAAATCAAATGGGTATGATTCAGTAATGGTGGTAGTGGATCGCTTCTCCAAAGAAGTGGTATTCATACCCACCAATAAAACCATTACCGCTGCGGGTACAGCAGATTTATTTAAAGATTTTGTATGGTCTATCCATGGGTTACCAGAAACGGTTATCTCCGATAGAGGACCTCAATTTGCTAGCAAATTTACGAAAGAATTATGCCGGATGCTGGGCATCAAACCTAAGTTATCAACGGTGTTCCATCTGCAGACCGATGGACAAACGGAGAGACTCAACCAGGAGTTGAAGCAATACCTCCGTATATTTATTAATGACAGACAGACGGATTGGGCCAAGTGGCTAAAGATAGCCCACTTCTCTTATAATATCAATGATTCCTCCCCCTGTTTGAGCTGTTGCCTCCTCAGCTCGCCAAACGGACATATCATCATGCTTATACTCATTCCCAGGATCCTGCATCCTTTAACGCCAAGTAGTGGTGTTTGTCAAATCATCATAATTTCTATGGCCTTCCTTTCCTTATTTTGCACTACTACAGCAGCAACGCTAATAATGGCAGCAACGTTAAAGTCAACTATGATCTCAATGCACCAAAAAAGGCACCTGATAACCCGAGGCAGGGCCAGGCGCTGGACATTGCCTGGTCTACCTTGTCCACTAAGAATATTGGGTATGGGTATGTGACGGTTTCACAGGCTCTGGGCATGCCACAGACTAGCAGATTAGATATAAAAGACATGTAGCTTGCTCACTTATAGAGTATCTTGCTCTTTCCCCTTGTCAGAACCGTGGCCTCTTTGAAGTACGGAGCTGCAGAGTACAAGGGCGGAGTAATGGAGTGTAGAGGACAAGATGGGAATTGGCTTAGCTTGTGCGCTAGACCCTTCCACAAACCTTGGTCCCTAACTCGTTGGAAGTGGACATAATTGCATATGTCCGAGAGGAAGCAGATTTCAGAACCACTGGAAAAGGCCCAAACGAGTCAGCATTAAATGCCCAAAAGAAAAGGGGAAAAGGAAAACCACAAAAGCAAAAGAAAAAATGTAGCAATCTTAACTGCAAACAAAAGGGCCATACAACTGAAAAATGCTGGAGAAAAGGCGGAGGAAAAGAAGGGCAAGGCCCACATCAACAAAAGAAAAGAGACCAGGCCAATGCAGCCCACGAAATCACTGATGACAAGAACTACGCATTCACATCATTTGAAATGCCCAACATTGCCTCCCACACAAAATCCTCACATGACTCAGATATCATCATAAACTCCGGGGCCATGTTCCACTTCTGCCCCAACAAATCAAAATTCAAATGATTTACTCAAATACAACCGCGCTCTATCAGCATAGCCAATGGAGCTGATCTCCAGGTAACCGGGAAGGGCGACATAGACATCTATCTCCCAAATAAAAATCAACGCACAAAAATAACCCTGAAAGATGCACTATACATACCAAGAATGGCCGTAACACTTATTGCTGTAAGCCAAATCGACAAAGCGGGCTGTACCAAGTTTCTGCAAAAAAACATGCAAACACGGCTTGAACAGAACCAAGATATGTTTCAGCACAATACATGCATAAATGCATGGGCCATATTGCCTTCTCAGCCATCAAAAATATGACGTCCAAGGATATGATCCAGGGCCTAATAGTGACCAAATCACCAGACAACAATTTCTGTGAATCATGCGTCAAAGCAAAAATTACCAGAACACCAGTCCCAAAAGAAACCCTCACATGCGCTACAAAATATGGTGAACGGATCCACACAGATGTAGGGGGACCCATGCAGACCAAATCAATAGGAAATAAATCTTGTTATGTATCATTCACAGATGACTTCTCTCGCAAAACGGCAGTATACTTTCTATCAAAAAAGGACAAAGTATTATCAGTTTTCCAAGAATTTGTACGAAACTTCACTACACAGCACAAAAATGCTAAAATAAAATGGCTGAGATCAGATGGTGGTGGAGAATACATAGGAAAGGAGTTTAAAACCTACCTATCAAAACTCGGTATTCACCACAAAGAGACTATCCACGACACTCCAGAACAAAATGGCGTGGCCAAACGACTCAACTGTACAATAGTTGAAAACACTCGCGCCATGATGTTCGAAGCAAAACTACCAAAACACATATGGGCCGAAGCAATCAATCACGCTGTATGGCTAAAAAACTGACCCCCAACAAAATCCTTCCCTGAAAAAATGCTGTACAAAATGGTGAACAAAAAAAGGATAAACCTATCAAATATACATCAGTTTGGATACACAGTCTACATAAAAAATACTCACTCCCCCAAACTAGAACCCAAAGCTGAGGAGGCCAAATTTGTTGGTTTCAACAACAACAGCAAAGGATTTCAAATATACTGGCCGAGTAAACATTGCATATCAGTCGAGCGAGAAGTTTGCTTCAAACCCGAAAACGATGACTTACCAGGCAATGTTATACTTGAAGGGGAGAACTCTGAAAACAACCACAACAAACAAAACAAAACAAGAACAAACTCACCAAACAAATCAACACTAACCTTATCCGCGAACCAAAAACCAAACCAACCTCAAAACAATCCTGAAGACCCTCCAACCGAACGACAAACTCATAACAGACCACCCCCCAGGTTTACGTGGCATTGAATTGTGGACAAAGAGCAACCATGGTTTGGACAGACAACAAAGAAAGTGAAATGACACAAGATGACAATGATGGAGACAAGGAATTTGCTCTCATCCATCAAGCACTCAAAGTCATTGAGAAACTACACACCTGGGAAATCATTGTCCCACCGCTGAACACCAATATCGTCAAGTCCCATTTTGTCCTCAAGATGAAATAAGACGAACTTGGCAAAGTCTCCTGCTACAAGGTGAGGCTAGTTGCAAATGGCTATGGACAATGTAACAACCAAGAGTTAGTTACTCTGGCGCACACAAGAACACACTATAAGGAAGATGTAGAGGGAGTGGTTACCCCTTAAGCTGCAGAGAGTTTGTTGGTATACAACAGGAGGACTCGCTGAGGAGTCTCCTGGATCTATTGGGGTATATATACTACTACAGGTTGTTTGTACATGTGTACTATACAGTTGATGAAGGCAGTGGCTGATGATGTCATAGGGCCTGGCCCGTATGGCCAGCTCCACTGTGTGAGAGAGTTAAGTCTAAAAGTAAAAGAAAGGCAACGCGGCGCGAGAAAGGGAAATGCTGCGTGGCACTTAAAGTATAAAGTTAAAGCGGAGAATAAAAAGGAAAGGAGATGTCCGGAAATTGTGTTATCGTAACACTACCCCCCTTCTAAGGCTCGACTTCCAGGCGAGACCAAATTCCGGAGGTAGTGGTAAAATTTTCGGGCATAGGTTGAAAGAGGGAATTAAAAAGGTTTGAATCCATGCCTCTAAGCTTCCTGGGAGCTGAGGGATTCCTAGAATAAAATTTGCGAACAGCATCGCGGGAGTTTTCCAGATGGGATTCTGGTTCCCACGTTCTGTCCTCGTCTCCATAGCCTTTCCATAGGACCAGGAACTCTAATTTTCCACGCTTCAAGCGTGCATCTACCACCCGTTCGACTTCGAACTCTTCTTCACCTTCCTGGGTGACTACCACCGGACCGGGCCGGTCTACGCGCTGTCCCGGTAGCGGTCCTTTGTAGGGTTTCACACGGCTAATGTTAACCGTGGGTACCACCCTCATTCGTTTTGGGAGTTCCAGCTCCACCGCATTAGGTTTGACTTCCTTAATCCGGTAAGGGCCAATCCACTTTTTGGTCAGTTTTCTAGACTGCCGGTCTTTTAATTTTAAGTGGTCGGTGTCTAACCAGACCAGGTCGCCGACCTTGTAATCAGGGGCCTTAGAGCGTCTACGCTCTGCCCTGTCTTTCATCTGCTCCGCAGTTTTAAATAGCGCTTTGCGCGTTTCGTCCAAGACAGACTTCATGTCTTTTGCCATGTTCCCAGCAGCCTCGTTTTTGCTTTTGCCAGGTTCTACACCCATTCTGGGGAGGTACAATCTAGTAACCTCGAATGGTGCCTTTCCTGTAGCCGACGACTGTTTAATATTATAAGAAAACTGGGCTATCTTTAGCCACTTGGCCCAATCTGTCTGTCTGTCGTTAATAAATATCCGGAGATACTGTTTCAACTCCTGGTTGAGTCTCTCCGTTTGTCCATCGGTTTGCAGATGGAACGCCGTGGATAATTTAGGTTTGATGCCCAGCATCCGGCACAATTCTTTCGTAAACTCGCTAGCGAATTGCGGTCCTCTATCGGAGATTACCGTTTCTGGTAACCCATGGATGGACCATACGGAATCCTTAAATAGGTCTGCCGTACCGGCGGCGGTGATGGTTTTGTTGGTGGGTATGAATACCACTTCTTTGGAGAAGCGGTCTACTACCACCATTACTGAATCGTACCCGTTTGACTCGGGCAGATCCGTCGTGAAGTCCACCGATATATCCTGCCAGGGGCCAGCTGGTATTGGGTTCGGCATGAGTTTACCGGCCGGCGGTTGATGGGAATTCTTGGCCATGGCGCATCTCAGACAGGATTTTACATATTCCTGTACGTTTTTGACCATGCCCGGCCACATGTAGTTTCTGGAGATCAACTCCATCGTTCATTGCCATCCAGGGTGCCCAGCCACTGGAGTGTCATGATGTCTATCTATTGCCTTGATCCTTGCGGACTCAGGCACATAGATTTTGTTTTTGAAATGAAAGAGCCCGTCTTTCCATAAATAGTTTTCATTGCCGTCAAGGCGTGCCTTTTCCTCTGGGGAGATGTCTTTCCTGAAGACTTCCAGGAGGTCGGAATCTTGCCCGATTCTAACATTGGCAACCCTTGATTGATCTATCAGGGTGACACCTTTGTTGTCATCTTCAATGCCGTTGGCATGATCCTCTCTTCTAGATAAAGCATCCGCTTTCCCCATTGAGCTTCCTGGTTTATGAATTAATTTATAATTAAACCTTGACAAGTACACCGCGTAGCGGGCCTGTCTCTGGTTCAGGTCTCGGGCCGTCATGAAGTACTCTAGGTTCTTATGATCGGTCCAAATTTCGAATTGGTGCCTAGCACCTTCTAAGTAGTGCCGCCAGTGCTCTAAAGCTCTAATGATGGCCAGCATCTCCTTGTCGTATATTTGATAGTTACGCTCTGTAGGCGACAAACTATGCGATAAATAGGCACAAGGCCTCCAAAGATCATCAGGGCATTTGATTGATAGAACAGCCCCAGTGGCGAAGTCAGAAGAGTCGGTTTCTAGCCGGAACTCTTTGTCTAATTCAGGGAATGCCAATATGGGCGCTGTTGTAAATGCCTGTTTAAGCTTATCAAAAGCTTCCTGTTCTTTGGCGCCCCAATGCCAAACAAGGTCCTTTTTGGTGAGATCGTTCAACGGTCTTGTGATTTTTGCGAAGTCTTCAATAAACCTTCGGTAGAAATTACCTAAGCCTAGGAAGGCCCTAACTCCTTTGACGCGAGTAGGTTCTGGCCATTCCAAAATAGCTTGAACTTTCTCAGGGTTCATCCTGATTCCGTTTTGGCCTGTGATCATACCGAGGAAGTCTACTTCCTTCACTTTAAAATTACATTTTTCAGGTTTAACAAATAGGTCCCGTTCCTGTAAGCGTCGAAGGACTTCTTGCACGATCCTGTCATGCTCAGCCTCATCGTCCGACTTTGTAAATATTAATAAATCGTCAATGTAAATGACGACACAGTTTTCCATATCCGCAAAGATCTCGTTCATCATGCTCTGGAAGGTCGCCAGTGAATTGGTCAACCCAAAGAACATAACAAGGGGTTCAAAAGATCCTCGGTGGCACGTGAACGCGGCCTTCCAAGTATCTTCCTCTTTGATTCGTACATTGTTGTACCCCCATCTGAGATCCATCTTTGTCAGGATCTTGGCGCCAGCCAATTTGTCTACTAGCTGACTAATCAAAGGTAGTGGATACGCATTTTTAACCGTGTGCTCATTCACGTAACGATAGTCCATAATCATTCGCTTTTTACCATCCTTTTTAGGAATGAAGAACACTGGGGACGTCATAGGGCTTTTAGAAGGTCTGATGTAACCCTTCCTAAGTTGTTCGTCTATGAAACTAGATACCTCGTCTCTTTCGGGAGCAGAGAGCGGTATCATGTGTCCCTTCCTTGATTTGAAGGTGTCTTTCAAATCTATAGCATGGTCCCAAGGCTTAGCCTCTGGGAAGCGCTCTGATTTGTGTTTTGAAAAGACTTTCCAGAAGTCGTGGTACTCGGGAGGTACCAGCCTCTTAATCTCTTCCTCAGGTTTTACCTCATCATCATCATCGTCGATCTTTTCTAAAGATCTGAGCTCGTAAACGTGACTAGCGTTTAATTTTTCGAGACGCTCATTGTGATGGACATGATTTGGTTTACCCAAGTTTACACATTCCTGGGGACAACGTGACAATGTGACAACCCCTGTCTGCCAGTTGATCTCAGGATTGTGTTTAAATAGCCAGGTCCAGCCTAAGATTAAATTAATCTTCCCTAGTTGGGTAGCCTCGGCAGTGACTCGTTCTCTGTGTCCTTGGTATTCGACCACAAAAGAACATTTGTGTGTGATACAGCCACCCGCGTTAAGCGTACCGTCAACGTTATAGACGGGAATAGATGTTTCTAATTTTACAAGGGGGAGTCCAATTTGCTCCGCCCAGACCTGATCTATGAAGATCCCGTTAGCGCCTGAATCAAGCAGTGCGCTCGTTGAGTGTACTTTGCCCCTGGCAAGGTTTTCCACGCCAACGTCTAAACGGATCTCCTTTTGGAATAAATACGTGCGCATCAACACACGCCTTGGGATTTCGGGAAAGGGTGGCTCCGAAGAAGAAGAAGAAGAAGAAGAAGAAGGAATCTTGAATGACACATGTTTTTCTATTTTTGTTTTACCAGAATCAAGCACCCTAGTGTTTGTCTCGCCGGGGCCACGCTCCAAGGGAGACGCTGGTGCAGCGGTAGTATCATAAATATTGCAGTTACATTTCTTCATACAAGTACATACTTCTGATAACAAATTTAAAAACTTATTTACAAATTGGGGAGCCATCCCCGTCATTCCGTTATTGCTCGTGCAACACCCCGGAGCAGGGGCCACTTTGTTGTGGTTTACTTCATTTTTACCAGGAGCTAAGGCACCCAAGTGACCTAAGCCCCGAATTCTTTTCCCTGAGCCTTCATTTCGTTGACCTGTTGGTCATAGAAGAAGGCCCGGATTTCGTCGTAAGAACGACCGGCCAAAGAGTTGAGCCGATCGTCCGGCTTCTCGATTTCTAGTTGGCGCGCCTGGCGCCCTTGATTATTTTTTTGTTGAGCAGCCTGCGCCCCGTTTCTACAGTCTCGGGACATGTGTCCCTCTTGGCCGCAGTTGTAACAGTTGCCCTTGAATCTGCGCATTTGTCCGCCTTGGACCGCGCCAATATCCATAGAAGCACCCTGTCCTGGCTGCAGCCCGAACGGCTTGAACCCGTGAGAGTGATTATGATGTTGGTTTGATGACCCAGGGCGCCTCTGGGGTATGTTGTTTTGTTTGGTGGACCCGCCACCTTGGTGCATGGTGTAGAGCTCTATGGCTCTACCGACTCGTCGTACTTCCTCAGCCGCCAGGGCCAAGTTGTCACTTCGTGTATCCTGCAGATAGATCTGTTCGGCAATGCGAGGGTTCACATTGCGTTCTAGCAGTTCCACTGCGTGTTCATTGCCAAGACCCCCTTGGATTGAGAGGGCCAGGAACCGGGTTACGAAATCATCCGTCCTCATGTTTCCTTGTTTGAAGGAACGGATTTGCTGACGCGCCCAGTCACGCTCAGCTTGCGGTTTGAAATATTTTTCGATCTCTGTTTTGAGATCGTCCCAGGTGGGCCACACACCCGCAGTGTAGCATTCCTGGAGTCTTACTTGGGCGTATCGACCCGCCACAGGTCCTTTTAGGCGAGATAGCACCGCAGTGGCTACCTCAAAATCGTCGGCGAAAGCGTCCCAGTTCGCCTTGACCCAAATCTGGAGCTTGATCCACCATTCGGCAAATCGCGCTCTGTCTCCTTCGAAGGCGCCAGGGTCAGCGACGACTTCGACTTTCTTATTAAACTTTTTCTCTACCGAGGGGGTTGCTACAGGGGGGTTGGCCTGTATCTCGGCGAGCTGCGAGGTTAATTCAGCTATCTGCACACGCATTGCGTGCAGTAGCGCATTCATATCCGAACGGTTGTCAGGGGGTGGTCCGCTTGTTAAGCTGTCAACCCTTCTCCAGACTGGCGGAGGCAAGTGCCCGGCCTGGTCAGAGGTATTCGAAAAAGAAGTTATGTATTTTTGTTCTAATCAACAGTGGTTCCACACCAGCTGCTGAGCTAAGTACTTCCCTTAACGCTGGGGGCCGCGTATCACAGGTTTTGGGTTCTTCTCCCAAAGCACTACAAGGCCGTCGCTAGGAGCGCACCTATTTGCTATACGGGATATTCCTAACCGCTAACCAATCTCCTTCACCCTGGAGTCCGGGTGCCCAAATGATGGGACTTCTGCACACACGTGCGAGAGAGTAGAAAGAGCGAGTCCTAATGTAACAATCAGAGTTAGTTACTCTGGCGCACACAAGAACACACTATAAGGAAGATGTAGAGGGAGTGGTTACCCCTTAAGCTGCAGAGAGTTTGTTGGTATACAACAGGAGGACTCGCTGAGGAGTCTCCTGGATCTATTGGGGTATATATACTACTATAGGTTGTTTGTACATGTGTACTATACAGTTGATGAAGGCAGTGGCTGATGATGTCATAGGGCCTAGCCCGTATGGCCAGCTCCACTGTGTGAGAGAGTTAAGTCTAAAAGTAAAAGAAAGGCAACGCGGCGCGAGAAAGGGAAATGCCGTGTGGCACTTAAAGTATAAAGTTAAAGCGGAGAATAAAAAGGAAAGGAGATGTCCGGAAATTGTGTTATCGTAACAGACAATGCCAAGGCATTAACTACACTGAAACATTTGCAGCAGTTGCAAAACTCCCATCAGTAAGAGCCATCCTAGCAAATGCCACCAACCAGGGATGGCATATCCATCAAATAGACATACAAAATGCATATTTAAATACCACGCTCAAAAAAAATGTGTACATGATGCCTCCACCAGGATACCTTAAACCAGAAAACAACCGAAAATTTTGCAAATTAAAAAAGAGTCTCTATGGACTCAAACAGGCTGGACATGAATGGTGCGAAACACTGGTGAATATGCTACGAGACATCGGATTCAAACGATCAGCCATCAACCATGCAGTTTTCTATTACCACACGTCAACTGGATCTACAGTACTGTCAGTATTTACTGACAACATAGGGATGACGTCAAACACAATGCAGGCCATAGAATCGTTCAAACACAACATAGCAAGATACTTTGAGGTATCTGACTTTGGACACATCAAGTGGCTTCTAGGATTTGCTATAGAATAAAAGTTACACACCATAGCAATATCCCAGAAAGCGTACATTGATACAATGATTGAACACTTTGGACTGAAAGACACAAAACCAGCACTCACCCCATTAGAACCTGGCATATCCCTCAGCACTGAACAATCACCATCTACACTAAGGCAATTCAAAGAAATGCGTGACACACCCTTTCAAGAGGCTATTGGATGCCCCACATGGATCACACTAGGGTCTTAACCAGACATGGCTTTTGCCACGAATCTACTGGCTCAATTCACTCAAAATCCGGGCAAACAACAAGTCATCTGCTACCTGAAAGGGACTCGAGAACTCACTCTCAAGTCAGCTGATGGAAATGAACCAATTGTCTCCTACACAGGCACTGACCACGCATCCCAGGATCACCAACACTCTATTTCAGGCCATGTTTCATTCTTCTTGGGCCTACCAATTGTATGGGGAGCCAAGAAACAATCAATAATTGCATTATTGAGTACAGAGGCTGAGTATATAGCGGCAATGTATGAACTCAAGGATGTTTTTTTGGCTCTGAAGCCTTATCGGCAAAATCAGATCCTCCATAGACAAACCCACAATACTCTATTGTGACAACCAAGGAGCAATTGCCCTGTCCAAAAACAACAAATGACATCCCTGCACAAAATACATAGACATATGATATCATTTTATCCGAGAAGCAGTTGATGATGACAAAGTCACACTACTATTCTGTCCTACAAACAACATGATAGCAAACATATTCACTAAGTCTCTATCAAAAGTTAAACATGATAAATTCACTCATATTAATGGTCTATGCTAGGATTGAAGGGGAGTGTTAGAATATACAATCCATACTATAGACTTAGAATATTTCCGCTTTGTTGCTTACTAATGGCATAGCCACAACGCAGTATGTCTCGTTGCATCACAGTTGTTTTCCTTAGTTCTACTGAGGCAGCCAACTGTGAGTATATCCACATTATCACTATAGTAGTACTTTACTGACAATTGTGTATAGTATTAACTCTACTATAGTGTTGGCCAACTCACAGTACTCGCCTCTATGGCATTCTCTCAGAACTCAAGTGGGGAGGATGGAAATTTGTTGGACTTCCTGCAGTCCTCAAATCTATACCTGCATTGCTGGAGCATGAAACAAAGCTGACTATACGTCTTTTTGCTAGCTTGAAGAAACAAAGGAAAATAAGCAATGTAAGTGTGTTTTGGAGAAGATGTCTAGAGTAATGGGTTGTCCACAGATTAGAAACATGGGAGAGCAAAGAATTCTTCACTTGGTATGCCTAAATCAAAAGCAAACTACAAGTCTGCCTACGCAAATTAAGCATGGGTAGTTGGTTTATGCATGTGTACAATAGCATTGCACCATCCTTCACAGTGGATCAATATAGTGGATCTTGGGGTTATCACAAGCTGGGGTTGGTCGGTGAGTGTACTGGAGGGATTGGTGGCACTACTGTGAGCAGGTACCTTATTTTTTTTCTGCTATTGCTTTGTGCACTGACAACAAAATTACAGTCCAACAAACAAACCAGTGTGTTCATTCTTAGAAATTTACACACCCCTCAAAGCAACCCTCATTTCACATTCTTGCCTTCTCCATCTTGGTTTCCTCAGGATTTTGGCCTCTTCACTGGTCAAGGCTTCACTGGGAGAGCAAGATGTTGTTAAATATTGTCTACAGGGAGAAGAAGTATGCCCATGGAGTGCATGAACATGTTTTGCACATCGGGAGAATTGGTCAAGTAGTAAAGGATGGTGACCGGCTTGCTGCGGACCTTTGTGCAAGATGGCTTATTTGTGCAATTTTATTCATGCACCAGCTGTTATTAATTCTCACCCAAAAATTATAGCACAAATCAAAGTCAACCTTTGACCTCTGTGGTCCCTTGCTACCGAGGCATTGTTGTTGCTCTTGCAGAGATTTGGTGACCAGGTTTGGAGTTTGATGTTTGACAAGCTTCAGGCTTTTTTGCATAGTCTGTCTAGTAATAGCATGTTGGAGGACCAAAAATGATGCTTTAATCTCCAGCCTGCTCTCCCACTGCCAAATTGGTATCCTCTACAAAGTTGCTCACTATATTTCCAACGCAGGGAAGTCATCTTGGCTACTAGAGCTGCTCACACCTCTTCTGCATAAACTGTCCAATGTGGTCCCTGAGAAGACCAAGGTTAACCCGTTGAAGCTACTGGGGGAAACCTTGCTTATTCCAGATCTCTCAAACCAACAAAATACATCAAGGTGTACAAATTACTCTCCCAACTTTTTCAAAGCTTGTGATACAGTCTCTTTCATGCAGCTCTCGTTACGACTTTCCAGCGCTTATCAACTGTAGTTGAATTTACAATCTCTGACAGCTTGGAGATCCCAAGCCATGAGTTAACCTTTTTCTGAAGGCAAATTGCACACCTTAAGCTGGATTGTTTGCATGGACATAGGCCAATGTTTGGCCGAGTCTCGTGGCTGCAGTTGAATATGCCAGGTTTGTTGTGCTAGGGGTAGGGTTGTTGCATGCTGCAGGTAGGGTTAGAAGTTAGACCTGACTTTGTCTTCTCTCCTTCAAGTCTCTGCTATGGAACACTATTCTCAAACTGTACAATTCCTTGTGTTTTCTGCCAAACAGGAAGGCATACTCATTTCCAAACACTCTAATCCGAGGATGAGCAAGAGCTGCTAGAAATTTTTGTATCTGTAATAAAGTCTTTTGAGGGAGTTAGCAACAGTGCCTCTGGCACTCCCCTGCAAAGGGTGTTTGGGACTCCAGGGTTATTAAGGTGCTATCTATCTGCACCCAACCTTTTTCTAATTTTACTGAGGAATACCAATCTACAGGGAGGAAAAAGAAGAGGATGAGGAAGAAGAAGAGGAATAAGAAGATCTGTGCATTGAAAAAAGCCCTAGCTGCACAAAGGTGGTGCAAAAGAGGAGTTGTTCACGGTGCAGCAGTCACAGGCTGGTAGAGTAGCTAGATCTTTTCAAAAGGCTTGCCGTTGCAATGGGGTTTAATGGGCTCCAACAAAGGTACGTACAGCCCGAGAGCTAGCATATTCTCAAGGTGCAGGGGCCTTAATTGCTGAATTAGCAGGTGCACACCTGTTTGGAGAAGTGCCTCAACCTGAAGCCATAGTAGAGAGTATCAAATGCTGCACTGGACTATACACTGATTCTGACAATTCACTTGCTTCCACTGTTACACTTTGCCAGGCTTTTAGAAGGGAAGGTGCTGGAGATAGCTTCCTTATGATGATGAGCTATATACAACTTTTTATGAAATGCAAAAGGTATTTTTGCTGTTAGTATCTAAAAAGTAAGCTATTGATAGTATGTAAGTCTTATCTCTCAGACTTCTACATATTCTAATATTACAACACTTTACAAAGGAGAAATACCAACTGGATACTAAGCCTTCTCTTTGTAGGTTCCAAGAGTGGAGAGCTTTAGGAAGTAAATACGGAGCACTTGCTGCTTGTGGATCTGTTTATGTGCTGGCTCTTTTAGCTACTCTGGATTGGAAAATGGAGAGAGTCTCTTACAAGACAGTAAGGGAAGTGGGAGTTATATTAAGAGCACCCAAACCTAGTAAGCTTTCAGAATTTTTAGTTTAGCATAGAACTTCAAATTGTCTAGATACCATGACTGGGAATGTCGTTGGATATTATACCCTATGTCAACAGATTACACCATTTACTGCCTTTATCACTGCCCAACCTATTCAGTGATACTTATATCCAGTCTCAAGGCCTACAAAAAGTTTATAACTTTGCAATACTAGCTGAATCAGATAACTTATTTGTTTACTTTTTTGCTAAATAAGGGTTTTTCCTTCAAGATTTTGCAAGGTCTAATATAGAAAATCTACAGCAACTTTTACCCCCTGGATGCAATTCTTCTGCTTGGGCTGTTTGCCTAATACCTTCTCTCAAACCCCCCTCTATTTGGGTAGAATTGGGGACCTTGTTTTAGGCAATGCTGGTTTACAGTTATCCAGGTCTAGCTACGCAGAAGGTCTTCCCAGAGGTTCAAACAATAGAGTTGATTCCTCAGATCTCTCGTTTTCCACCATTCATTTACAGATGTTCTATTATCCTTCTATCCTTGCCAACACCAGTTATCCTGTACCTCGTAACTATCAAGAAAACATACAATGGACCTAGCATCAAAGGCACATCATAAAAGATAAAAGCATCACTGTGCATAGTACAGAAGAATTAGAACAACTTGTAAGTTTAATTCCACATTACAGCCACTTTTCTATCTATATAGATTTAATCTGTAGATCCAGTCATTCTATCCAAATGGTCAGAAGGTGCCTAATTCCTTTATTACTATTCCAGAGGGCACAATTACCAGGTGAGTTTTATACTTTTGCTTGTTGAATAACAACTTTTAACAAATATGTTTGAAGTAGTACACTAGATTTGTGCAATGTGGATGGCACACTACTAGCCTTTATATGCACTTCTATGTCAAATTATCTGCATGCCAATCTACAGAACCTTTTAGAGCTCTTGTTTGATACTGAAGGGATACAGCAACTTATTCACCAGTCTGGTAGTTCTTTTAAAGAGGCAGCACCTTTCCAAAGCCTGCATTTTTCAAGTTATAATTGCTATACTACTAAGGTTGGCTTTTGTTAAAATACTTTCAAGTAATTTTATGCTTATTTTATTTCTTTGTTTAAGGGAAAAGATGCTCCAACAAATGTTCACCCAAGATATCTGGTATGAGAAGATGGTAGAAGGGTAAACTATTCTCAGATACTGCCATGCCCATCAGAAGATATACAGAAATTGCCTAGTCTTTATAACAACCTTCGAAAGGCATTTTCAGGAGTTTTGTCATGGATAGAAGTATTAGTAAGTTTATTTTACTCTGTAATTTCAACCATCTAAAATTATGGTTATTAGGTTAAGAAATCCCTTCCTGATGAATATGCAACATTGGCAAAAGTGATAGATATTTTGCCAGGATAGCCAGGATCACCTGTTTCTCCTTGGTTATCCTGGGTAGTCATTATTAATGTTTGCACAGAAGCTCATCATGATGTTGGTGATAGCAATATTTGCTTGATCCTTTCTATTGGTTCCTTTCAAGGCGCTGAGCTTGTGTTATTAGAGCAAGACCTAATTGTAGGTTTAAGGAGTGGAGATTTAGCTATAATCTGTTCAGGAGATACATGGATAGATGGGCATAATGGGTGTGAGGAACACCCTTCATTTAATTGATTAACATACATATTTCTGTTACTAAGCTAACCAATGTTTGCTCTACTTGAGACCAAATATTCAAGGGCCTTCAAAGTAGGGGAGTAAGCTATCTCTCTTCTCTGAAGCCTAACTGATGCTGATTTCTCTCTAGGAAGTCAGGAGATGTTATCTGATATATCAATAAGCTACAAAAACCTTGAGGAATCAACTGCTTCTTCGCAGAGGAGCGGGTAACCCAAGGCTTCTTCACAGAAGTGGGGTTTCAGCAAGAGGAACATGAGGCTTACTAGAGGTTTACTGTTAACACTTAAGTATTACATATCTGCCTTATACTCCTGATTTCTCCACAATATATCTATAGGCTTCCACCTATTCTATTTGTGTTTTTTAGACTTTAAAATGGTCAGTTTGCTTTATGGTTTTAAGAGCTTAATATTTGAAATGACAGTTTGATTTTTCTATTCCGTACTCCTAGCATCTAATACAAGGATTCCACATGGTGCTGTGGAGTATCAAAGCATAGAGCTTTTAATAGCACAGTTCTCCTACATGCTTATATCACAAGCAAGGGTCCTTGAAGCGAACCACTAGCAAAAATGGTATAATGCTGAAAAAGGGAACATTACAGTGTAGGATATATATATTAGATTTCTTCTTGCTCAAGTTGGACATAATCTACTTCTGTTGTATTATCATCAACCCTTGCTCCAAAGGTAATCTGTTCAAAGGGATTTCAAATGCCTCTCCCAACACCAACCATTGGATAAAGATCTTCATCAGAACTCAACACATCAAAAAAAATCTTCAACTATTGATAAGACTGCAAACTCAGTTGACCTGAGTCTGATGGGCTCCACTAGCTGCAGGAGCTAATGCCACAGGTTGTAGAGGATGGGCTCGTGTCATAGCCTTGAGGTAAGCTTTTGATTTGCTAAGGTGGGATATACTTGTGTTTTTTTAAGTACGTGCCCATAGTCCCAACATTGAACCTTCTGTGGTTCATTTGCCTTGGAGAGAATATCACTAAAACCTTGATGATGTGTGTGTTAGTACAGTGACTCCAAAAACCCTTTCCATGTTAACTCTAAATGTCATCATGAAGCATACCATCAAATGGCTTGAGTACTACACCTAGCTTTGGTGGGATTATAAACAGTACATACCACTGGCTATAAAATTGCCTAATAGGTCATGTAATGTGGTTCACATGCTTTAGAGATATGGTCACTTTAAAACAGCAACACTATGGAAAGGGTTTTTTCATTGTTGAACTGATGACTGGAATTTTGGTTCAAATATTGAATATTTGCCTTTATTTGTTGGTACAAACAAAGATATATATACAAATAATATGTCTGAGTTTCAAAAAGTTCACACACTTCTTGATTCTCAACTATGATTATGGTCAGAATCCTCTCTCTTACTCAAAAAAGCTCTATTTTTTCATTGCTTGATGCTGGCTACTCTGGTAAGCCATTGCCAAGCAAACTGATAGTAGCCCTTCTATTCTACTATATCTAAACTTCACTCCAAAGAGTGTTCTGCCCTACCTAAAGCTATTGGAGGTTGTGTTAGTTTTGGTGATTCTGCACCTTTGTGCTAACTATATATTTTCATTCCTTTCTCTATCTATTCTTCTATCATTCACTATTGATTGTGTTCTCTATTATTTCGCCTTTGTGGCTGCTTTGTTTACCTTTGTTTACAAAACTTTGGACAGTACTGCAGAGTCCAATGCTTCCTATTCTCTAGTTACTCACATTGGACTCTAGGTACTGTATACCTGTCATACTCTCTAATAATACAGTTACTCACATTGGACTCTAGTTCCAGTCCCTGATTGCTCTCAGCAAGTGGCTAGACACTTCCTTCAAGCTTTGTTCTTAATAGGTTGTCCTTTCAAGCTTTCCCCTATTAACATTTGTCATGCCCAACATCTTATTACCTCTGACAAAGTTGACAATACTGTCAAAGTGACCAAAGCCCTTACCAAAATCATCAACCAGCCTCTCTCTCCTAACACTGTTTGTCTTCATTTGAAAAAATCTGGTATGAAGACTGTGGTGAAGTCCAAACTTCTCTCTACTAGGGATCACAAAGTTTGTTGGGATTTTGCCTATGCCCACAAGGATGAGGGCCTGTTTGGGAACAATTTTTTCATGGTTTTTCTGATCTTTTTTCTCAAGCCAAATTTTCCCCAAACACAGTTCAAACTGAGAGTAAAATGGAAGGATAGAACTATTGTACCCATCATAACTAGCCGTCTACAAATGTGCGCAGAACGAGCTTATCAAGGCAATCAAGTGGATGGAGAGGGAAGAGATCAGCTGGCAAAGGTGGAAAGGGCCAAGATTACCTCTAATCAATACTGTACTCTCCTGCATGCACAGCGGTAAAAAGATATCAGGACACAGGTATCCAAGCTGATATCCATCATCCTCGGCACTATCACTTAATCTGCCACCCTTATCAATGATGATTATGCTAATAAATTGCCTCCTGTTCTGTACCATACCTTCATCTTGACGGGATACACATGGGTTTGGGAGCTGATAGATGGGCATCCAGATAGAATCAGGACCTAGCTTGGCATGTGACAGGAAATATTTGCAAAGCTTATTGATCTTCTCCAAGTGCACAGCTACAACAATTAAAAGCACATTTGGATCAAAGACCAGTTTGCCATCTTCTTACATGCCTGTGTAACAGGGCTATCTACATGACATTTTGGTGAGCATTTCCAATAATCAAATGATGCTATCTCAAAGTAAGTGTATTTATCTTTATCTGCGGCTCCTTACTAAATTTTACACAGATACTTCAAATGAATGTTAGAAGAGTTCACCTAAGCTGATACATATATATATGGCCTACCTACATCTCCTGGACACCAATTCACCAGCACCCACTGTGATTGCCAATAACCCCAAGCTCCACCATTTTGAGGGCATGTTAGATGCAACTGTTAGATGCAACTAATGGGACTCACATTGCATGTATTCCATCAGCTAGTGGGCAAGACACTTCCCGCAATCACAAGGGTGGGGTCTTGCAGAATTGTCTATTATGCTGTGACTTTGATATGAAGTTGACCTTTGTCCTTAGCAGGTGAGAGGGCTTGGTTTCTGATACAACTTTATTCCAGGATACTCAGACTCACAATTTGTATATCCCCCCTGGCCATTACTACCTCGTTGATGCAGGCTTCCCATCTTGCAACCATCTGCTGGTATCATACCGGAATACTCAATATCATTTGACTAAATATGCATGGGGTAATCTTTGGTAAGTAATGCAAAGCTTTGGAGTGGGCTGTTCTGATCTATTACAGGCCTCAAGGTCCACAGGAATACCTTAAACTGTGTCATGATACTCAAAGTTGCCCCAGAATTCAATATAGGCATCCAAGCCATGATTCCTCCAGCAGTCTGCCTGATCCACAACTTTATTTAGATGCACGACCCAGCCAACATCAGCAAGCCCAATTCTGACATCCTTGAACCTCTTCCCAACACGAACTATGGAAACATTGCTGACAGTCGGTATGCCAACCGAGGCAGGCCACATACTTGCAAATGAAAGGCGGGACAATATTGCAAGGGCGATTACCAAGCCGAGCTTTATAGGAGATGTAATTATTTATAGTGAATGAAAAAAAAGATGAAAAGAAAGATGCAGTCTTGTAAATAGAGACTGTGTTATTAAGAGAGATATATACTTAGTGAATGAAAAGAAAAATTAATGGTATAATTAGTATGGTGTATCTCTAGGTATGATAGTATTAATCTTACCTCAGTCTTGTAAATAGAGACTGAGGTCAAAATAGTAATAAGTGGAATGCTAAGTACGAGTTGAACAAAGTCCAAAGTCTAAAATCCAAATTGGGAAGGAGTTTCACATACCTCAAGAAAGAACACATGTAAAGTGGAATAGAGTTTGATGGTCATAGTTCATGGTCATACTCTTATCTACCTCAACATATTATGGTCTCAATCCTGCTAACACCACCTTTTAGCAGGACAATGACCCCAAGCACACCTGCAGGAAGGTCAAAGACTGGCTAGAGGAGCAAGCATTCAACACTATAGTTTGGCCTGCACAGTTTTCTGACCTAAACCCTATTGAATATCTCTAAGGTTGCCTCAAGAGGAGGCTTGCAAGGTGTGAAAATCCCCCCAATGGGATTCATAATTTTTGGGAAAGGGCTCAAGTAGAGTGGAAGAAGATACCACTTGAGAATTGTCAGAAATTGATTTAAGCATGCCTAGAAAGATTCAGGCAGTGCTTAGGGCAAAAGGAGGCTATGCCAGTACTGATAATACCCAAATACCCTTATCAATTCAAAAGTGAAAAAACCATTTCCATGGTGTTGCTGTTTTAAATTGACCATCTCTCCATAGCATGTGAACCATATCACATGACCCATTGAGCAATTTTATAGCCAAGAGTATGTACTATTTATAATTCCACCAAAGCTAAATGTAATACTCAAGCCATTTGATGGTATGCTTCATGAATAACACCCAGAGTTAATATAAAAAGGGTTTTTGGAGTCATTGTATTGGTGAGTGTTTGTGCTTTTGATTCATACCTCCTGTGACGTCTTGACCTCTCACTACAGGCATTAAGTGATTAAATCCAAATTGGTTTTTCACCCCAGCTGCTGGCACCCAGATCTCTAACCTGTGGTGCACTGCCACACTAAAAGTATTCTATCCGGTTTGTGCCTCTTATTTCCACTTTATTTTCCTTTTTATGCTGTCTTTAATTATTTTTTTTTCACCCATTTCTTTTCAATTTCTTTTTATCCATGGCCAACTGTGCTGATGAATACAATATTCCCAGTTCTTATGTTGCCATTCCATGCTCACTAACCCCTTTCACAAGCCTAACCTCCATACCACCTGAATCCCCAAACCAGGAAAATATAAGCCCTTGCCCCAACCTAATTACTGAAACTTTCACTTTAAGCTCTGCTCAAAAGCGACTTGCTGAAGACCTGACTCAGTTTGCAGAAGAAGTCATTTGAAATGTTCAACTAAAACCTGCAGGCTATTTACAGATGCTTGCATTTGCACACTTTTCCCCTGCCAAGTGGCAGATTGCACTTGCAGCTCAAATCTACAAAGTGCTGGAATGTCAAGATAAACTCCAACCCCTGGGTGTTGCCTTCACAATACCTGACAGCATGCAGGTGAGCTTGTTTTACTCCTCTTTTGTTTGGTGTTGTATATTGACAAAAACCTATTCACAACAATCATCTGCCCAACTTTAAGTGACTACAAGAAGAACAATGGGCTAGATAGATTATTAATGGTGAAGAATTCATCCCTCATCCTTTGAGATTCAGTACTCAAAATGACCTGCAGGATAAAGTTGAGAAACAATACCTAGCTACAACATCAAGTGCAAGTTAATTGCAAAGTGCATGAAAGATTACCTCATATTATGTTGGTTAATCAGATCACAAACTCAATTGGAAAAGAAGATCCTACAGACAACAACAAGAATGTTGCAGCACTCAACATCCTTGCACTATCCCATAAGATACTGAAACTTGATTTTATGGTACAGGTCTCACCATTAATTGAAATGGTAGTGAGGTTTGCATTCTTGGTGCATCACAGTTTTTTCTTTCTTTTGAATATTAGACTTTCTCATACTTTGAGGCCTTTAGTGAAGACACTCACAAGATTCACAAATATGTATTTACTTGTTCATCCTCATTGCTCACTACACTTATCACACAGAGTCTTCAAGTCCATTTTTAATAATTCTACATAGGCCTATCTATTGAATATTAAGCTACTGTTAAGACACTATTGAGCAGAAGGAATACTACTGAAACATGAACTGGGGACATTATAGAGAGACTTGTGCTGTTGACAACCAGAATTCCTCAGAAAACCTTGTTAGGATATATTATTGAGACATTTTAGACTATATATATCTTTTGACATTGTATGATTTGACGTTTTGGTATTGTACAGACATTCCTACATACTCCAGGTATGTCCAGGCCTAACGGGGCCAACTTCATCCCAAAATGTCAATGTGTCATCTTGCCAGGATGGTGATGTACTGCACTGCTCATGTGTTGCAACAAAAACTATGCAAGCAAACCTAAGTGAAATAACCAACACAATGTAACAACCAAAACTTTATACTCTGGCGCACAACTACATCAAGCAGAGAGGGTGAGGGAAGGAGTGGATCAACTCCCTTATAACAGGACTAAGTTAGTTATGGGTAAACAACCGGAGGATTTACTGAAGAGTCTTTATCTATTACAAGAGTGTATATACTAAAATACATGTGGTATTGTACAGTTAATACAAATTAAGGTAAATGTTCCATAGTGTTCCATCATATTATATATAGTGTCACTGCTGAGTAAGTAAAGTGTCTGATGTCATAGCATGTGACAAATCATGTGTTGAGTCTAGACATTGGTCAGGTGATGTATCACATGACTAGTCACATGACTTTCAAGAGTTAAAGTCCAAAAATAAAAGTGAAATTAGATGCCAAAAATACTGTTGTAACATTTTTCTCAAGACAACGTCTCCATTTTTTTCCTTGTACTCCTTGCACCTTCAACTAATTATGCCTGCATAACTGGTTAGAACTTTCCAATGAAATCCAGCACTGGCTTGTAAGGCTAACCGCCAAATCTCAGCATTTAATGTGGGGTCACCATGCCTTCTGGATTGATTTTGTAGCATTAAGTCCCGAGTTCCCAAATGTTCAGAATCAGATGAGGGAGAAAAATTGGCAACAAATAGTAAGGATGATGTATTTGAACGCATCTGGTTTGAATTTTTCAGATGTGCTGCCCTCTTTTTCTCTTCTCCCCTCACCTCTTCTAGATGATTGAATGACATTGTATACTGCTGTAGAATTTAGGTAGTAGTTATCATGTTCCATATATATGTTATACTGTATATCTTGTTTGTACATTGTATTATTTTGCTATTAAAATTTTGCTGTTCTCATTCTCAGATATTCCCGCATCATTACTAGATATTCAGATGTTTATAGGAAATACATTCAGCATAGAAATTGTCACACACATGTATACCACACATCTAGATAAGACACAATACATATACTTGATTGTGAGTATTGATTTGTGTTCCCACATTATTCAAAAAATATATAAGGTCCCAAATTCATAATCATGTATGCAACACCAATTACAACTTTGATTACATGCATTACAATTTTGTTCAATATTTACTTGTCATAGGTAAAGTTGGGGCTTTGCTGGATTTAGGCTTAACCTTTTGATAAAACTAAGTGAAAGGGCAGGATGCCCAAACTACAATAGATGTCAGTTTCAAGTAATCTCTATAGAATGTAATGTAACATACCTCAGCCACTGTCTGAGAGGCTATAGAAATGACTGAGGTATTCCTATACTAATTCCCCTACTACTCATAGACAGAGGTGCTACTTGCTAAGGTATAATGACTCCAAGGAGCACAATAGCTGCTTGGTGTAAGCCTATGTAGGCTTACTACAATTGCTCAATGCTCATTGGACACTCTTCTTTGTTTATATGTCATTGCTGATGTAGATACATTGTTTGTACTGAGTAGTACTTAAGCCCCTGTTGTTTGATAACATGTAGTTATTGCTGGTTTTCCCCCTTGTTATACATGCTCCCGTCTACTTTCTGTTCTGTTCAATCATCTTAGTGTTCCACCCCACAGTGGCTTCCACTTTTTTTGAAAGTTCAATTGTCGCATAATAACAACCAAACCCCTATCACACTGTTACATCCCTGTTTGCCAAACTGTCACAATTATTGTCAAAACCGGTGTTTTCTGCAACACATAGCTGTTCCCACCACCACAGTGCTACATACCATCACATTACTTCACATCACCAAATCCAATCTGAATCATCATCACAATACTCATCATCAGATGAACATCCCCAAACACACTCTATTATGAATTCCTTGTCAAAGAAGTGTTGTGTTGAACAAGCCTCTGGCAATAAATCATCAATAATGACTGCTGGAGAACTGACACTGGAGGCTGCTTGTGCATGGGATATGGTGTGTTGTCAATACTTCATGCACAAGGCTGTTCCCAATGATGAACAAGTCAAAAAGGTTGCCTGGGGAATGCAAGATGTTTGCATCAAGACTGGTATTTAACTGATCAAGCCTGCATTGTTAGTTTATCTTTCAACAAATACATTGCAGAACTTAGGTCAAACTGGTTGCCGGCAGACTGGACCGCCATTGTTAGGAAGAGAATTCTAAATTCCACCCAGGGCTGGTGTCCCTTTTTTGAGTGGGCAATAGAATGCCAATTCCAGAATTTTCTTCTTTGCAATACAACCTCACACTTATCCAATGTCCTGCTCAAGCACCAGCTTGAGGCCAACATGCTGGACAATCTCACCCTTGACTGTTGCCATGATAAGATCAACGACGAGAAAGACTTAGCCAAATGGATTGACACTGTCAAACAACTCAATGATAAAAGACTTATAGCTCTTGCATGCCAACAAGAAGCCATGGACACAGCTATCCGTGCAGAAAAAGCCGCTTAAACTGCAAAAGACACTAAAAGCACTGAACGTAAACACTTCAATAACAAGACCAATACCCCTTTTATTTGATTACCGCCTCTAACCCCTGCGGAAAGAGAAGTATTATCCAAGCACTCCAGCTGTTTAAAATACCACAAGCTCAATGTTGATCACAAGTCACCTGACTGCCTGAACGGCTTTCCCAGTGGCAAAGGTTACAAACTGATCACAGAACCCAACACCATGAAGACAAAAACAACGCCTGTGGCTGCCGTACTGGACTCTGTTGCAGTAGGTATGCCTTCCTCTGTCCTAGGCAATGGCTCCAATTCTGCAGATAAGTGCATTGCACCATTTTGTGTCCCCCACTTTACTTGGTTATGCCTACTTGATGGGCCTCTTTTATCTGCTGCGCTTCCTGTTGGAGCACTTATTGACCATGGTTTGCATGCTTGTTCAACAACTTGGTCTTTGTATCCACAAACTGCATAAGAAGTGTTCAAAGTACCTGTCTCTAAAGGAGACCATTCTGATTTTGTTTTGACTCATTATGTCCATCTCTCTTGTTCTTCTCTTGATTGTTCTTGGAATTCTCGCACAATATGCGCAATTATTGTGCCAAATCTCTGTACCCCTCTTTTGTTAGGCACCCCTTTCCTTCAACACAACAAAATTGTGTTAGATCACAAATTACGCACTGTTATTGCCAAAGACTCTGGATATGACTTGATCAATCCCATTACTATTGTTTCCTCTTCTTCCTCTGGAATACCCAATGACTTCACTTTAGCTGATCATAAAAAATACTGGGTTACCCAACTTAATGTTGTACTTCCCACCCGCAAACAATGCATGCAAATAGGTCCTCAGCAACGTGCAGATTATCACCTAGTGGCAGCTGTACCACAAAGAATCAATGTGATAGCATATAAACAAGAACTATGCCGCTTAAACTCCTCCTTCAAAAACCAGTTTGCAGACAGACTCCCACCGGATATTCATCATAACGACTCCTTGCCTTCTGATATCCTGTTCCAAATCTCTCTTAAAGATCCCAATAAAGTCATACAAACCCATTCTTATGGCTGCCACACAAAGTATTGTGATGCATGGAAGAAGCTATTAGATTCACATCTTCAAAGCGGCCAACTACAATATTCAAATAGTGTGCACTCCTTCCCTGCCTTTATTATTCCCAAGTCCAATCCAATGGTCCTACCTTGCTGGGTCAATTATTTCTGTCATCTTAATGTTAACACAGTCCTGGATAACCATCCTTTCCCAAGGATTGAAGACATTCTCAGTGACTGTGTGAAGGGTAAAATATTTGGTAAAATGGATATGACAAATTTGTTCTTCCAGACCAAGGCACATCCCAATGAAAATAAGTTCTTGGCCATCCATACTTCTTTTGGTCTGTATGAGTGGACAGTTATGCCCATGAAAGTCTACAACGCTCCTGCCATACATCAATGTTGTATGACTATGGCATTCCGTCATTTAATTGGTAAGATCTGTCACATCTATTTAGACAACATCATCATCTGGTGGCAAACAATAGAAGAACACATGGTCAATGTTGACATGGTTTTAAATACCCTTCAAGAAGCCTTATTATATTGCTCCTTAAAGAAGATGTCACTGTTTAACGCCAAAATAGACTTTTTAGGCTATCACATCTCAGCTAGAGGCATCAAGCCTGACCAAAACAAGGTGGCATGCATACTTGATTGGCTGGTGCCCACGAAGTCCAATGACATCCGAGCCTTCCTGGGACTTGTACATTTGTTTTTCCAGTCATCTACTTGCGATCACCACAGCAGTTGTATGTCCTCAATCTGTGGTCTGTATTATTTATTTATTCCATTTTCTTTTCAGATTGAATGTTCCCTCAGGGGATATGTGAATGGTAACAAAGCTACCCAAGAATTCTCAGAGAGTATTTTAAAATCAGGTACAATATCATTTATTTATGTCAGACTTAGTTTTTATTTTATTTAAAGGTGGGAGTGCTATTTCAGAAAGCTGTTGGTGCTTCAGAAGAAAGGCCCTGTGTGGATGAAGTAAATGGGAGACGGTCTGTACCAGGACATTCTGTAAGTACCAG
Organism: Serpula lacrymans var. lacrymans S7.9; assembly: GCF_000218685.1. NCBI lineage: Eukaryota > Fungi > Basidiomycota > Agaricomycetes > Boletales > Serpulaceae > Serpula > Serpula lacrymans. Next base: position 1,687,224 of record NW_006763290.1, on the reverse strand, counting down.
TATTTTGGCTGTTACCACCATCACTAATTCTACTATAACAGAAATCTGGCCAATCTCCATTATCTAGGGATTGATGAAGACCAGATGAAGGACGAGGATTTTGGTACTGATTTTGAAGCTCTAAAGGATACTATCATTGCACAAGCTGCTTGATAGTATTTGTAATTGCTCTCCTATTTACTGTTGCATATAGTATGATTGCTAGTACAAAATATGACTGCGCTGTTTTCATTTCATTATTTGGTAATTGAATGCAATACGTGCTATGAGTGCTTTGAGTACTATAGGTACTATGGATATTCTAATTGAAATAAGTGCTATGGCTACTCCAAATGCCATTATAGTATTAGCATTACTATATGAGTGCTATAAACACTATAATTATAATTGCCATAGGTGTTATGGATCCTATGTCTACTCTAAATGGCATCATAGTATTGACATTACTATAGAAGCTTCTTGGAACTATAGTCAACTATGAGATCACTATAAGAGCACATTGTGCCTAAATAGATGATGGGGTTTCTCTTACAGCTATGATCACTATGACAGCTATTTTTGCAATTATAGTACTATAAGAGTATACATAGCCAAAGTGTTTTTCCTGATGCCTAAAGAGGAGAAAGAAAGTTGAAAGTCCAAAAATTATATGCTGTAATAGCCACAGCTGAACCTGAATCACCAAGCAAAAAAGAATGGTGGGCAGATTTTGACATGAGTATCTTATTGAATGGATGAAGAATAATAAGGTTTGTCTTTCTGGCCTCAAACAGAGAACAAAAAAGGCAAGTAGTATGACATGTTTATTTTATTAATATAATATACCGCTACAGATCTCATCACTGTGATTCTTGCCTTACCACATAAAAAACAACCTTCAAAGACTGAGGTTGCATTACTTATGACTGATGTAAGCTTTTGTCCTACTTTTGAAATAATTATACTCATAACTTTCACTCCAGCAAAAAATGAAGAATGTCCCTCGCAAGGCCACAAGGACCTCATGAATATCAGTGTCAATTATTGCACAGGGATGCATGTGTACACTTACACTTAGGATTTAGGGCTCAATTTCTGGTTGGTTGTTTACAAGTTTGCTTTCCTTCTTTCATGGTAAATTTGTCATATTCCAAAGACCTTGCATTAGTATGTTTCAAAATCTCATGGTAGTTCATTTTATTGACTGTGCATGCTACGTGCAGACTAAACTTGACTATTGTGTGGCTAAGTGCAACTACAATACTGACTACTAATGACTATGCCAGACTGTGAATTTAACTAAACTGGACTACAGCTTGACTACAGTTAGACTATGCCAGACTGTGATTACATTGATTGGTGAGATTATTTGACTCTAGTAGACTAGGTTGGACTATTCTGACATATTTTAGTCCTCAAAATACATGTTTCTTGCAGATCGGACTAATCCCGGACTATATATGACTACAGGCGACTATTCCTGAATAATGCTTTTTACTGAGCGTGACCTGTGACCTGTGACGGGGAAACAAATTCATTCCGGTGCCACATTGCAACAAATATTCATTCGCTGTTGTCAGTTCTGTCCAAGTGTTCCATTCATCGAGGTGCTTATACGATATCTCACCTCTAGTTGGCTGATGAACTCAGCCTCGACTAGTTTTTGTCGACAGCTTGGCACAAACGAGGATACGATTCCACATCTAAGTCAGGTTTTGCTCCCGATCGCTCGGTTCTTCCTTTCAGAGACTGGTTTGTACTGTAGTCATTCTGTACAATTCCTGTGATGCAGGCAATCAAATGTGGGCAACACTCATTTTTACCTTCGTAGCTTGAATACTGACTTGGTGTTGCTCCAGGTGTTGTTGTTGGTGACGGTGCCGTTGGCAAGGTGATTTAGTTGAAACATCATACAGCGGTCTGCTGGTTTCTGACTTGCATCACCAGACCTGTCTATTGATTTCCTATACGACGAATGCGTTCCCGGTAAGGCAACCTCTATGTTCGATATATTATCCATTTATGCTTCATCCATTATAGGGAGAGTACATTCCAACTGGTGTGTAGTCGAAGATCACAATATAGAATACGATTGCACTCAGATTGAATTATATTCCAGTGTTTGATAACTACTCTGCCAATGTGATGGTTGATGGAAAAACTATTTCTCTCGGACTATGGGACACCGCTGGTCAAGAGGACTATGATCGGCTTCGTCCCCTTTCATACCCTCAAACGGATGTATTCTTGATTTGTTTCTCTTTGGTCAGCCCTCCGAGTTATGAGAACGTTAGGACCAAGGTAAATTCTGCAAATCTACTTAACAATTGACGGGATTGGTCATTGATTATCGCATCTTTAGTGGTGGCCCGAGATATCACATCATGCTCCTTCTACATCAGTGGTGCTTGTTGGAACGAAATTAGACCTTCGTGAAGATCCTGCTACGATTGAGAAGCTTCGTGATCGGTATGTGTATCATGTACTTCTTGTGACATTGGGTCCCAGACTTTATATAGGCGCATGCAACCAATTCAATACTCGCAAGGCGTCACAATGGCTAAAGATGTCGGAGCTGTGAAGTATCTTGAATGCTCAGCGCTTACGCAGAAGGGACTGAAAACTGTATTTGATGAAGCCATCAGGGCGGTTTGTGAGTCCTTTTTCTGATAGTCTAGAAGACATACCTAATTGTCTTATTTTAGTAAATCCTCCCCCAAAGAAAGAGAAGCGGGGTGGTGGTAAATGTATAATCGCGTGACATGCGATCGTACTTTAGTGAATTTGACAGTAACACTGCCGCAGGTAGAATTTCTTCTCGTCCTATGTCCATTGAAATATGTGGTATCTCATTTCACCGTCAAGTTTAAAATTTACTGCAAGGAAACCAGGTTTACTATATAATAATCCGCAGAGATTGCTAAACCAAACAGTGATATGTCGGAAAAATCAAATTTACTAGAAAAAGCGAGGGAAAATATGACTGCTTGTGGCACATTTATGGTAAAGCGCTTTAGGCGAAGTCATCACAAACAGAAAAAGCATAACAATAACATGGCCCTCCAGGGCAATCTGGACCCGGTTGTTTTGTGTTTCGGTCCCCTTGGTGAGTTACCGTAGCATTAGCATTCATTTCTATGAATTACCAAACGGCGAGGTAAAGTTTTTCAGCACCAACTCACTTGAAGTACTGTTTTGCAGGTATCTATGAGAATGGACATTGTTTGATCATTGTCGTTTGCCCCATTTCTGCTGCACTTAGGTGTAGGTGCTCCACAAATTGTATGTCAGGATCTGGCTCTGTCTGAACAAGAAAGAAGAGGCACAATTGAGTCATACAAATTGCTTACAAATGAGAGGGCAGATCAGTGGGGTAACCAACATAGGTAATGATGGATAGAAGTGTACAGTCAGCCACTGTATATAGTATACAGCATGCCAGCCACAAGCATTCACAGCTGTGCTTGAAACCTGACATAATCACAAGTCAGGTGCAACAACAATAATATACATCATACAGTGTAATATGGCTATTTGACAATACTTATAGTATGCTCAGCTGATAGTCTCCAACAACCATCCTGAAGGGCCTTGTATGGTACACATGTACTGTATCATAATATGAATATGGTGGATAGCAGCCATTACATATATGTGTTGTATGGTTCCTTGGAACTATATAGGACAGGATGGTCACCAACAACCATCCTCAAGTCATATAGAATGGTACATATGAACTGTATCATAATATGGTGGATTGAAACCATTACATACATGGGTTGTATGGTTATATGGAACTATATAAGACAGGATGGTTGCCACCGACATCAGGAAAAACCATATAGCTAGGCAGGTTGCTATACCAGCTATAGGAGTCAGTATTGAGCCTTATGTGTATTATGATAGTAGGTAATCCGATGGGGACATGGATCAAATGCACCTAAAATTTACCCACATAATCTGGTAAGGATACAAACCAAATCAATTATTTATTGAAGCTTTAATCAATGTTGTGACAGTAGGTAATCAAATGAGGGCATAGATTAAATATGCTTCTACCACATAGTCTGATATGGATAATGGTACAAACCAGACCAATTATTTAGTAGAAACCTATCACAAACATCCAAAACATTACTAGACTCCCAATTGTCACGTATCATATCCTTTCCAAATATAAGAATAAGCTGACATCCTTGTCATAAACTGGTGAGAGGAACTATAGTGTCTACTGGTCTACTATCTGACCTTCTGCTTGGCTTTGAAACCATATACATCATATGACTTGGTTCGGCTGTAGGCTTAAATTTAAGATATCATTCAATATAAGCCAGAGGGACTTTTGGCCAAGCATTGGGAGCTGTAAATGCTCTAGCATGAATATGAGTAGGAAGTTTGAATATGACTTTTAATCTTCCAAATCTAGTTCCCGATACATGAAAATTATGAGACACATAGAACTAGATCAAGATATAGTATACTCACCTGAAACACCAGTTGATTCTGCACTCAAAGACTCCAATACTAATACAGTGTCAAACTGAGCTTTGACAGTATTGTTACCAGTGGCTCTAATCACAATCACCTACTTCAACAAGGGTGAGCTTAAGGTTATAAAAAATGTCTAGTGCATTAAAAGGTAGGGAGGATAATGAGATTTGATTTCTGAATAGATGGCTGAAATGCCCTTTTTGATGTTGATTGAGGAATTCTTTCAAATCATGTTCAAAGCCTGGGCACTTATGTTTTTGTTGAATTGACTGAAGTGGCTGAACAGGATAAGATGGTAATTTTGTCAATTGAATGCCTAACCCAGAGCATGATATTGGTAGGTGGGGTAGACAATAGTAGAGATTTTTGATAGCTTTCAAAAGACACCACTTTTTCTTGTCTTGTGAGCCATGCAATTATTTGAAGATACTTATTCCTATAATTAGATGCTCTCCAAGCATCTTTGGCCATGTCAATATGAAAATGTTCAAACATCTCAGTATTGTAGTTGTCAGTGGTCCCAAACCACCTACATCAGGAAAACATGATTTAGATATAAATACAATAAATTGCTATAATAGCAAAAATATCTCTTATATCCATAAGTGTGATTCTTCCACAGTCCCTTACTCCAAACTGCATAAATATCATATTTAATGATATTTATGCAATTTAGAGTATTGCTATATCATCAAAAGTGGTTTATAGCACAGTCATTAAAACAAAAATGACCTTGCACTTTTTCACTATAGTTTACTATAATTTACTCTAATTGCAATTACAATGATCTATACTCAATTATATCCAAAAAAAAGCATTAATAAAGCAAATTATATTGATTCTAAATGTTTAAAATGCTGCAGCACTATTGTAATATTTGTAATTATGATTTGGATGCTTTTGCTGCTTCCTCTAAAGCATCAAAACCAAACATAAGCTCAGATACATCAGATTGCCCCACTGTTATACAACCATTCCTACAAAAATACTTGAGGTTAAAAAAAGGTTTGAATGATGATGAATTTGTAGTAAGCTCTTACCAAATGTATTCATCAATATCATCAAATACAGCTGCCAAGTATGTAGGAGAACATTTCTGAACTATTTCCAACAACCTCATATGATGATCCCACCTTGTAAAAGTATAATTAGTATAGATTTATTGTGATTAAGGTGATGTACCTAGCAGAAAATGCTGTCGCTGAGAATGCTATTGTAGTGTTGTTAATAACACCTAGTAGAGCATATTCAATCTGGTAAATAAACTTGATCATCAGTTTTATTTAAAGAAGGGTATGAACACTTACAGAGCATGCTACTAGAGTCAAAGTAGGGAGATTGTGTAGATAAGGGTTATTAATTCTAGGCATTGAAGTCCTCCAAAAAAAACAAGCAAAAATGTCCAAACCTGAATGTGTCTTCAGCAGAATGGTAATTCAGAATAAATAAGCAATAACAAACCACACTGGGACCCACAAAATGACACATTACCTCTGTTCCCTCTATCCCTTCCTTAACCTATAAGTCAAAACAAGCAACCCAAATAAACTGATATTAAGTTTTAAGCTACATCTACTTAAAGAATGCATTCCCCTCCCAACCATTCCTATTTTCTACCCAATTCCTGAACTGACCATTTGTGTTACGATACACAATTTTTGGACCTTTAATTTTCATTCTCCTCTTCAACTTTCTTTTGTAGTTTTCACACACTGTGCCATGCGGCACTTTCCATCTTTGTTCAAACTCCACCTTCTCGCGCTGTGCTGCATTTTCCTTATTTTTAGCTACAAGTCTCTCACGCAGTGGAGCTGGTCACATGGGCTATGCCTATGACATCATCAACCACTGCCTCCATCAACTGTATAGTACATATATACAAACAATGCTGTAGTAGTATATAAACCTCAATAGATCCAGGAGACTCCTCAGTGAGTCCTCCTGTTGTTTACCCACAACTAACTCGGTCACATCTTAAGGGGTAACCACTCCCTCTCATTACTCTTCTTGCTTGTCTGAGTTGTGCGCCAGAGTAACTAACTCTTGGTTGTTACAATCTGTGTGTAAGACAAATGAGGCTCTCTTACCCTGATAATCTAAATTAAAGTGCGTTGACTCCTTAGATCTGAAAATAGCAAAGTCCCCACTCTTCAGTTCAAGAACAAGTCCTTGCTTATGCAACACAAGAGCACCCTCTGTAAACTCTTCCAGTGGAAGAACAAGACAAAAGATGTGATCCTTACCATCCATATGAGCGGTGGTGCTCACATTAATATTAACAACAAGAGATAAAAAAGGGGTGACCGGAGACCCTGGTTTTCCAGGGAGCGTATCAACTACCTCAGCTAGCATAGAGTATTCTTCTGGTAGGCAGAATTCCATCTAGGAAACACATACATCAGAAAAATTTAGGCATGAAACAAATAGCAGAAATCTTACAACATCAGAAATCCATTGGAAAATATCTGCAAAAGCATCCTGCAAGTTCAAATAAAGCTGCTCATTGTCTGAGTCCTAATTCATATGGGTGCACATCAATAGGTGCCCCATAACCCTTGATTTATGTCTTCATGTGAGTGATATATAGAGAGAGAGGGGGGAAACATACCTGAGTCCCATATCTGTTCCACCAGGAGAAGTGGAGACATTTGAAAGGTTTGTCACTACCCGGGACACTGGAGAATACTGGCAACCCATCAAAGCTAGCCTTGAGGTGGGCCACTAGAGTTGTCTTCATATGCCTAGGCATTGAATAGCATATGAACACCATCAATGTGTCGTCATCATTTTGTATATTGATTGCTGGAGGAATAGATGACATGGGAATGTGTATATAAACTCCATCCCTTTTGCATCCATTAGGATAAAATGTAGATAGCAGTATATCAAGTATCGGATGAGGGGGGAGGATGAGGGGGGAACACAGGAAAGTGACTGGAACTTACCTTGGCAGGAAAATCTTGCAAATCTGTGATGGCAGGGGCATTGCATGCTAAGACACGCTTAGATATTGTCCATCAATTGTTTTCTGAGCAGTTATGGCTGGCTGGAAATGCAATGTTGCATTCTGCAAGGCACTGAAACTTTGTCTTGATCCTGCAAGGGGTTGGGATTGTGTCCATTGCATCATCCATTGCATCCACTGCACATGTAAAAGGTGTCTGGGTGGCCCAAAGAGAGAGCAGTTCTTCCATGCACAATGTGAGTGTTTGGGTAAGTGAAACATACTACAACATAGATAGATATTAACAGGAATATAAGTGAAATTGAAGACATACTTTAGTTCAACAGAATTAAACAGCCTGTCCGCGACTTTGAGAGACGTACAATTGAAGATTTTTTTGAGGAAAAGACCTGGGAAGGTGATTAGGAGGGACTGGCATAGGCACATGATGGTGGGGATAATCCAAGCATGAACAAGAGCACCAACACCTTATAAAAAGTGAGTAGCTGCTTGTTGGGGATGTGAGAGGGGTGAGGAGGAGGACAGAGCGACTTACCATCTGTTCCAGGGTCCATCAGCACCTTCACAACCTCCCATGGCACGCTACTCTCTAGACAGGCTAGAATAATCTTAACATCTTGGTAGCATAGCAAAACTTCGGAGATTTTACATGTGTCTTGCATTTTGAGACTTTTTGCTGAGACATTCTCTGGCGCTGTGTGACACAATGTGGCCCTACCCGCTGCATGTTGTGGACAACATTCTCACGCCCATTTTACAACCTTGCTGCAGTACTATTTCTGCAAAGTTTGAGCATAGTTCTGGAGCTCTGGTCCTGGTCTATACAATGATTAACTATTCCTGATGGTATTGTTAAAGGAATGGGACCAGAAATATGAACCTATTAATGGTTATCAGAGATAGAAGTGACTGATATATCTTACTCACTCAGAAAACTGCAGACACCCCTCAACCCCTTCACGCTGACTTGCACACATTACTAACATTCTACTTGACAGATTTCTCTCTGTTTTCCAATGCAATTACTTGATGAATCCAGACATGTGCATGACACCCTATTCTGCATGTGGGAAAATTTTACTTACCCAATTTGTAGTTGGGACATGGCCATCGTAACACTGGACTTCCAGCCAATTCCCAAGCTTCACAAATCAATCTGAGCTACAGATACAGGGTAAGCCTCTCATTTTTCACTAGGAGGTTACTAGTTGATTGAAGGAAAAATAGTTGTTATCATTTGTATGGCCATATGGCCACATAATCTGAATAAAATTGCAACTCACAAGGCGATGGATATTGAAATACACAAAGAGCGAAGTGTGCATAGCTATTCCGACTTACAAGTCATGGATTTTAACCACATATTCAAGTTGCCACCTATGCCACTCTGGGCCAATTCAAATGTGATCTATAAATTCATTGATTGTCACAAAAAAAAAAGGTCAATATTACGACTTGAAGGATTACCTTTACGTGTTCCTTTCTGAGCAGCTCCAGAAACCCCACGAGATCCCAGATGTATCCTACCTTTTGAAACAATGCATAGAAGATGGCCAATTTCTTGAGGTGTTTGCCAGCGAGCTAGATTCTCATGCTATTGATACTGCAACATGGCATGCTCACGCTCACGCTCAGTCAAAGATGCCACAGCCAACTGACTCACCATCCCAGACCATGCAAGAATGGATCCTTGCCCAAGATACCAGGCTTTCTGACAGCCTGTTGAAGGAGACTGTGGTGTCCATTGTGGAAGAACTTTGCAATTTTTTGGTTAACTCAATCTTTCTTGATTTTGATATCTTATCAGTTTGTACATATTTTTTTTCAACTACAGCATGCTTACAAATCATCACTTTTTTTTTGTTTCAGGCACCTGAAATATTTTCAGCACTTACTTCGAACACTGCTCATGGCTTGGGATCAAGTTGCGACCTTACGCTGGCCCGAAGACTAAATTCTTTGGTTTTCTCACGTTCCGTGTGACACCTTAGAATGCGAACTTTTGCCCGACATCGTATGACTAGATCTGACTCCACATGACTAAAGCTTAACTTTTTGTTTTCACTGAGTGACATGGCATATGACCTTGCAAGTAAAGTGACTTAGGCTGGCAGACATGTGTAGGTCGAGATCAATGTGAAAACAGGCAAAGACATTTATGCCATAGCTTAAAATTGGTCAGGATTTAACATCTTGTTACACTACACAACACCTGAACCCCGCCGGCAGTTTAGTTCAAGCAATGTATGTGCTAGCGGAAACATTGCCTCCGCGACCAGTCCAATTAATATCTATGTTGGTGGAATATGAGTGTATGAGGCATTGGGGGGCCCGAATTACGTACGGATATCTTGATCTTTCTTCAGTTTCGCAGTCTCCTTCTCCGGAAGTACTCGGAAAGTATGTGCACCGAAGTAATCACGCTAGAAACGTCACAGTTTATCTAGATAAAAGTGAACGAGATGTTACATACCTGGGCCTGGATGAGATTGGCAGGAACTATTTCACTCCTATAACCATCAAAGAATGCCAAGGCTGTGCTGAATGCGGGAGTTGGGATACCCCAAAGCACCGCTTGAGCAATAACTCGCCTCCAACCAGACTGGGCCTTGTGAACAGCTGGCCACAATGACCAGTAATATGAACAGTAGTACTATAAATGATCCATGTCGAGCTAACCTTTGTTGAAGAAATCATCGAAAAGCAGCGACTCCAAATTAGGTGTTTTTTGATAAGCCGCCGTGATGTCACCCAGGAAGACACTCTACAATGAAAATTGAGATGACATGGACGAAATGAATATGCTGCAAACCTTGATGATACATCCACCACGCCACATGCGAGCAATACCAGCATAATTTAGGGTCCATTTAAGCTGCATGCGTAAATCAGATAAACCGGGTATACAAAGATTAGACGATATCGGACCTCCTTGGCTGTCTCTCTCATCAACATAAATCCCTGAGCGTAGGAAATGATCTTAGACGCATATAGAGCTTGTTCAAGATCATCAATAAACTGTTTCTTGTCGCCTCGGAATGGCTCTTTTTGAGGACCAGCGATCACCCTGGATGCACGGGTGCGCTCCTCCTTGATAGCTGACAAGCATCGGGCAAATACTGCTTCGCCGATCAAGGTGACTACGAGGAAATATAATGATTCGGTGATCTGCCAGAAATAATCCTAGTGATCACCTACCTGCGGTGCCCGCATCAAGAGCGGCTATGGCTGTCCACTTTCCTGTACCTTTCTGGCCTGCCTGGTCAAGTATCTTGTCAACAAGTGGCTCTCCATCATCGTCTTTAAATTTGAGTATATTGGCAGTGATATCGATCAGGAAGGAATCGAGAACCCCATTGTTCCACTGCAAGAAGATGTCTGCAATTTCCTCTGCACGAAGACCGAGGCCACGTTTAAGAATATCGTAAGCTTCAGCAATAAGCTGCATGTCACCGTATTCGATCCCTATTACGGTGGGATCAGTAAAAAGTAAACCACAAGTCAATAACATACCGTTATGAACCATTTTCACGTAATGGCCTGCTCCGGTCTCGCCGACCCAATCACAACAAGGTTCGCCATTGACTTGCGCAGCTGTTGATTGGAAAATTTCTTTGATAGCAGGCCAGGCAGCAGGAGAGCCTCCGGGCATCAGAGAAGGTCCATGGCGGGCGCCCTCTTCACCACCAGAAACACCAGAACCCACGAAAAGTAATCCTTTGCTTTCCAATTCCTTAGTTCTACGGATGGAGTCGGGGTAGTAGGAGTTACCCCCGTCAATGATTATATCACCATGTTCAAGGTATGGCTGCAGTTGATGCATAAAACTGTCCACGGCAGGCCCGGCCTTGACGAGTAGAATAATCTTTCGGGGCTTTCTGAGTTTGGATACAAGCTCTTCTATAGAGTGCGCGCCTTGAACTTTGGTCCCTTAGGCGGGGCATTAATACAATATGGTGAGCATTTCATTAAACGGAGCTACCTTTCGCCTCGTTGGCAAGAAAGTCGTCTACCTTACTTGTTGTACGATTGTATGCGATTACATTGAAACCCTTGTCATTCATGTTAAGAATCAAGTTTTGGCCCTATCAAAAATTGTCAAGCGCTAATGACCAGCTTTATAGATGGACTCATACCATGACGGCGAGACCAATGAGTCCAATATCGCCACTGCGCCAAAAGCTGATTAGCGAATAAATATGATTTGAGATTTTTGAATCCATACGTTGGGTTTGCCATATCGTTGGATAAGGATGGGTGTGTTGGAGGGAAAAAGAGGTACCTTGACTGTATGGCAGATACGTTTGGTTGAAATAGATACCTATCGGCGCGTGAGAGATTATGTCATATCGATAGGCCAATTGCGTGCGAAATTTCCGCCGAAGGCGGGCCGGCAACGCCACCTGTGACTTCCCTGCTATAGTGCACTGTGAGACCAAGAACTAGTGTAGTGGTTATCACCTTGGGCAAAACCCATTTTTAGTAGGGAGAAATTCGCGGGGTCTTCAAGTGGAAATAAATACCATGATTAACACTACTTCTTTAGGTATTTTCCCACTACAGTTCACCAGTCAAAAATACACTGATTTTAGGCATGTTCAAAGCATGTTCAAATACACATTGATATTGCCTATGTAAGCTATTGAGTATCTACTACTAATCTGATAACACATACCTCATTATTGTTGTTCAGAAGATGAGGTACAAATGAATATAAACATGACCTTGATAGACATGTCTGATTATATCGATTGCACCAGAGTATACAAACTTTGGGTATTGTCACACTAGAACATGCTCTCTTATCACTCTCCTGTATACTGTGTGCAGCCAGACATCAGCATTAAGAGGAACAATTTGAAAAGCTTTTTTGTCATACATCAACCATTGAGCTTAGAGCCATGTAATAAATACTTAAGTCTGTTCCTGCAGAGTAAGGCAAGTGATAAAACTGGATAAAACTGGTCTCAGCTAAAGCTGCCAAGCAGCCCTTGTTCTTTTAGGAGCACAATTATACTCCTAGGAGTCATTGTACCTTAGCAAGTGGAACCTCCAACTATAAGTAGTAAAGGGACTTAGTATAGGAATACCTCATTCATTCATTTCTATAGCCTCTTGGGCAGTGGCTGAGGTATGTTACATTACATTCTATAGAGATTACCTTAAACCTGACATCTATTGTAAAAAATAAAATAAAATAAAAATCCTATACATTTTGACATTTGTTTTTTTTTAGTAAGCAAAAAACATACATTGGCCAGGGCTTGAACCTGGGACTCTAGCATTCATGGTCTGGTGCTCTTACCAATTAAGCCACCAAGGTGTACTTGGAAAGCATACTGATTGGTTGCATACAAATCCCATTGTGTGTTGTGATAGTAAGCTCCTGCTCAAGGGAACTAAAATCAAACAAACAATTTTTTATGTAGACCCCAGTGGTAAAGGGAGCATATAGCAGCAGCAGTTAGCATGGAACTACTGTTGATTACATAGTTTTGTTTTTCTCTGACTGTTGAAGATACATTAGGGAAATGTGATTTTGCTATAGTCAGATATAATTAGAATTTTTACCAATTATAGCAACTATAACTAAAGGTGCATTATATCAACAACCTATATTGATTTATAGTGATTATGACATGTAATAATAAATGGTATTTTATCTACTACTAATATTACCAGATTGTTTGGTATGCAAAATTGCTAGTTCAATTGTCAAGTAAAAATATGGAATATATGTCTAGTACATTTTTTGTATGCCAAGTTTTTGGCCATTCCACTCCAGGTCCAGTAATAGGAATAAGTTGGGAGTTTTGGTGTATAGTGCCCAATGGAACAATATCACCAGGTGTAACCTTATTTGATTGAAGAACTGGCTTTGTTAGCACATACATATTATGATTTTGTTCAAGGTTTCTGGACATCAGTGAGGATATAATCCTTAACCTCTCAACCTTCATGATTATAATAATATAGTGAGCAATAAAACATTAAATTAATAAAAATGTGTGATGCACCTTGTAAACTTGTTATCTCAGTATTTTCAGTGTTTGCTACTATGACAGTATCAAATTTCCCCTTCTCTCATGCCTTACCAGGCTTGGCCTTTATAGTATCCAAGCTTTTGCTATTATCTACATCATTTCCCAAACTACGAAGTATAAACTTGAGTGAATGCCAAACATCCATTCTATCAAAGAAAAGCTGAGAAAATGAAGTTAAGACCTAGGAATAGTGTTTCCTTTGCCTATAAATTGATTGAGAAAGGTGCATAAGTGATATGAGAATTAATGAACAGCTGTGGTTTATTTAAGTAATGTTGAGTGGTTGGGCATGTCAACAAGGACAATTTGCCAGAAAATAGGATAATTGTAAGATTCTATATCTTTTTGTGTTTCTTGCTCCTTATCCTCCTCTCTTTTGTAATTGTTTAGATAGTTTCAAACATGGCAATTCTTCTTATCTGCTAAACCATTGCATTATTTGAAGGACTTTGTCATGGAAATTTGATGCCCTCCAGCATTTTTTTTACAATGTCCATATGGAACCTTTCAAATATTTTTGTATTATAGTTGTCTGTGGTGCCAAAATAACAAATGTATTCTGCATAATGTCTGCATAATGTAGCATAAAATGAAATTGTGGAATGTTGAGGTGTTCCACCCCAGTAAAATCCTTGCCATATTTTTTCTCTCCATCCCAGATATTTGGGATAGTTGTGACCATCCATGTTTGAAGTGTTGTACACCAAAGCATGGGGGAAGTTTGCATACATGATCATCAAGCTTTTTATCAATTATGAAGCTGGAACACCAATAGATTAAGTGTTTTACAACACCCTGATAGAGTTGATAGAGCACATCAGGAGTTATAGCCATGTGGATATCACATGACAAACACCTCCAGTTACATTATGAGCCTTGCATCTCTCCTGAAATTGGTGGTAGACATTACAGTAGCTTTGGCTTTTATCATAATTTCTGCAGTCTTCCTCTGGTTCCTCCATCTTCCTGGATGTCTTTCTCCCATGGTATGTTCAGAGGCCTGACATTTAGGACAGGTTCCATATTTTGTACAAGTGATGAGGCATTGTTTGTTCCGATCTATGACTTTGTCAACAACATAAATAGGGATGTTGCTCCTATCTTAGGAGAAGAGCTACTGCCTCATGGCACCAAAGAGATCCTAGTTATGTGCATCATGTCACGTGATAGAATTACATACAGAGTGCCCAACAAAGGAAGTCCTGACGTGAGAAAGAGCCTCATTCTTGGCCGACTGCCAACTACCAAGCCATGAAATTGTCCATATCCGGTACTGATGTATTGCTTCGTATCCTTGACATGCATACCCATGACTTGGAGCTTTTACTTCAACTGCTCAACAACAGCCCAAACCTACCACCAAACCTTGTGAATTTCCGCTTAAACTTATCTGTACTGATCACTTATGGATCATCATTGTGTTCTGTGCTATCCGTGGGTCAAGGTGAACACACCAACAATTCTATCCCTCAACAGGAACTTTTTCCTGAGTGGCAAGCCAGAATACTACTTATTCAAGCAGTGTGGACAATTTGAATGCGACAAATCTATGGGATGAGCTCCTGCCCTGGCAGTATTCACCACAGAACTTGATCTGGAACCACTCTCTTCCTGCTACAATCAATGCACCTATTGATGTCTCCCTTTCCACACCTCATTCTTCCATATCCTTGCTTCCATCACCTCTCATTGCTACCTCTTCACAATGTCCCATTTCTGACTTCTGTTACGATAACACATTTTTGGACCTTTAATTTTCATTCTCCTCTTTAACATTTTACTGTAGTTTTCTCACATTGTGCCATGCGGCACTTTCCCTTTTGTTCAAACTCCTCTTTCTCACGCTGCACTACCTTTCTTTTTATTTTAGCTACAAGTCTCTCACGCAGTGGAGCTGGTCACACGGGCTAGGCCCCATGACATCATCAGCCACTGCCTCTATCAACTGTACAGTACACATGTACAAACAAATTTGTAGTAGCATATATAGACCAATAGATCAAGGAGACTCCTCAGCGAGTCCTCCTATTGTATCCTCACAACTAACTTGTTGAAGCCTGAAGGGTAACCACTCCCTCATCATCCTCTTTATAGTTGGTTCTAGTTGTGCGCCAGAGTAACAAACTCTTGGTTGTTACAACTTCTCACTTCCACAGGTTGATATAGGATCACCGCCTTCCCAGTGCGTACCAAGGACTCAGATGGCTACTAGTCAACATGAGATAGATAAAGCAAAGTCAAATGCTACAGCACCAGTATCAGCATCCGTGCCACCATTGCTTGAAAAAAAAAAAAATTATCACTGCAAAACTGGGGGAGAATCCTATGACACTGACAAGTCCCAAGCTCAATTAATGTGTCCAAGGGGGGGTGTTGCATTTGCCCTACCACAGAGAGATGGCAGAAGTGTCTGGAGAAGACAGACAACTGCTTGGCTCAAATTTAACAACAATATTAATGCCATTGTTGCAGCTCTGGCATCTGCACACTGGGACTCGGACATTCATAACCCCAGTGTTTGGATTGATAGTGTAAAATCAGCAATGGAGGGGAATGGATATGTAGATGAGAGCTTGGGGTCAGTGGTGCAGAGATGCAGAGGTATCAGCAGCAAGGATATTTGCGTCAATTTTCTGTTGATGGTAAATTACATGCAATTGGTGACAAAGTGCCAGAGGTGA
The DNA here is from genome assembly GCF_000218685.1 of Serpula lacrymans var. lacrymans S7.9. Lineage (NCBI taxonomy): Eukaryota > Fungi > Basidiomycota > Agaricomycetes > Boletales > Serpulaceae > Serpula > Serpula lacrymans. Next base: position 1,671,064 of record NW_006763290.1, on the reverse strand, counting down.
GGGCCCTTGTTATTCTTATTCCACTAACATCTGATTTACCAACTCTTTTCTAGCATCAAATTGCATACCCAACAATCTCTCAATGCTATCTACAATACAGAAGTTGCACATCTCCCAGGAAAACCTAGCAAATGAACCTTTCAAGATTGGCATTCAATTGACAGTAAATTTGCTGCAATTGCTGGAGGGGGGTCAGTCTATATACTGATCCTGGTTGCAGGACTTGGTCTTAGGGTATCTATTGGTCGAATGGAGGGCTTCTTGCCTTGGGACTTGGCTAACCTCCTATAATCTCCTATCCTTGGTAAGTATGATTTGTGACAATAAAAAATGGTTGAATAACTTGTCAGTCAGGATCTGTGGAGGGTGATTTAATCATAAATTGCATTATACCAACTATCAGTTGCATGCATCATCTGTTCCCAATTAGTATGGCATCAATGTTCTCCCCATTAACACTTTCAGAGCACCAAGTTTTTGGCAAGTTTGATTGCACTGATATTGTAACAACCAAGAGTTATTTACTCTGGCGCACACAGGAACACACTATAAAGAAGATGATGGGGAGTGGTTACCCCTTAGGCTGCAGTGAGTCAGTTGTGCTAGACAACAGGAGGACTCGCTGAGTCCTTCTCCATGTATTGCTCTTGTATATATACTAAAATACATGAGGTACTGTACAGTTGTAAATAAAGTTCAAAGTCCGATGTCTTAGCATGTGACCGGTCACATGATGAGTCTAGACACTGGTCAGGTGATATGTCATATAACTGGTCATGTGACTATCAAAAGTTGAAAATGTAAAGTAAAGTAAATGGTCACATGACTGGTCATGTGACTTGGAAAATAAAAGTAGAAGTACAAAAGTGAAGCGTAAGTAGGTGCTGGTATGTCAATTGTAACAGATATTGCATCTTCTGATAGATTTTTTCACTCTGTTGTCTTCAAGTGAGCATCACTCATTCATCACTATATTCCGTCAGCTTGGCTATGAGCTGCTTGCTCCAATATTGTCTTTCCTGCCCAGACTATATAGCTTACCTCTATCAGACTCACAAGACTTTTTGGCTTTTTTGGATGCGGAAGATAACCCAGTCCCACCCCCCGCTATCCAGCCAAAAGGTATAGGGATAGAGAAGACAATCATATGCACTACTTATGACCGATTTCTGCCTCGAAAAAAGTGTTTTTGAGCTAAGCGTGATTGTTAAGCTAATAATATATGGACAGAGCACAAATGTGAGCATGCAAAAAAGGGTGCCCAAGTTAGAAATATAAAAGATTTGCAGGCACAGGTAATAAATCTAAGTGAAACTCAGCCGCTGCCTAAAAGGCTATAGAAACGACTTTATTATTTACCTAAGTGAAACTACAATAGATGTTAGTTTAAGGTGATTACTAGTAAATGTAATGTAACATACCTCAGCCGCTGCCTAAGAGGCTATAGAAATGACTGAGGTATTCCTATACTAAACCCCCTACTACTTATAGTCGGAGGTGCTACTTGCTACAGTATAATGACTCCTAGGAGAACAATGATGACTCCATGAAGCAGCCATTATGCTCCATGGAGAACAATGGCTGCTTTAGCAGAGACCGGGTTTATCTGGTTTTGTCAACAGGTATGTAATTAGGTTTCTACACCATTGCCCCCTTATTGTTTATTTGCATTGCCAGCTCAATATGCACTACAAGGAAGGAATGAAGGTATCAGATGACTACATTTGCATCCCTATGGATGCTATTCCCAAGTAAGTTTTCCATAAATTTCTAATCACCAATTGCTCACTCATTTATCTGAAGTTCCTTGTTGGATATACGGAATTTGGATCAGACACTCATGGCATTCATATGCATCAGTGCTTAACCAAAGCCAGCTGACAAGTTTGTTCCAGGATTATTGCTACTATCTTCAGCGGAAACCCATTGGATTGCAATCAGTAATTGTCCGTTTCTGTCCCAAAGGGACCGGATGCATTCACATCCACTTTCTTAAGGAGTATGGGGAGGAGTCATTCCCGGTAAATATTGAGGGCCACCATTGTGGGGGTAAGTGGTGTCCTATCAAATGTATACTGGATCTCTGGCCCACCTAACAAGATGATGAGAGTGTGATACTCTTCTCTTGTCAACTTGTCAACAATGACAGGTTTTCAAATTTGTTCTCGGTCGCATTGTCCAGTCACTATGGTGTCAAAGGTCATATAATCGTCTCCTACAACGGTTCTGACTCTGGGGACGGGATTTGGAACTGTATGAAGGACCACAACAATTGTTGTAATCACATCACCAAAGCAAGACACCACTTGCGCAAGCTGGTGACCTCGAACCCAAGTGCTCAAGACAATCAAGGCAAGAATTTGGATCCAAATGATGTCCTGCAGGTCTCAGGTATGCATATTAAGGATTTTCTGGGTTACTTTTGAAGCAAATGTGTTTACCACTACCTGCGTGTGCCCTACAAGGTCTTATGGTTCTTTTTCAATCTCTTATCTTCCAGTGCTTCCTCCATCATGGGGGATCCTCCCATCCAATCTACAAGTAATTTCCCACCCACTCCCACTCCAAAAGACCCCAGACCTGCTCAAGTTAAATAACACAGCAGCATGTATCTGTCGTCAAGGTGGGTATTCCCCATTTTGTACAAAAGAGCAAAGGGTCTGCACAATATATACCCTAACAGGAGGCTACACAGCCTCAATTGAAGTACAGTTATGCCTGCCGTGCTCTCCACTACATCAAAGGTTCATCAGGCTCAACCTACACAAAATGGGCATATGTAATCTCAACAACCGCCTTCTCTTTACTCACAATCTCCTAGATGAATATACTTGTGCTTATACATTATCCGAGACTCCCTTTGTGGCCTTTGTTTCTACACTATCACAGCGGTATCAAAATCATCATTCTAAGGTCCAATTTATATCTGAAGATGCATTCAGAACAGTTTGGTTCTCTTATGTGAGGCTTTCAAGCTACGAGGGGGATATGAAGTATCCAAATGCGGACCCCTACCCCAAGAAACTATCTGGGATGGCACCTCCTACCTTCACTACATCCACCAACCACATTCCATGATATGTCATCTACAAGGGAACATGTGCATTACAAATACAGTCAACAGGCCCTGCAAGACACAAAACTGCATAAAAATATTCACAATCTTACTTTGCGAGCATTGTTGGTTCGTACTCCAGAGACTGAGGATGACAATACTAGACAAGACCCTACTGGCCCGGATTACCTGACAGAAGATAGCCACGAGGTGTCATCTGATCATGCACCAGATAGTCTTTTAGACCATCTGGAGGCTGCTTCTGATGTTGAACATCATTTACAGCTCATCAATCCAAGCATTCAACTTCTCTTCTCAACACATTACAGTACCATACAGTCCAAGCCTAGACCACCAAAAGCATATCATAGTCTCTTTGTCCAGGTGAGTAAAACAGCTTGTCACAAAATTTATGTTTAACATTGGTATCAGTTGGTGGCCGATGAATCAATCCTTCAAACCATCAACTGAGCAGCACCTGTTGTTTTGTATGAGTTCCTTCAGCATCCCAACACTGTCACTGCATCCTCCTTGGTAGGCATACCGTGTCTTTTTGATGTCTTACAGTACTACAATCATCAAGTTGAGCAATACCCACCGGCACTAATAGGTCTGTGCATCTGGATGTACAAGTGAGTGCTGGATGTGCTACAATCACTCCAGGCTTATAGTGATCCACCACCCTGCGTTGAGGGCACTGACCAGTATCAGCTGGGAACTGGCAAAAGGTATGTATTGGCTAAATCATTCCTTATGCTCCTTACAGAAATAATCTATCTAGACTGGTTGCTACTATAGTATGCCACTTGTCCAGCACCATCCACACTATTCCCATCTCAAAAATGACCTGCGGAATGAACCTGATGGCCGCAGAGGCAAAAAATGCTCCAAATATTATGCTCAATACGGCAAACAAAGACTGACCAGTGGGATTATGTGTGTCTGGTGCACACACAGCATCTGTTACGGATTCCATTGCATCCCAAAAGGGGAGGGATGCAATGATGTGTTTTTAGCACTTCTTACAAGATAGCCCAAGGCACCAAGAGTAGTAGTTACAATTTTGCTTGTGCTCTGGGACCTTATTGTCTCACTCAAGAGCCCGACTTTTTTGCGGACACTCTTTTTGTGGTTGATGCTTTCCACGCCAAGGGACATCCTAAATGCTCCCCAGCAGCATTTTTGACCAGCTATGCCAGAACAGATCCTCAACTCGGTCACATAAATTCAATTGCAGCTAAATGTGGGGATAGTGCTATCAAGAGAATCCAGAAATCTGTTAGCTACATGTCCCAAGATCGTGCCATATTGTACACCAAAGTCTTCTTGTCCATATGGAACAGATTGAAAATTCATCATATGATAGGTACTGATATGTAAAATGCTTACAAATCACAAAAGTCTCTGAAGTACTATAAATTAAAGTAACATGCCAGCTCTACAGCCAACTATTACAAATGATAAAAGACCATATGGCTTGTGATGTGAGTAAACCATAACATCAACTCACAGAATAGTCCACATGGACTATAACACATCATATGGTATATTTCCACCATAGCACCTAGTGATGTAATGGTACCCACCAACCATATACCATGTTACGTGCTGCTGCAACCATCATGCTATTTCATGGAATGGTCCAGTGGATTATATCACACCATATGGTATATTGCAACCAAACCAAGCACTGCCATAATGGTACACCGGTACCATATTCATTAATATAGTTCAGATGAGCCATGCTATGATGACAGAATGAGCCTGGTTATGTGCTGTTAACAATTTGACATTATGTGAAGGAATTGTCCCTACAGACTATTTTGGCCCAAATGGTTCACCCCCACCATCTAAACTAAATGGTATCTCACAACTATATATTTTCATATGGTGAACACAAGCTATTTGTCACACTTGAATAGCTTGTCATGCTTGAGATGTTTCATTTGCACCATTTCGGCCACTGAACATGTTCCCACACAGTGCATTATGTAAGCAATTGCGGCGGGCTGTACAACCTATTTGGCTGTTAGGCTGTATACGTCTATTCCGCCGGTCCTGTGTCTGGTATCTGCTCCTAACCCAACTCAGAACGCGGTGATTACAACTGGCACTTATTATGAGGTACGTTGAGAGACCTGCAAGTGTGACTTGCAACAATCACACAGGACATCAATCGGTCGCATTGTCAAGTCCTCGTTGTAACGTTTTTACGTTCCACTAATGATATACAAGTTCAAGTAAAGTATCAATCCGTTGAGCTGCGAGGGATAACTGCCGAACAGCAAGGGGAAAACAACAGGAACCCATGACTTATTAGGTTTCATGGTTCTAAGCAAGCATGTGGCGAGTCGAGTTGTCCGAATGTTAGATCCCATTTATTGAACTTTTGCTTGACTTCGGCTATACTTTGCAAACTATTGGTCACCGAAGCTGCAATTAATCGAAAATAAACTTACCTGAGAAGGATATCGATGTTGTTCACCCCGTGCGACCGGGTAACCTTTGCCTCTGAAACTGTTTTAAGGAATCTTCTGCTGCTCTCCTCATGCGTCCTTCATCGTCTGCTATCTGTTCTGCCTCCCTTCTTTTCCTGACTTCTTCCTCTAGCATGGTCTCCGCCGTCCTCAGGGATGCTTTCGCTCTGGAACATTCTGCATGCGCTTCGGCTAGCTGATCCGACAGCCTGAGAGATACAGAGATGGCATCAGCAGACTGCCGCCGCAATCCCGCGACTTCTATATGCAAGCGATCGATGAGGTTATCCTCTGAGTTTGGTATGTCAGACGTAGGTCCACGAACGAAATGGTGATTCAACAAAGGTAACGGCGATTGTTGCATTCCAAAGGTGCTAATACCCGAAATCGAGGGGCGGTGCCTTGGTGGTATAACCATATCTTCTTCACTTTCATACTCGTCTGATAAATCAGTGCCACTATTTCGCTCGTAAGCCACTAAGATATCTTCATCTACGTCCTCAACATGGTCGCCTTGAGATCGTACTGACGATACCCGACACGGCGGCGGCGACGCAATTGGAAGGGCAGGGTGACTTGGAGGAGATGGATGGATTGTATATGTGCCTTTCCTGGGGCGTCCCCTTTTCTTTGGGGTATTGGAGCTCAAGCCGTCATCAATAATTTTGTTCGGCCTACCGCGCTTTCGTGGCCTCTTGGTCCCAGGAGGAGCCGACAGGTTAACTGTCCAGTATGAGCCAAAACCTGGATCAGTGACAGGTCGTGGTTGCCGTTCAAACAAACGATTGAGTGATAAATGGTGTCGAACAGATTGCTAAGATGAGTGGAACAACATCGATGAAGCTTTTAGTAATTAAAATAGATACAAGTTAGAAAAATACCTTCCAAGTTGGACCTGCAGTTTTATAGTATGTATACTTTCCTTCCATTGCAGCATATATTTCACGAATAGTCAGACGTTTTCGAGGACTTCCTAATATTGCGCATCGCAAAATAACTGGTAGGGTGTGTTGCGGTCTTCCGGCTGTGTCTGGAAGACACACCAAGGTGTCAGGACAATTGGGATGCAATTCATGCTGTTTATATAGCGGTTCGATTTGAGAGGAATGATTGAAAGCCGCAGTGGTATTTGCACTGATATCAGATGGAGTAGATGATGGACTACCACGAACTGGAAGTTCTCGAGATTGGGGTCTAAGTTATTGATAACAGAGAGGCGATGAAGTGACAATTTAGAACAGTTGAAGTGTATTTGAGTAAAAAGCCACAAACTTTGCCGATCTTTTGTGATTAATATCTGGGTTCAGGATATTTTGCAGACTTGACATGTCCAGTCTCTGAGCATGACAAGATGGGAAGAAGGAATGTGTGAAATTAGTGGTTCTTGTGGGTCCATGTTTTATGTAAGCAAACGCCGAGTCCGCTTACAGTCAAATAACATCGCCCTCCGGGCACCCCCACTTGTGATTCCCACGGGATGTCTCTAACTACACCGCTAAATTTGGCCTACGCTTAAGTCATGTTTGACGAAATATGACGGTCATATATAAGCTATAAGCCCAGTTAGCCGCTTGGTAAGGGATTTACCGAGGTTCAAAATCAAAGCTTAGTCTAATGTTGTGACACAGTCGTTTGTGTTAGCAAAAGATCCAAGGTCTGCCAGAGGTATTCTGGTGGTATCAGGGAGCTGCAGTAGCCGTCTGTATGATGTTTACAGCAATGGTTTTGCTATGGCTGACATAGTAGCATTTCTTGAATGTTTATTATAAATGATTCTTGGCCATCATACCGACCGTGCATAGACACCCATATAGAGGTTCACCTAAGTATAACTTGAGATTCTTTCTCAAAAGGCAATGTCATTGTTTTACCATTCAAGCATGTCTGAAGTTAGTGTCGAGGACATAATATACTGCAGGTTTGTCAAAACATTCATTCACAGCAAGTTATTTGTAACAAGGACACGGCGAGGACAGGAGAGAACAAAGAACTATATACCAGCAGAAATTACACGGCCATCAAAAATCAAGGCAACTGTGTCTTGGAATCTCTCCCAGATTGCACCCCTGGTTGATACATAGTCCACATTGTCATTGAATAACCTGATTTCCTCCTGAACAGCTGATGTGCACTTTGTCATCCAGCCCTCCAAGAAAGATCCTTCAGGAGAAATTTTCAGGCTCCAAATAGTCCATCGGCCATTAGGAAACTCGGGATACGCAGCAATGTACGCCATCCAGAAAACCTCTCGACCCCAAGTCCACTCCAGAGAGTGCCTGTCAACAACTTCTATCAGCAGCCAACGCTGAATCTTATTCATCAGTCCAATCCAACACTGTGCATTGTAAGGATTGAAGCTGGAGTGTAGAGGCAAGAATGAGAGGGGGATGTCCAGACCACTTTGTCCCTGCCAGAATATTAGCAATGTCAATATCAGGAAACAACAAACTGATGTGTACCCGTTGATTTTGGCAAAGAACTGACTGTAAGCTATTGGAGCCGTACATGAAGTCCAAAGGTCCTGACTTTATAACTGGAGTAATGCCAGCACAGTCTCTTGGGAGTGTGATTGTCACCTTCAACCGCTGATAAATATGATGATTATTATCAATGCAAAGCACAAGAGAATGGAGGGGGAAAAAAAAAAAACTCACCATTTCTGCAAAAAAAATCCTTGAATTTGGGACTGATCCTTCAAACAAAAGACTCATGTTCAATGGGTTTAAACCATTTCTGGTACCCCAGTCCCTACTAGCAACCTTGGGATATAAAACTGTTGATGCGACTGTAGCCATTGAGTTGGTGGAGGCAAAAGTATGAGGGTGGGAACCAGTTCAACACAACTGATGCGCGAGGACTTGGGGTGGCTGTGCTGATTGTGATCACTCTGAACAAGGCGGGCCTGAACCTCTATCAGTGTAAGGTCCAGAACCAGCAAAGTCCTTTCGTAACATTTCCTCAAACCCTCTGAGCTCCCAATCGAGGTACTGGCACATCTCTTGTTCCATCCATACCGCCAGGAACTTGTTACAGACACATCTCCTGGTCTCAATTGAAGTACAGACACATTTTCCGTCCCCTCTATACCACTAGGAAATTGTTCCCACATGCCCAAATCGGTGTATTTGGATGATCGAGGTTAGTTGCTTTTTATTTTATTATTGATACACCCAAGCATTTATTAAATTCCCTACTGTAGTCTACCGCTCCCTGGACAGAGATAAATGTGTCGCATGCCTTGCCTGCCCCAAGCAGAATGGGCTTTTCTTAACCATGAGGCGATGCCATTTGGCCGGTCACAATTCCAGCAAAAAGCATATACACCACGTTGCCAGACTTCACTCAGAGCCTGAATCTGTCCTGCATTGTCTATCCCGGGCCCCATCTCTCCCACCATCTCGGTCATCTCCAGCTCCCCAAACACCTCTACAAAATATATTCTGTCCTGATTCTGCCTCTCCTCGCCACCGCCATCTCTCACCATACAGTGAACCTCCACCTTAGCTGAGTAATGCGCCCCAAGACCAGCCACTTCCACTTCAAGACTTATGGGGATCAGATTCTGGGCTCCGTATCTTCAAGCTACTGCCTGATGTCGACATCTACCATGAAATCTGTGAATCTTTAAGCAAAGGCGATAGTCCTTTTGTTAGAATATACTCTGACATACCAATACCCCATAGGATAATACCTCTGATTTGTAAGCCAATCCAGTATGCAGCAGCTATACTGTGTAAGACATCCGTGGTTGCATGTCATGTTTAAGATCCTACATTGTATAACCTTGGCCATATAGCTCAATTGGTAGAGCAGCTGGCATGTATTCAGAAGGTTCCAAGTTCAATCCCTGGTCTGGTCATTGTCCAATTTTATCACCTTTCTCGTGCCGTTTGCGTCCTGCAACTGAAGAACTAGGAATAGAAGGAGATGGTGACAATTTTGGCATTGAATGTCCAGGTACATAGACTCCTCCTTAAAAACTGTGCACAATAGAGGTCCTATCTACAGATATCCCTGGTAGCACATTTGAAACATTGCAAACTGATGTTCACCCCAGCACACCAACCTATCCATGGCCATCTCAAGAGGTAAGCCAACTTCTTGTGTCACTATATGACCTGAGAATATACTAACCTGATCCTGCCAGGTGTTTGCAACTGACCTTCTTTTTAGTTTGCCCCGGCTCCAATTTTCTCATGCTCAGAAAAAGGCCGTTTTGTCCTGGGCCAAAGAGCTATCAGCGCACAATGTTCCAACACTCCATGCATTGAAGAAATGCCAAGAAAGGATTTGCAAACTTGTAGGAAACCCAACCAAAAAGAAGACTACAAATACCAGTCATGTATTCTATCAAAATTCAGTCGCTCGAGCGATTGCAAATGTAGGTTTTTTTTCAGACATGTAGTAGCTTAACTAAATCAACCCAACAATGAACAGGACTATTCAAACCTGATTACAAGATGTTCCATGCAAGATTACCCCGAAGAAGGTGATGGTTCCATGTCTCAGGTTCACCATGGAACAAAGATGTTACATGATCTCCCGTTCTCCCTTGTGGCACCTTTTATTCTCATAAATGGCAAGATATATTTTGTTGACGAACTTCTACAACAAAGCAATGGTGCCTATTTCATTCCCAAGAAAATATTCCAGTCTCCAGATCAGTTAGGTATTGTGGAGACACTAGCTATCGGGCACTCTGTCGTTCCATCTGAGGTAAGTATTCTACCTCCATCAGTCTTGCTGACATTTCAAACACTTCTCAATTATAGGCCGGTTTTATTGTGGATCCAGAGTGCATCATTGCACCAACACTCACATTTGTGCGGACATTCAAGGAAATTCAGGCTAATCCGCAGGAATTTACTGGATTTACTGATAAGTCAAATCTCCTCACATCAATCTTTCAGTCCTCTGACTGATTCATGTAATAGAATCATCCAGTTCGGACAGTCCCACTAATAATTTTCATGGATAATGTGTCCAGCAATGTATCAAAGCAGTGGAACAAGCACCATGTAGTGTACCTCTCTAACACCTTAATGCCCCGGAAGATGCTTGAGAAGGAGTTTTCTGTGTGGTTTGTTTCATCCTCACCACATGCTGCACCGATGGAGTTAATGAAAGGTGTCACTGATTCTATCCGGTTGGTAACAGCTCTCCTCTCATGTCATCCATACAACTTACACAGATCACATGTAGTGAAGCAGCAGATTTGGGTGTTATTACCTGGGATTGCAAGTATGAGCAAGAAGTCATGTTACTTCCTTACATTCTATTTGTTGCAGGAGACAACCCCATGCACGCTGAGAAGTGTAGCCATTCAGGACTGAAAAGTAACTTTTTTTGCAGAATGTGTAAAGTCGGCGGCACTCAAGCACAGAAAAAAACTAACGAGGGATATCAGAACATATTCAAAGTAAGCCATTTCTTTCTATCTCGTCTCCTTAACCCTTCTATCTCTCCTTTTTTTGCAGTGTGGGCCACCTCAAAACCCAGAAGAGACGCAAGAACAAATCCACCGGCAAGTGGATTGTTCCCTTGAGTCCGGTGGAAATAATAAAGTGAAAACTGCGGTGACAAACTCAGGGATACGCAACAGCACTAGCGCCTCAATCGTTCAACAATTGCTTGCACTGGGCAAGCAATTGCGTAAGTGTGAACCAGTGAAGCCTGCTTTACCTGAAATAGAAGTGTGCCAGCAACTCGGACAGGAGCTTGAGACCCTACTGCAGGGTTCTACACTTGACCATCACATTAACCCACTTCTAGGGATGCCAGCAGTTGATATTCATCAAGACACTCCCACTGAGATTTTGCACACCGTATTACTGGGTGTTGTAAAGTATTTCTGGGGGCAAACAGTATGGCTCCTCAAGAAGTCACATTTACTAACTAAATTCCAGACTCGGCTCAAATTTATCAACAAGGATGGCCTTAATACGGTACAGCTTGGGGCAGAATATATCTGTTGATTCAAGGGCAGCCTTATTGGCAAACATTTTAAAAGTCTTGCCCAGGTAATGCCTTATATGATTTATGACCTAGTTTCGCAAGACGTCCTTGATGCTTGGAGTGTCATTGGTGATTTGGTTGTACTTTTGTGGCACACAAAAATTGACAATACCAAGGAGTATTTGGTGAGTCCAAATCCATTAATATTGCAGACTGTTGATGATAACACATACAGGCTCAACTCTCACGAACCATTGAAGACTTTCTGAACATCACTGCAAAATGCGCACCCAGCATACTAATAACAAAACCAAAAATTCATTTTCTGCTCCACTTACCAGCCTTTATATGTAGATTTGGCCCAGCTTTGCTGTTCTCAACAGAACGGTATGAATCCTTCAACCACGTTTTTTGGCTTTTGTTGGTTTACAGCAATCGGAAAGCTCCTAGTCGGGATAGCTGTCAATTGTTTGCTTCACAAGACACCATCAAGCACATTACTACGGGTGGGTACTGGCATGACCCCACCACTGGAAACTGGTTAAATGCAGGTTGTACAATACATGATCACATTGCTAACCACCCAGAGCAACATCATCTGTTTGGACTCCATCTGAATCCTAAGAAAGTAGCGGGTACAGCCAGGTTTTTCAGCACAACACAATGCCGACTGCAAAAATATATTTCCTGGAAATCAACGCACTCGGCGCAGGTTTACATCAAGTGTCACCGTACTGCTCCAGTCAATCAACCAAGGATGATGAAGGCTTCAGCATTCATAACACAGAATGGTGATGAAGCAAAACTTGGTAGCTATGTAGTCATCTCTTCTGCATCTAACAAAAACCACCCACGTATTGGCCAAGTCATAGAGATTCTTGTGACTGAGGAGAAGCCACGAGTGGCCACTCATATTGTGATTACTTATTTAGAGTTCCTGCCAGCGCTACACCCCAAACTTCTCATTCCTTGCTTGCAAATTATGGACGTACAGGATGTGTTTACCCCAAAAGTAATTTATTTTCTATTATCGCTCAACTACAATACTGACCTCTCTATAGAATTTCCTTTGCACGGTTAATGTTCTGCATGACTGCTGTTCTGCAAACTGTAGTAATGTCAAAATGGTTCCTGTGCGGCAAGAATACAGCAAAACCACCAAGGTCACCCAGGTTGTCACACACAAGCAGTTCAACCAATATCTATGCACTTCATAATAACAGTCATATATGTTCTGTAGTTCCCCCACAACTTCACATCAAAACACCTCGGGTTTGCAATGTCAAAGAGGTTCAACTGAATGCTGCCAAGCTTATACGTGAAAAGAAGGCTCTTCAAGGGGCACAGGGGGAAGGCACCACCAGCTCTCTTGACAACCAAGGAATTGCTGTTCTACCAATACCAATGCCCGCCTTTGACCCCACACCAACCAGAAGAGGCCAAAATAAAGGAAGTAGTAGCAGTAGGCCCTCAAATGACAGTTGTCCTCTCCCTCCCACTCGACAAGTTTATCCACAATCAAGGCTCAGGCCATCAAATGTTCAAATGCTCTCCCCGCCCACACCACAACCCAGCTCAACTCCCTACCAGTATCACCATAATCAAATTCCGCTCCCTGGCCCATTTCACTCACACCATCATCAAAATCCATTGCCTCCGCCAGATTCCTATCCGCAGACTGACTATTCTCAGACACAAATGGTGTCACAGCCCTTGTATTCACCAGGCCAGCCTTTGCAGCCATTATATTCACCGTTCCAGCCTTCATACCCCTCATATTATTATAATTCAAACTAGCATTCACAGAGACAAATCTGATTTTTTTTGATACTGTTAAGTATTATCTTTCTGCATGTCAGCTGTTGCTTGGGGCCTGCAGGATTATTGTTTTTTTCCTTGCTCCATCATGTTTGTGGAGACACGGAGCTTAAAGGGTTTGCTTACGTCTGAGTTGGGCTCTATTTTTTTCCCTTCCCTTTCAGTCCCCGTCGCACCCAGAGCTCACCATTTTCTTTCAGAATAGCAGCTCGGATGTCCTTGCTCTCTCAATTCAAGTGACAACAGGTTGTCGATAGCCTCATAGGAAATCTGAATGGTGGAACATCTCCACAGTCCCCACCGGCCTTGGGTGGGGGTGTGGAGTCTATTTTTTCCAGTCTACCTAGGACTCTTTGCACTTCACGGACAGGTTTGACTCGTCCCCAGTCTTATTTATTTGAAGAGTCCAATCAAACAAGTATCAAGTGTCTCAAAGGGCTGGGCGTGGAAGTGAGCAAAACTTACAAGCTGCCTCCCCGCAGCCTTGATGCTTTCGCAGAGATAAGTACATTGTGGTATTCTTTTGGCAAGACTGATATAGCAGTTTTCACAAGCTGGGCAGTATAGTAAAGATGATGCTCGACATCAAAGGCCACCTCCTTTCCATGGACACAAATTGTCAAGCTAGTGATAGAGACAAAGCCTTGGAAAGATTGGAATCAGCGGATTTTAGGGTGAGCCGTTCCTTATTTTTGTTCATGTTTGAAAGACTCACTGTTAACACCCAGAAACTGCTGAATAATCGTCTATGAGCTTGTCTCTTCTCTCACAATCTTACAGCTTATGTGACTGATCTCGGAGACCGCGTTTTTGTAAGTGTTTGTATTTAAATTTTTTTCTTATTTTTTCAGCTGCTTGTATAGGAATTTCTTGAGAAAAATCCAAATGTCTTCAAGATCAATCCGGAGTTCCTGCAAGATCCCAAAATCCGAAGCAAGTTGAGCTCATTGATTAAGGACTTATTAACAGCTGCAAGAGGGAACATAAAGCCAAAGGTAAGGACCCATCAGATAGTATCGCACAAGCTAATAAAATACTTCTGCCTTATTCTAGCTATGGATGAGTATCCAAAAGAAACAAGATATTTCCATACTGACAAAATCTCTCATTCCGCCGAGAGTGATGGAGATCACTCTGGCCCACTGGGCCAGAATTACTTTCATGGTAAGTCAGTCTTATGCATTCCTTTGCGACATGCTCAGTGCTGTGTAGTGCGCCTTGCTAGTGGAGTTCCGCAGGATTGTTGCCTCACAAGGCTCCAGTCAAGACACAGCAGCTGCTGAGCAACAAGAAGCTGGTGGCCATAATAGCACAACTGATCAATCTGAACACCGACCGATGACTCCAAACAGCGAGCAAGATGCAGAAGAGACATGCACCCCCCATGTGTGGAAAGACGAGCAGTTCTGGGTATATGTAGACCAGCTGCTTGAAGAGTTGCGGGAGTTTGCGAAGAAGGGTACCGCGTCCACCGAGGAATGGGAAGATAACATGAAAGAGTGAGTAGTTTCTTAATGATAACTGTCTTGTGGTAATCTGATCCTTGTTGCAGCTTCTTTACTGAGAGTCTCCAAGTTGACATGGCAACTTACGCTGAGCCAGGAAGACTCGTCCCTACAGTTGACTCAGTGAGTATCGAATGGCAGAGGATGATTCATGCTCAGTTGATTTGGTGAAGGGCCGGTAGTTACAGTCTCTTTTTTTCTTTTGTTTAAGCTGCTTTCCTATGTTGATTTGTCTGCCACGTACCTACTCGCCACATCGTTTAATCACATTTGTTTATGCATTCATTCATTGCACATTCTGTAGTACGGTACAATCTCAGTGGAAAATTTAATGTCATCATCACACTCTTGCTATCTTGGTATCAGTATCAGAGCCTTGGATGGAACAGTGAATCGCAAATGCCATGATTCTATGTGATGGATATTGGTACATATATCATATTATGGTGCAGCAAGCCGGGCAGCAGACACTTCTCAAACATTGAATTGTCCTGTCAGGAAAACCATCAACAAAGCATTTCCCCGAACTACAGGTATGGGTATTCTCTGCACATCATTACAGAGGCCTCAAAGACGCAACTCAGCTATTTGCAAGACGTTAATATGTCATCATGGATATTGCCTGATAAAAACAAACCAATCAGCTGCGACTATCAACATCCTTGAATCATTCCGTGAAGGTCTTGTATAGCCACTTGGGACTACTGCGCAGGATGCATTTATATTATCTATTTGGTTATTATTGGCCACATGTTGACAGATCTTATCTTACAAATATCTCCGTAAACCTCTGTGAGAGGTAGCGCTCTTTTACCGTTTCAGAGAGGTTTGCCCGGATTAGCAGTGTAGAATGGTAATTAAATTATGATGCATGTCTAATTAGAGGCTGTTAGTTAGGCTCAAGTCCAGCCACTTCACATTCACACTCCGCAGAGAGGTTCTGTGAACCGGTTAGGACACTTGGACCTCTTTTTGGCAGGAGGTGTGACATTCCCCCAAAGGAGACAAGGGACTTACACCACCAAAACAGGTAGTGTAATTGATGATATTTGACAAAAAAGTAGAAATAAAGTTTTATTTATGTCCTGTGTGAGCCCTGTTGGTTGCTGGCAACAGCCAAATAGAAAATATTTTGTAGTGGCCTGGTGAGTGCGCCTGCCTGAACGATAACTTTAAATATTTCTGAGATCTCTGAGATTCATTAATTTGCGCTATTGCTATGTCTGTAAAAAAATTTCCAAGATATAATCCTTACAGATATAATGTTTCAGGCCTTGAGAATAGCTTTGCATTTAATATATATATCGGAAGTTTGTAACATTGTATATATATTGTAGCAAACTGCAAAACCTCATCAGACACTTTGGGTTGCTCACAATAATATAATCCTAGTACCACCAGATACCTTAAAACATGTAAGGCAATCACCGCTAAGTAAGACAACAAGAGTGTGTACAAAAGGACTACAAAAGCACGTCAAAATTCTAATTAATCAAAGATGCGGTGCTGGCAGGAAAGTGCGAGAAGATCTTGAAAATCCTGCCAGATGATGGCTCTAGCGGCTACATGAGCAATCTGCTCACCATAAGCTCCACCCTCTGCCAAATGTTGACAGTTTTTATTGTTCATTTTAGCCATCCAACTGTCGAGAAATAAACCTTCCAGCAAAATCTTTGAGCTCCAACCAGACCAGTCACTAGCAGGGAAATCTAGATATGCGGCCACAAACACCATCCAAAATGCTTCTCGGCCCCAAATCCAAGCATGGCAACGATGGTCAACCACATCCTCAAGTAACCAAGTCTGAATCTTGGCCACTAAGTTGATCCAGCACTGACTGCTTCCAGGATCAAACAACAACTTGAGGGGGAGGAAGGGAATTGGTCGGTTAATGTTCTGCAGGGAGTGAGCAATATATTTGGATTAAAATAATAGACTTACATCTCCATTACCTGATGCTCCTGCTCCTGTATGGACTGACAAATTATGACATTTGTTTATAGTATGAGAAAACATGCATTGGCCAGGGCTTGAACCTGGGACTCCAGCTTTCATGGTCTGGTGCTTTTACCAACTAAGCTACCAAGGTGTACTTGGAAAGCATACTGATTGGTTGCATGCCCAGAAGGTCCAGAATCACTGTACACAGGTGTGGATCCCATTGTGTGTTGTGATATGGACATCCCTTTTACTAAATGAAAACCTGATTGGCGACATTTGGAAAATGGGAGTCAGGCCCATGCACTCGTTAGGTAGAGCAACCATTAATTTTAAAGGCTACAAAAGAGGGGGGTGGAAAAATCAGTACTGTCAGTCAAGATTATAAAGCCAAGGAACTCACAATTTCACCCCAAGGAATGTGCGATGCAGGTACACCACCAGTAAAACATATTGACAGGTTAAATGGTTTAATCATTAGATTGGACTCATCTTCAACAACAGGGCGAGTGTACAGGATGATTGATTCTGACATAGTGTCAATGTGGACAGCAAAATGAGAGTTGAGCTCGGACTCTGGGAAAACTCTGGGAACCCGGAAACTGGCACGTGATCCAATCATTGTTGAGTTGATTGCAAGCCTTATTAACAACCCACGTTGACCACCATCTGATCTTGGGGACTCAAGATGCCCAAGGCCAGCAAAAATGCGATTATCTTAGATTCTCATGGTAAGTAAAACATAGTCTTACTATTGCAGGTATTAAACAAACATTTCACGCAGTATTTGATGTCTCGCCAGATCAGACCACAGTCGCATGTCTTGCATGCCCCAAAAAGTGCGGACAGTACCTCACCATGAGGCACTGTCATGTTGCTTCACATATTTTAACGCAAAAACAACAATAAAACACCGCAAAACTGCTTTCTCCTCCTTCCACGCACATCACTAAAAAAAGCATCTCTCCCCAACCATCTCTCCCAAACATCACCTGTGGATCGGCTGTTGACGAGCTGTCACTTTAAGGTGACTTGGCTAATGACCCAAATGAAGATCTCCCACAACCACTAGGCAAACTTTGGAGCGAGGATTTCACAGGTCGGGAATACAAAATCCCAGAGGAAGGGGTTGATTAGTATGACACTATCTGCCAGTCCCTTGAGGTGAGCCTCTTTTTACCTATCCAATCCAGCCAGCTACCGAGGAATTTGGGGTCAAGGATGAGGATGAACAGGAGAACCCAGCCTTAGATGATCTACAAAAAATGGAAACCATACATGACAGTCCCACAAACATCAACAGCGGTGCGTCAACATTCCCATGGCCTTTCATAGCAGTATGTTACAGTGTCTCAACAAACCATCAGGAAATCAATGAGAGTCCGACAAAACCAGGTATACAGTTGTAAAGCGTTATCAACTCTGACATGTCCCAATAATATATCATTCTAATGGATCATAATGTAATGATTTATATTTACTGGGTGAGTTGTTGGAAACCACAACATACATCATAATTATCACACCCAACAAAGTTGCAGCAGCAGTCTTTTGAGTGATCAACTCTAGCATTGCGGACAATACACCATAACCTCTGGAAGCCATGTCACAAATCACCAAATTCACCAGTCTGCTCCCGCTGGTCTTCAGCTTACCTCTAAGGTACACTATTGTCAGCATTATACGACTTGGATGGTAGCCTCTTTGTTGTAACTGTTGGGATATTTGAAAGCGGCGATATTTTTTCTCATGGTTATGCATATGGGTCTTGTAGTATCAGAATAGTGCTATATCTGAAAATATAGAAATATAGACAGAGTTGCTTACCGGAGGCTCATGGTTATGGGTCTTGTAGTATATCAGAAGGGTGCTATATCTGAAAATATAGACAGAGTTGCTTAGCAAATGCTTAGGACATAGCCTGATTTCACACATTCTCATAATACCGAATATTCTTGTTCTGGTGGCAGGCTGACTTCAGAGTTTGATGCTACTTCTCAGCTATGTTGTCATACAGATCATACATGTCAGTAACTCTCTTTATGCAACAGACTGTGAAGTATGATAATGCAGTATCAGTGAGATGATCTGCTGTGACAGGATTATATATTGTATCCAGTAATTATGATGTGTGCTCAGTGGCCATACACCGGGTTTGCTGGCTGCTACCAAAATCATGATGGGGCTGTTTTTGAGAGTGAAGAGCAATTGTTTCATATTAAAGT
Organism: Serpula lacrymans var. lacrymans S7.9; assembly: GCF_000218685.1. Taxonomy (NCBI): domain Eukaryota; kingdom Fungi; phylum Basidiomycota; class Agaricomycetes; order Boletales; family Serpulaceae; genus Serpula; species Serpula lacrymans. The sequence goes on along the minus strand of NW_006763290.1, from coordinate 1,652,091 downwards.
CATATTTAGATATTAACAGTACTACAAGGTCCAATTCTGACCATGTCAACCTCCTCCCATCAAAATCAAGTGGGTTGGCTCTGTAGCAGTATGCTAATTCTGCATCATGCTAAGCCTATGCCCCAACCCCTCAAAGCAGCTCGCCGCTCACAAATTTTTGCGAGTGCACTGTGTTTTGATGGTAGTGTTTTAGGAGCACAATGAATGGGAAAAACTTGGCTAACAAACAGGAAGTCAGTACTACACCAAGATGAAACAACAGCCTAGTGATGATGCTGACCAATTCCACCAATTCATCAAAGACTTGACTTCAACACACTCCTCTGGATCATCCAACAAAGTCAGGATGCTGTTGTAGAAATGCTCGGAATCAGTGGTAAGATATGTTGGTGAAAACACCTGTGCCAAAGTTAGTGCAAAACAAACCTATATTTGAGTCATCTTATCAATGCGTGATCTTTAGAATATTGAGGTGCCATAGCTTACTTGTGTAGCCATGTAGGCAATGGAGGCTCTTGTTACAGCATGCATGCCCTTTATACAGGCATTCTCAGAGCGTGTGGCCTTGGGCTCTTCATTGATGGAGCTGAGCAATGTAAAAATATGCTTGAACGCCTATAAAAGAGTTCAAATCATTAGAATAGTAGTATAATCAAAAAAGTCACATTTATAAGAAGACTGCTTCTCAATAAACCTTCCCAAGGATCATCCGGGTTGTACTTGTATTTAGCATACAGCATTATCGGCCACTAATCTCCTGAGACTTGAATTTGGCCATTGACGAGCTTTTCTCTAATTCTTATAATGACAAATCAATACATCAGATCAAAGACAAGTTGAATAATTCACTCTAAGCTTGACCAATCCATCCCTGCTGGGCATAGAAGAGCCCCTGTACGCTCGTGATTGAATACACAACCAGTCTTCACATTACAATGAATGTAAGGTGAAAGTGCTTGACCTTTATGAGTGATCCGATCAATGCCGTGCCTTTAAGACATTTTGTATCATCTGCCCTAGCCCCATTGGCACCTTTTTGAATCTGTAAAACAAATTATCGTAAGAGTATGTTGTGGTAAGAAAGATGTCCATACCAAGTTGGCAATATGGATTATTTCTTCCCCAGAGTAATCTTCTCTCATCAAATCATTCTCCAGCCTTGGAATAATTTTAAGCAGCTCTAAATATACAGCTTGTTTTTTACGTTCCCTGGAAATTACGGAGCGGATAAATGGAAATACAGAGAAAGAGGACAGTCTCATACTCAGCTGTATAGCTCTCTTTGGGCTCATCCGAAACCATACACTCAATATTGTTTTTGATAAGGCTCTGGACATTACAGAATGCATGTATTGCTCGCCCAAAATGGCGTCCATGATGGACAATAGGATCTTGGGTAGAACTGTACAGATAGTAAGTCAAACATTGGCAAGTACTTTGCCTAGTGAAGCACTGGCAGGATAGCTGCCAGCCGCCTCGCTGCATCATACAAATCAAACTCAGACTCACAGTTTTTTCCTAGGGCCCAGCTCCAAGGCAGAACTTTGGCCATGCTTGTTATTCTCCGAACTATGCCGGTATTCCCTGCCACCTTCATTTTCAGACATAGATGCAAAAGGTGGAAAATCAATGGCAGACAACTTTAGAGTACATTTTATACCTGATGCACATTACTACAGTGACCATATGACACTTAGTACTGCACAAGCAGTATATCCTCTTGAAGGACTTTTTGGGACGTAAAGGCTGTTCTTGAGTAAGTTGTGTGGCCTAAAACTTTTATAAGAGCCACAACTTGCCATGATGTGATGCTGGCAGCAAGGTAATTATAAGGTAGTTATACCAAATGCGTAAAATAGGGGGGCCTACCCACAATGGGCGAGTTGACTTTTTGGTACTTGGTGGCTGTGAAGAAAGGCAGACCCAACGGAACCCTGAGCAAAATACCAAAATGAAAAAAATGTAGTACCTAGGATAACAAAAGCTTTTTGAGGTAATGAGGTCACACTGGTATTGAGAACATGTCTACCGGATATAATCAAGTTGACTTTTTGGTACTTGAAGGCTGTTCAAGCTGAAAAGGAAATAGAACCCGACATATGTACTAGCCGCCATCATGAATAGCTGGATCTTCAAGGGATTGCTTCCTGAAATGGAAATCCATTTGTGACTCCTTGGGCATAAATGCTAGTACAGCGCCGCAGTTGTTAGCCTGAGCTCCTGGTAGCTTCAGGTTGTTGTGTGGTTTCTTCCAGTTCACAGGGCAGTCATGTCAGATCTTAAACAAGCACTACAAATATCTATGAAACACACACGCTCTTCCAAGTCATTGACTCTTCGTCTCAATAACACTGCCAGTGGAGTGATTAACAACAAGATCAGAGGGCAGGAAATAACTGTAAGGTGTGTAACAGAGTACCTCTTTGGTTGGTTTTTTTTTACAGAACTCGAACTGCTAAATAGGATGAGGGATGATCCCAAAAATCGAAAGGCTGGGTTTAATCTCAAAATAGGGAAGATTTGGAACTTCAAGAATAAACGGGTAAACCTACCTGAAGAAGAAAATTATGTTCCAGGTTTACATTAATTGTCTGAGTCAGTGCAATCTGCTATGTGTAGGAATCATAAGAAAAGGGACAGGTGCTCCTTGAACTATGAATCACAGCAACTACGACTGACTTGGAAGCCTTACAATGGGCCTTACAACGGCAAAGGTGAAACCCAAGCCTGTATTGACTTGGACTTGAACTCGGAAGGTAAGTATCCTAGCCAACTGTAGAGTGACTCAAGTGCTGACTTTGGTTTGAATTGGCTACTTGAATGGCCAATAAAACTTCATTATGGTGTGAATGCGGACTCAGAGCCCAATAACAAGGATAAAAGTGGTGATTTGGAGCCGCAGGACTGGGATGCATTAATTGCTAAGGTATCAAGGCTTGAGCACCTTCTGGCTGCAAAATCCAGTCAATTAAAAAATGTTCAAGATCGAACAGCAGATTTATCATACCAGTTAGCGGTCCTGGAGGGTTTTAGTACACCTAAGACTGACTCGGACCCACCTAGCTACCAATATGATTCAGAGGAGGTGTAGTAAAAGCACTAGTACTACCAGTGGTACTCTGAGTTGGCTTAGCATAGTTTGAAGCTATCTTATTCCTACTATTGCAATATACATGTTAAAAGTTGTCAGGATATTTCTTCCGGTGAGGTTCTTCGTACGAGAGACAGAAGTGCGGCTGTGATAGGATTTCTTGGTTGTTCAGTTGATGCACTGTGATATCTTTTCACTTGAGCAGATGACAGAACACTATCCAACCACTGAAGGATCTGGTCACTTGTCCTGTTGATATCACGGAGTGTAGCAGTGTCAGTCAAGTCCAAGAGCAAGGGCTTGCAAGTGCCCAATGCCCATTGGGTGATGAAACGGTGTACCTGTTATTGTAGTTCCTATTAGCTGGGTAGAGTATTTTGCCAGTGAAATGTAACAGTGACTTGACATACCAATACTGCAATATTAGCAACTGTTGCATTTGTTATATGGGTCAAAGGAACCCAATCTGAAGTACTAGCATTGAGGTTCACTATTCCCATATAGTGTTCCAAGCTTTGCGTAAAGTATAGCAAATCCAAAATGTGGAGGAAAGCCGGGTGGTTGAAGTAGTCCGAGTCACACCCAGCCTGGGCCAGAGCAAGACTGGACTCGGCAGAATTTCTCTGCAAATGAGTGAAGGTTAATCTAATGAGTGTTAGTAAAAGAGCAAGGTGATATTATCTCAGTAGATACTAGATCCATATAACTAGCATGGAAAAAACCAAATTCAGTGCTTGGATTCCACTTGAGGAGGCCTCGCGCTTTGATGCTGGTGGATTTTTTTGATGTGCTGGCGGTCAGGAACACTGAATCATTGAGTTGAAAAGAAGATGTATGGATAAATCTGTAGATTGCACTGATCACTTTGTGGTGGTATATCGTTATTGCACAAAGGCAAGGTTCTTGAACCTGATCCGAGTCAAGCGTCATCACATCTGTATTGAAATATTCAGAGTTAGCTGACCATAAATTTACATTATAGATTTAAGCTCAAATTGTCACTCGCCGTGTTCTACATGACAATTTTCTCCAGTACAATGAATGCCGATACCCATATTTACAGCCCTTAAAGCAAGCTGCAACGCAAGACAATTCCTCGGGAACATTGTATCCACAGTGAGGCTGGAATTTGTATACTGTATAGCTGTAAGTTGAACTATGCGCCACATAGGAGCGATATCTTGGAGACTGTCTAAGAATGCCGTATTCATATCTTTGATTGTCAACGTGAGGGGTGCAAATTAGTCATAGCAAGAATTTTGATGTACCTTCCAAGTTGTTGGATACCCCGCTAGTCCAACTGCCCACAATATAATTCACAAATGCAGTGCGAGAAGCTACAGATTGAGTAAAAGAGGGTTAGCATTGATAAGAATTGTGTTGGTAAGAAATTGTACTTGATGTGTCAGTCTGAAATATGTCAGCTCTATTGGAAGGGCCTCCTTCAATGAGACTGCTGCTGGTGCTGCTGGAAGCAGCGGATGGGTCGGAAGGGCCAGGAACAGGCATAGTATTCACAAAACCCATAGTGTCTACTACCTCACCTCCACTTACTACAGAATCTGCAGGAACACTGGCTGATGCTGTGGCATGAGGAATGAAGAACCGCTAATTTTCCCTTGCTTGTTGATGTCTTGGGGGCCTGCGGTGAGTAGGGCCACTAAAGGGCTCCCTAGTGTGCATGGATGAGCTTGAGGAGTCTTCACCAAGCCATAAGTGGTACACGTCACAATAATGCAAAAGAAACAAATTATGTACCTTGTGCTGCCTGACCTCCGCCAGTAGCAACAGGGGAATACTTGTTGGTAACACCAGGAACATTGTCCGCTTCTAGTAGGCGTCAAAGCATTGGCTCCAAATCCAGATCTGTGTTTGGATATACAATACTGGGGGCTTGGTTGCTGGCCTGTTGGAAGTCGTTGCTGACTGGTTGAAATCCACTGGCCTGTTGAAATGAACAAGCTGATGGTCCCGTTTTATGGGTCCCTTAAAAGGTACTGCTAGTAACTATCAAACAATATCCATAAACCCCATCCACCAGAATACCAGCTGAAGATACGCACTATGAGTTGCTGCTGTGAAAGTGCTACTGGAATATTGGTATTGACCATGCATAGACTCCACAGCTGATTGAATGAGCTGCTCATAGTCTGGATGGAGAGGCGCAGTGTGGTGAGAATGGCATGGATGGGGATCAGTCTGGGCTGCACTTGCCTTAGACTGGTACCAAACCCAACCCAAAAATGTTTGCAGCTTGAATCACAACTTGCATTCATCATTACCATATCTGCGACAAAGGCCATCAACAATATCCTGAAGCAAATCACGGGTCCAGTTGGAATCAAGACTCGGATCTAGCAAATATCAATGTCACCGATAAGCGCTCAGATGTTATGAAATAAAAAAATTACTGTTGTGTTGAGACATTGGTAAGTCAACTCAATGGACTATCAAGGATCTACTTTCCAATGATTGATTGTTTTAATAGTTTTGAGGACTATTTAGGATACGTTCTGATATCTATGATAACAAGAACTTGAGGATGGGACAATAGCCTGAACAAGACCTTTGCTTATTCTTAGCCAATGACTAGACCGGTGACACTGAGCTCACATGAACACCAGATAATTTTGACGTGAGAGATCAGACTCGGGGGGTGGAGGCAATCCCATTTGGAGCTGGAGGTTGTCCGCACAGAGGTTATTACAACATTGATTCTGCATAATTTTGGAGACTCGGGCTGCCAGTGAGTGTGTTGAATTAACTAGAAGCTTCATATAACCTGTTCATAGATCGTAGATCTGAAGCGTGAGCCTGAGGAACTTGAATAAAAATGTGAACAGCATGAGTGACTCACTTGCCGACTCAGAGTTGTCAGGCTGGCTGTACTGCACCAACTTGAACCAGTACTGCCAGTACTGGTTCAAGTTGGCGCAGTTTGAGTGGCCACTGGCAGGCCCTGAGTGTTTAATGTATTATTTTTGGCATACATCATGGTCCCTGGGGTCCAGAATCTCTCTCAACCTCGCCTAAGGCTATGTGTGCATGTGTACCCACGAGTCACCTTTTATAAGGAGTTTGACTTCATACTAACAGCAAAAACAACACAGATCTTATTCCTCAAGAAGCAAGTCTAGCACACTACAAGCAATACAAGGCCAACAGTGTTAACATGCAATGATATCCACAGTACCCCGTGTCCCAACCTTATCCCGCCGCTTGAGCTAAAAGTGAACAGCCTGCTGGTCAGCACTCTCCAGGTCAAGCTCTTTATTCTCCAGCTATGAGTCAACACAATAACTCCCATTTGAGTGCCAGTGCTCAAGCACCCAACAAGCTTTTCCCTGTGGCACACCCAGTGAGTTTACAATCTGAGTCCTCAGTACAAGTATATGGATGCTACAATAGAGCTCACTGTACTTTGTGTTAAAGGCCTTTCCTTTGCATATCAGCACCAACAGCGCCAACTTGCAAGATTTATTAGATTTTGCAGTGGCTGTTCAAGATGAGCGTGAGGCGGAAAAGATGTTTGTGGAAATGAGAGCATGGAGAAGCCAAACAGAGGCCATACTATTCTAAGGACAGCTTCCCAGTGCTGTGAAACGTCTGGAGTAGGCTTGTTATGGTAGTAATTTTGTCACCAGAATAGTTAAGGACCTTGGAATTGAGGTAAACATACCTCAAAGTTGTATCAGGTCTCAATTTCATGGAATACGTAGTAAGCATGTGTATGACAATGACAGTGACAAGTCAAACTCTCCTGGAGAAGATTGATATTGCTGTAAGTAGTTCTATGACTCAATAACAAGTGTTCTGCTGAGAACACTTACTATGTTTTATCCTACTGTTTTGTCCTGTTTCCCGGTTGGCTATTTTTTCAGAACATGTTTTCAGCAATAGATTCATCTTGAATTGGAGAAATCCGGAGGAAACTCAGCTGAATTCACAACTTCCAGGTTGAGCCTGACTACATTGGATTGTCCAAAACTGTTAAACAGATTATCTTCAGCTGACCTGGCTTGGCTTGTGGCCTTTATCTATTAATAGAATGTGAAGAGGAAATGGGGGTGCATTCTGCGCGTGGAAGTGGAAGCGGCTGCATGATTCACTGGCAAGTTCTACGCAAATGAGATGGCTGTGAGATGATTGATTCTCCTACTGCGCGGTAGTACCCAGCCAATCAAAATGACTTCTCATTCATCATGGCAGGCAAGGGTTTAGGGCTGATCATGAGTGTTTAGGATTGAGGCTGCCGTGAGGCATGGTGAGTTCAAGCTCTTGATAATTTAATTTGAGATGCGACTAACATACCGCTCCTATCCCACTCAGGCTGACTCAGATATTTTAACTTTGCTTGCCTGGCTCTTTATTTCAAGCTAGTCATTGTCGACTCAGGCAAATCCATGTCACTTTTAGTGGTCCAGGTGATCCGCTGGTGCTTTCCCACATTACAGGATGCATTCTCCCACAGGTTGGGTCCATTGGGTTTCTACAGATATTAGACATCATCAATGGGGGCCTCTTAGGTGCATCTGAGTCATGATTGTGCTAGCAATGAAGATATTACTAACCAGAGAGGCAGTGGTGGGCAGGAGGAACTTCAAGTTAGTGGGCGGGAGGAACTTCAACTTTAAGTTGAACTTACTACGCTGACAGTCACAGTTGTGTTCAGGTTTCCAACAAGACAGTTCAAGTTCAAATTGCCAGTGAAGTCACAGGCAGTATGCCACACATACAACTCAGAGATACATTACAACTTATCACAACCAACTGTCAGGGTTACCACTAGTGCTATACAGCATTTTACTAGTAAGACTCAGACTCGGAATGACAGGTTCACTCAGATTGGCAATACATTAGCCTCATTATCGGCTACAAAATCACAGCAACCTTGAAGGCCCGACTTTGAAGGTAAGTGCTGCCACTAGTTCTACTGCCGTGACTTTTTCTCTCTTACTGCCTTTTCTGAACACTGAGGCAGTGCTCATTTTTAGTGGCAGTGCAGGTTACACCGTAATAGTGGGTCTATAAACTGATCTTACTCGCAGACAACTTGAACATGCGAGAGAGTCGCATTGCCACTTTGGATACCAGTGGCAGTGCTGATCATAACTCTACGGAGCCAACTTGAAGGTCAGTGGTCTTCGGGTGATTGTCGCTTGGTACCCACTAAGCCCCAGTTTATCATTTAGGCTACTGGTACTCGGACATAGGGGACATTCAAGTTAACCAGCTGGGTCTGACTAGTCCTCACCTTCAAGTTTAAGTCATTCAAGTTCAATTGGCAGTATGGAGGACTTCAACAATGTTCCAGTAGCCGCAGGCTTCCGCCAGGTGTGCATTTGTGGTTGTTCTTTTTCTCATATAGGACCGTTTACTAGGCATTAAAAATCGTGCTTGAGGGGAAAAAAACGGCTCTCAGGAGCCCTGACCAGGGCAAAGGAAGCCTTTAACAACAAGAAACACCGGTTGGAATTCCAGTCAAGCCATGTCACACTGGAGTTTGAAGGAACTTCATTGGAACAAGTAGATGGCGGCAGGGGTCTGGGGAGCCCAGTAATCTTGCCAGTGGTTCTGCCTTTGAATTGCTTCAATCCAGCTCCTCTGATATAAACCCAGTGGTAAGAATCATAGTATTCTCAACACTATTGGTTCCTACTGTAATGTGATCACTCTGCAGCCTATAGAGCCAAGTGAAGACTGGGACAGGTCTTCAAACAACTTACCACTTGCGCAGCGCAGAACACGCAGAGCAGATCAACGTCTGCCACTGCGCTTCTGAGATTTTCTCCCTGAGTCTCCTCCTCCTTTATGTACTACTCTATTATCCCAATCATCCAACCCGACCATCTCAGTTCTCGAAGCCAATAATTCTCATCTTGAACCATTTACTGCGAACATTAGCTCTCACCCTCCAGCTAGTATATGCATGCAGTCCATTCATGATCGTGTCAAAAGATTTTTTGACACACCACGGAACATATTTGGACTATTTTGCCGATTTCACAGAGAGGAGCTACCATCACATGACCCTGAGGACTGAGAAGACTTGGATACCTCGGAAGACACGCCCACTCCATTTTGAGTTGAAGGGCATAGTGATTATTCTTTCAGCCTGTACCCAAACAAAAGTTGCTTTCGTCTGGGAGACTGGTATTGGAATTATAGTGTTCAGAAGTCGCAGGAATATTTCAGGCAGCTCATTGATATCATTGGAAACCCATCCTTTTGTCCTGAAGATGTTCAAAATGTGAAGTGGAGCAAAATCAACAAGGACTTGGGCCTCAATAATCTCAATGGTGAATGGCTGGATCAGGATGCAGGCTGGCAAAAACACCTGTAACCATTTCAGTTCCATTTTATAGCAGATCAGCAGACCCTGGGACTCATGACCATCATGTTACTGATTTGTTCCATCATTCACTCATTCAGATCCTTCGCAATAAGCTCGCAAACCCTCGTGATGACCAGCTTTTTAATTATGAGCCATACAAACTGTTCTGGCATCCAAGTGATCAATTGCACAAAGTTTGAGACCACAGCAAGGCTTATACTTTGGATGCATTTCTGAAAGCTCATCATGAACTTTAAAGATCCCCACCAGAGCCCAGGTGCAACGTGTGGTGGCTGGTTTCATGTTTCCGTCAGATTCCACCCAACTTACTAATAAAACTAAGTGAAACTCAGCCACTGCCCGAGAGGCTATAGAAACAACTTTATTATTTACCTAAGTGAAAATACAATAGATGTTAGTTTAAGCTGATCTCTAATAAATGTAATGTAACATACCTCAGCCACTGCCCAAGAGGCTATAGAAACGACTGAGGTATTCCTATACTAAACCCCTTACTACTTATAGTCGGAGGTGCTACTTGCTACAGTATAATGACCCCTAGGAGTACAATTGTGCTCCTAGGAGAACAATGGTTACTCCATGGAGTGGTGGCTATGCTCCATGGAGAACAATGGCTGCTTCGGCAGAGACTGGGTTTATCCGGTTTTGTCACTCCCACTCAAGTGCAACCATAGTCCCATAGCTTTAGAGAATTTCCAGTGTTTTTCATGAGTGAGGGGTTTAGTGAGAATGTCTGCAACCATATCTCCTGTAGGAATGTATCTGATTACTGCCTCTCCCTTTGATACTAAGTCATCTCAGATAAAATGATATTTCCGTTGAAAGTGTTTTGTGCAAGCACAGAACTGTGGATCTCGTGTAAGAATGATAGCTGCTTGATTGTCACAGTGCAATGTTGTAGGTCCATTTTGAGCATGTCCAATTTCTTCAAAAAATGTCCGAAGCCATGCAAGGTGTTGTCCAGCATTGCTCAATCCAATGTACTCTGACTCCGTGGAGGATAAAGCTACCATGCTTTGTCTTTTGCTTGTCCAAAAAATTGCTCCTCGGATGGTGATAAAGACAAACCCTGATGTTGATCGAGACGTGTCTGGGTCTCCAGACCAATCTGCATCTGAATATCCATAGAAATCCATGTCCATGGAGACATCTGTGCCATTATATTGTAGTTCTATGTCCCTGGTTGCTTTCAGATATTGGAGGACACATTTTGCAGCTTCCCAGTGATGGCTCCTTGGAGCTGAGCTATGCCTGCTTAGTATTCCAACGACATAGGCAATGTCTGGGCGGGTTCCGAGCATGGCATACATGAGGGAGCCTACAATTGAGAGGTATGACACTTGACGCCCTTCAATATGCATCTCGTGCTGCACAATATCTTCCCCTGGAGCATTTGCAAGGAGTTTTGATCCATGGGCCATTGGTGTCCACACTAGTTTGCAGTTCTTCATTCCAGTATACTCCAGGACTGTATCAATGTATTGGTGTTGCAATAGGGATATTGTTTTGTTTGAACAATCACGTTGGATGTCTATTCCGAGGATGTATTTTGCTTCTCCAAGGTCCCGCATTTTGAATATGGATTCGGGTTTGGCTTTTGTGATATCCATGAATTTTTGGGATGAAGCTCCTAGGAGGAGGTCATCTACATAGACAACAACAAAGCATATTTGTTTGTTGTCCCGGAATACATAGAGACATGTTTCTGCATTTAGTCTTGTGAAACCGAGCTCCTGGAGCTTGTGATCAAAAGTTTTGTTCCATGTACAACCAGCTTGTTTTAACCTGTAGATGGATTTCTTCAATCTCTAGCAGTATCCAGGTTGGATAGGAACACCCCCTGGAGGAAGCATGTACAGTTCTTCTTCAAGTTCTCCATTGAGATAAGCTGTGGATACGTCCATTTAATCAAGTTCTAGGTCGTACTTTGCTGCCAGGGCTAGAATAATTCGGATTGACTCTAAGTTTGCAACCGGAGCAAAAACCTCCTGGTAATCAATCCCCTCCCTCTGAGTAAAACCTCGTGCAACAATCCGGAGTTTGTATCTCTCAATGTTTCCGTTTTGATCAAATTTGATCCAGAACACAGGTTTTGATGTGATGGGTTTTACTCCCTTCGGAAGTGGAACAGTGTCATATACTGCATTAGTATTGAGACTTAGGAGTTCCTTCTCCAAGGCAGACTTCCATAATTCTCCATCCGGATGTGATAAGGCTTCCTTTAGTGTCATTGGAAGGTCTGTGTTAGATGGACCGGTACTTGCTATTCCAGCAAAGAATGTCTCCTCTGTATCAGATGTTTCTTCATGAACCTCAGGAGTGTTAGGTTTCTCCATGGAGTTGTCATGCTGCTTTTTTTGAGACTGTTCCTCATCTAGAGTCCTTTGATAATCTTGGTTTTTGTCTGCAGGACGGGTCTGGCGACTGCTTCTGTGTACTCCTAGGACTTCAGCAGGCATGACTGCTCTTTTAGGAACTTGTGCAGGTACTTCAGGGAGTAGACATATTTGTGTATTTGTTGCCCCACTCACTCCTGAAGGTGTTGAATCACTCCTCGGAGGTGTTGGATGACTCCTTGGAGGTGTTGTATGCCTTCCAGAAGCTGATCCAATGGACAGGCTGTCTAGCTGTATTCGGACTTTTTCCACATCAGCTGGCTGTATGTTGAGGGGCTGTCCTCCCACTGACTGTAACTCTACTTTGGCTTTCCGTTCTGAAGATGGCCAGTGTTCAGGTCTTGGTTGTAGAGACTGTTGTGGAGGGTGTCTTAGCTGATCAGGTGCTCCCACTGCTCTCGGAACGTCTTCACGGAGGTATTGCCCCACTGCTCTCGGAACATCTTCATGCTGGTATGGTTCCATTGCTTGTGGAACATCTCCTTGGAGATGTGGTTCCATTTGCAATTCATTTGGATCTCGGATCCAAGGGTCAGGATCATCCTCCTCCAATTTTTTTTGGTCTGGATAGTGAGCATTCTCTGGAATGAGTCCCCCCCACTGATCTGTGCTAGTGTCTGTGTTCCAGGGAGCAGTGTCATCCTTTTGTACCTTTCCGGATTCATTGAATATGACATACCAACTGGAAAACACAGTCTGTTTTTCAGTGTCTAGGAGTTTGTAGGCTTGATTTCCATGTGTGTAGCCAATCATTATGGCTTTGCGCCCCTTGGAGTAAAACTTTCCTTGCCTTTTGTCTTTCGGAATCAAGGCATATGCTTGGCATCCGAAAGGGCGAAACAAAGTTGGATCAACTCTCCTTTTAAACAGTATTTCATATGGGGTCTTTCCATGGAGTCCTGATGCTGGGCTGCGTGCTATGATATATGCAGCTGTTTGCATGGCATCTACCCAAAATGACTTTGGGAGCTTGGAATCATGGAGCATAGTGGTTGCTAATGTAGCCAATGTCTGATTTATGCGTTCTGCAATGCCATTTTGTTCTGGAGTATCTGCAGCTGTAGTTTCTTGGAATGACACCATCTCCTCGGAGTTAATTTTTGAATGCATTGCCAGTATATTCTCCTCCCCCATTGCTCCGGAGGAATTCTGTGTATAGTGGAGTGAAGTTTTCTTCTCCCAAATGAGTCCGGAAGAATGTTTGGACATCTTCTTTCCATTGCTTGTATTATTCCAGTGCTTCACTTTTATGTTTTAGGAAATATATCCATGGAAATGTGGAGAAATCATCTACAATGATAATCCAGTACCGAAAACCCTCCCTGGAAGTTGGTTTGATTGGTCCTCCAACATCTGTGTGCACAATTTGTATGGGGCGCTTGGCTCGGTTTCCTCCAGTGGACTTGAAAGGTAATTTCTTCATCTTTCCTAAAGCACAAGGTTCACAAAACTCCGGGGTTCCAGTAAGGGTGTCTATGTCCTGGAGCTGTCTTTTTGTAACCATTTGTTGCAAGCGGTCCATTCCAATGTGTCCCATTCTCCTGTGCAATAAATTTACATATACTGCTGCAAAAACTGACTCCAGGTTGATTTCAGGTTTTGCTTGGATGTGATAAAGTCCTCGCTTGTGTAACGCAGTGAGGATAAGTTCCTCCTTTTTCCGAACTTCACAAGCATTTGACCCTGCTGGAAAAAGTGTTGATAACCCCGTTTTGGACAATTTGTGGACAGAAACGAGTGCTAACGTGAAGTTTGGCACAAGTAAGACATTTGACAGTGCAATATTGTAGTCCTTTTTGCCAGCAGTTTCTTGTAGGATTACTGTTCCAATGCCAATGGCATTTACAGAGGATTCATCCCCAAAACTGATTGTCCTCGGAGGATGCAGAACATGGTATGTTCCTGGCTCAAACCAGGAGGGTGAGGGACCATGTGGGATGTTGCTCCGGAGTTAATAATAATTGTTGTTTTGGTCTTATTGGGTTCCGACACAAGGTAAGCTTGAATGCGTTTAGCAAGGGGCTTGGAAATATGTACATGATCCAATGCAATACGACTCTGTTCCTCCTTGGAGTCAGATCCGGATGATTGCTCTGCTGTATTTGCCTTTTCCTTCTTCCTTTGACCTTTTTCAGCTGACTGAAGTGTTCGACACTCCGAGGTGTTGGCTTTGTGGAAGTTACACCATTTTTCCTCGGATTTGAGTGCTGATTCAGAACCTCTAGGGGCCTTCCCTGACTGTCGTGCAACTTCTGCAGTGATCCGGATCTCAACTGCATCAAAGGTAAGTTTATTTTCTTCAATCGTGTTGATTACTGATGACTGAAATATTTGCCACTCAGGAGTGCATGGGAGAGATTGGAGAAGAGCGAAAGCCATGAGTTTGGTATCAACTCCTAGTTTCATTCCGGAGAGGTGTGAATCAATTGTCCGGATTTTCGCAATGTGGTCCTGGATAGGTGATGTCCCATCCCAGGACAATTTGGTGAGTTGCTGGAATGAATAGAAGGCCGAGGCAATGTTGGATGTTTGATGGAGTGAGACAAGTTTATCAAATAACTCCTTGGAGCTGGTGAGGTCTCCAGTCCTCATTAGGAGGGCATCAGAGATGTGGTCCTGGATGATTCCATGTGCCTTCTCATCCTTAAGTATCCAGGTGATCTCAGGATCCTCTGAGGAGGTAGGGTTTCCTGGTGAGGGCTTAAGCTCCTCTCCGGTAACAACCTGGAGAACCTTTTTCCCGACATAGCTTTGAGATGATCCAGAGTTTCCATATCTGAAAATTGTTGGGTCCAGTGAGAACTGGACATGCGGATGTATCGCGTGCTGTGGTCATGGTTCCAAGGTTGCCGTTTCGTAGCTTTTGCGCACCAGGGCTCATAACCTAATAAAACTCAGTGAAACTCAGCCGCTGCCCGAGAGGCTATAGAAACAACTTTATTATTTACCTAAGTGAAAATACAATAGATGTTAGTTTAAGCTGATCTCTAATAAATATAATGTAACATACCTCAGCCGCTGCCCGAGAGGCTATAGAAACGACTGAGGTATTCCTATACTAAACCCCCTACTACTTATAGTCGGAGGTGCTACTTGCTACAGTATAATGACTCCTAGGAGTACAATTGTGCTCCTAGGAGAACAATGGTTACTCCATGGAGTGGTGGCTATGCTCCATGGAGGACAATGGCTGCTTTGGCAGAGACCGGGTTTATCCGGTTTTGTCACATGATCAGTCATGTGACGTGGAAAATGAAAAGTAAAAGTACAAAAAGTGAAGCATAAGTAGGTGCTGGTATGTGTTACAATTGACACAGTGTGTGAAAACTGAGGATGAAAGTTAAAGGTCCAAAAATTTGTGTATCATAACATTAGGGCATTTACCAGTTTTAGTAGCGCCACAAGGCACTTGTAAGAAAGTAGAATACTACCTTTGCTTCAATGCATGGGATGACTAAGCAGCCTCCCTCCGACCCATACCATAACTCACATTCCTTAAAGCTTGCATAAGAATTCTCTAACAACAACTTCATTTATTCATCCACCTTTAATCCATCCATTACTTCACTTCAGCCGTCATTTTCATTTTCTCCTTCTGTCAGAACTGTGACCTTGGGAAAAGCGGAGTTGGAGTGCAGAGATGGAGTGGAGAGTTGAACGGAGTACAACGTTGGGGATTGACTTAGCTCATGTGCTAGGCCCTTCTGTGGACCTTAGTCCCTAACTTGTTGGAGTGAGCAGGTGAGAGTAGAGGATGAAAGGCGGAGTGGAGTAAAGGTTCTTCGGAGAAGGACCGGAAAACTTAGAAATGGACTTGAATAAAGGTAAGGGAAACTAGTTGATGTTTGAACTGCAGGAACAGAACACAGGAGCCACAACTTATATACTATTGGAGGAATGGGAGTTTGTAAGGAGTAATTCATAATTTATGTACGGAGTTCCATGCGGACAACTATCTAGCAAGGGGAAATTGTATGTGAGAGGAGTGTACCATAAGGTCTAAGCTACAGAGTCCATGAGGAATATGAGAATGTGCGGAGGAAACGTATGGCAGACTAGAAATCTGGTGCAGGAGTATCAGAGCGGATATCTGGAGTACCATGTGGAGGTTGGGTACAGGGTTATGCCAAACAGCAGAACACAAAGAGCATAATTGTAACAACCAAGAGCTTGTTACTCTGGCGCACAACTCAGACAAGCTATAGAGATGATGATGAGGGAGTGGTTACCCTTTAGGCTTCAACAAGTTAGTTGTGAGGATACAACAGGAGGACTCGCTGAGGAGTCTCCTTGATCTATTGGGGTATATATATCACTACAGGTTTGTTTGTACATATGTACTATACAGTTGATGAAGGCAGTGGCTGATGATGTTGTGGGCATAGCCCGTGTGACCAGCTCCACTGCATGAGAAACTTGTAGCTAAAATAAGAAGAAAGGTTG
The DNA here is from genome assembly GCF_000218685.1 of Serpula lacrymans var. lacrymans S7.9. Taxonomy (NCBI): domain Eukaryota; kingdom Fungi; phylum Basidiomycota; class Agaricomycetes; order Boletales; family Serpulaceae; genus Serpula; species Serpula lacrymans. The sequence goes on along the minus strand of NW_006763290.1, from coordinate 1,635,806 downwards.
TGCAGCGCGAGAAAAAGGAGTTTAAACAAAAGAGAAAGTGCCGCATGGCACAGGGTGTGAAAACTACAGTATAAAGTTACAGAGGAGAATGAAAATTAAAGATCCGAAAATTGTGTATCGTAACAGTAATCCCAAGAGTACCAAAGATTTGGGGGTTCGGACTTGAGAATTTGTTCTCTTCAGAAGTCTGGAGCTATGCTTTCTGGAATGGATATGACACCTTCATACATCCACCAACAATCATCCAGATTTCACACAATTATTCATACTCCACAAGACCACAATATTCTTAGTCTTTCAAAACTTAAGCATCTAGTCATTTATTCATCATCCAGACGTAAAACCAAAATCTCATTATGCCCCCGCTAACCTATAATCTAGCATTAGACATATATCCCAACTTCAATTCACCTATCTTCCACAAAACTTATACTAGCCTGTTACGATAACACAATTTTTGGACCTTTCCTTCATTTTCATTCTCCGCTTTAACCTTGTATACTTTAGCTTTCACACATGGTGCCACGCGGCACTTCCCCTTTTGTTCAAAACACCACTTTCTTGTGCCGCATTGCCTTCTTCTTATTTTAGATACAACTCTCTCACACAGTGGAGCTGGTCATGCGGGCTAGGCCCCATGACATCATCAGCCACTAACTTTATCAACTGTACAGTACATAAGTACAAACACTCTGTATTAGTATATATACCCCAATAGATCCAGGAGACTTCTCAGCAAGTCCTCCTGTTGTTAACCAACAAACTCTCTGCAGCCTAAGGGGTAACCACTCCCCATCCACTACCTTTATAGTGTGTTCCTGTGTGCGCCAGAGTAACTAACTCGTGGTTGTTACACTAACCAGCAACATCACACTGGAACAGGCAACTCTCAAACTCAAAGCAGCTTGGAGAGCAGAGAATCTTGCAAAGAGGGCAGAATGGGAAAGGCAACAACAATATCAAGACAAACCCATTGCCAAACCTCCTGCTGAAATCCCACCGCCAGTCCAGTCCAGACTTCAAAGAAAAAACTGAAACTAGCTGACTTCATTGACGACCTTTCTGTCCCTGCCATACTCCTTGACCAGCCTTCACCATATGCATTGTACAAGATTGAAAAGCAATCCTACATCAAACTCTGGTATTTCACCCAGGAAAGCTGCGTGGACACAACTTCAATTCACAAATCCAGTGCCAATTCCTACAGCATCCCAAAAGTTGACGACACTGTTGCCTGCGTCCCACATCCTCATTCAGAGCTTCAGGTAATGCATTAGCTGATGAGCAACTCAACATGCAACAGATTTTGATCGCCAAAACTTCAATGCTCAGAAACATAGAACAATTGGGATGGCCCACACGGCATTGCAACACGCTGGCCATGTTCTTCCTACAACTTGAAGCACACAAATCACAAAAAACCCTTTTGGCAACAACATCCTGATACAATATTAAGCCCGCGTTCAAAGCAAATGGCACAATTTGTTCAAAATGGAACAACAATTTAACATTGCAATAATCAACTCAACCCTATTGGAGAATTTTACCAATAAACACCTCACAGCTCTACAAACACAGAAATGAAGTCAGGCAAGTACTTTATTATCACCCACTACCAACATCATAACTAATTCCTTCTATTTCCTCCTTAAATTTTAACACAAACATACCAAAAACAAACACACCAACAAACACACAAACCAACAAACATATTTCCTCCACAGTTGAACAACATGATTGCATCACAAACTCACAATAACAATCCAAACAAACACACCATGTACACTAGGGCTTCAGATCCCTCTCAACAAAACTAATGCTGGTGCTCCCATTCCCCACCGCCACCCCAACTCTACAACAGGCAGAAGAGATCACCTTCATGCTATCAAAATGACTATTATCAATCTGAACATAGTGATTCCTTTCGTCGAGCCATGGAACAATCAACAGTATGTGCAGTCTGCCTGGGGACAAACATACACAATGTACACAAATGTGTCAAACCTAACTTTTGGGATGGTTCACCCACTCTATGTTCCTGAGGAGACAAAGGACAACTTCAAGGGCCAATGGGACAAATCATATGCATCAATTGGCAACACCCAATCAGATGCAAAATTGCAGATCACGACTGGCATCATGAATGTTCTGGATGTGGCACTGTCATATCCGTACCGGAAGACAGAACTCCGGCATTTCCAAAGAAGTTATTCTCCAAGCCCCAAACCCCCAGAACTATCGGTATATTTAGGATTATGTTCCTCGTGGTCTGCTGGTCGGCAGCAAATTATTATCTTATCATATCTAATCATATATAATCTCATCATTATTGTGGCTCTAGGAGCCTGAGCTAGCCCTGGATAAGAAGCCAAAAATCAGATGTATTGCCTTTTACACAACACCATTTTTCGGGATACCGTAAGGACTTTTCCGAGTTTGTGGAGGGAGTCCTCAATCAGATGCAACCTTGCAGCCTTAACCTCTGCCAAATTATGTGCTTGTAATCAACAATGCTACACTGCATAAAGTTCCTGGCATCCGCAAGCTTGTTGAGGACAGGTGAGTACATAGTTTTCTATCAGTTTACTCTATTAATGTTTGGCCAGGGATATGCAGCTCTTATATCTCCCTTCCTATTCCCTGGATTTGAATCTCATCGAAAAGGCTTTTTCAGCTGTCAAAGCTTGGCTCAGGAACAATTGTGATTATGTCCTTGGTGAGACAGAAGGGCCCGGTTGCTATCCATACGCATTGATTTGGGAGGCAGTATATGAGGTAATCACACCCAAGAAAGCCAGAGGGTGGTTTAGAGATAGCAAGTATATTATATAAAATATTTATACCGTGTTTACTGATGTTCAAGCCCTATTACTTTCTAGCTGAAAATGTTTTCAAAAAGATCAAAAGATCAGTTCATTTATATGTTGTTCAGTAGCTGATTTCCTCCTCCCCCTCTGCTGATGGCAAGTACTGGTTATCCTCACCCTCATCTTCAACATCCCCATCAATTACCTCATTTTCCCCATCCACATTAATCATATCTTTGCAGCCTAGATCAATTATTTCAATCTCATTGTCATCCTCATGCTTTGGATGTTTACGATAGCGTTGCAGAGTAGCTGCAATTTCTATCACTGTTTCCTTACCCTCTCTTTTCAACCCCAAAACTGACAGGATGCAACATTTAGCATAGGATTGTATGATCCTAGCCCTTTTTTCACCCATTTTTCCTACACAGCTCAGCTTTTTGACGGGCATACCAGCAACTTGTTTGGATGTTTGGATGCTATCAAACCTGTGACCTTTCAGAGTAATAGAGTAATGGAGTGCAGGGGTGAAGTGGAAAAGTAATGGAGTACGAGGTTAGGAATTGACTTAGCTTGTGTGCTAGATCCTTCCATGGACCTTGTTGGAATGAACGGATGAGAGTAGAGGATGAAAAAGGAGCAGAGTAAAGGCCTTTCAGAGAAGGACCGGGACTTAAAGGGATTTGTAAAAAGGCGAGGGAATCTAGTTGATATACTGTTGGGAGAAATAAGAGCTTGTAAGGAGTAACTTGTAATGTAGGTATGAAGTTCCATGCAGACAAAATCTAGTGAAGGGAAAATGTATGTGCAAGGAGTGTACCATAAGGTCTAAACTACAGAGTCCATGAGGAGCACAAAAACATGCGTAGGAACATGTATGGCGGACTAGAAGTCCTGTGTAGGAGGATCAGGGTGGATGTTTGGAGTACAATGTGGAGATGGGGCACAGGGTTATGCCGACCGGCAAGACACAAGGAGCATAATCCCAAGAGTACCAAAGGCTTGGGGGGTTGAGACTTGAGGAATGCTTCCTTCAGAGATTCCGGAATTCTATCTTCCAGTACGGATATGACAGATGCCAGCTGTAAATAATGCATTTAACACTTGGTTAACTTTAAAGTGTGGAAATTTGACATCAATCAACTCAACCAAGTCCCCAATAGGCGGATATTCAACAATAGGGCCATCTTCAGGTGTTAACTTACGGTTGGGGGACAGCGGCAGCAAAGATAACTTCTCAAGACTAGGATACTTTTGTCTTGGCTGTGTACTTGGAGCAGGGGGTCAGTGTAGATCTATTGCTAAAGTCGGAAAAAGAGGAGCCTGAAGCACTTGGTGTAATGTTCTTGATTGTGACATGCACATTGAGTGAATTTCCTTGCAATAGACGAGCTTTTTTTGTGAGCATGCGATCAAAGTTCAAACAATGGGGTGCACTATAGACTGTTGCTTGCCCCAGAAACTATACTGAGTGTCAGCACCCTAGAAACAAATGACTGAACCCAAGGACTCACAATTTTCTTGGCCCACAAGGTCATTTCATCATGGCCGAGACGGCAGTGGACATCACGTCCACTTGGCCCGTCAATAAAGCAGTGACCTTGGTGCAGCTCACACTGAGTAGCCTTCTCCAGCTGCTTGAATGCCTTTAACTGTGATGACATTTTGTCACTCAATGGTGGTGGTATATCCTCTGTCTTACTTCATTTCTTTCCTTTTGAAACCAATGCTGTTGGCTTAGTCTGGCACAACAACAAATTTGGTGAGCGTTTCACATATAATATAAGAAACAGCTTACTATGTTCTTGATTTCCAGCATTACCACTTGTATTTGAGCAACTTGTGCTTTGTTTACAAGTCGGTCCATTGCAGCTGTAAAATTGTGGTGGTTGTTCATATGTGATGGCTTACCTGTGTCACCTGACAACTTATATGCCAGCTAAGTGTCTTGCTCAGGCCCATCAAGCAGGATAAAGACTTGGCGCTGAAACTGAACCCAGTCCATGTTGGTAGTGGCCAATATAATAGACATGACTGATCACCTGTAAGGACCTCCACATTAGGCCAAACACATTGTGTACTGGGGGGCGGCTGATTATTTGCGGGTGGCTTGGAGGGCAGCTGCATAGGGTGTGAGGGTGCAGGCTGCACATAATGTTGCTCAGGCAGTGGCACAGGCAGTTTTAGGGGCACCCTAAGTTGTCTATACTGATACATATTGTGTGCCGGTTGCATCAAGTGTGGGGGATGATAGTGCATGGCAAAATGATGAGGTTGGTATCTGATTGTCGATGCACTTGCCTGACTGTTGTACCCAGTGTAGCCTGCTGGGGGATGGGGAGCTTGTTGATAAGCCCTTTGGAATATGGGTGCACCATGCATTTCATCAAGGGAAAAATGACAAAAGCTTTGTTGAGAAGACATAGGAGGTATATATATTTTTTGTGTCTCCTGACTCTTACACTAACAGCCTCTTGGCCTTAGGCAATACCTATTATTGTGACAACACCAACAAGACACAGTCTTGGGGCACTGGAGCACGACAAAACAACACTTCAAAAGAAGAAGAAGAAAAAGGGATACCAATCAGCAGTATGTACCGCTGACCAGTCAAAGTCGCTGAGGTAGTGGGTAAGCCCTCACACAGACTTGGTAGGGTAGGACCAAGTTGGTTGTTGGTAGACAACAGGAGGACTCACTGAGTCCTTCCCCATGTATTGCTCCTGTATATATACTAAAATACATGAGGTACTGTACAGTCTTAAATATAGTTTAAAGTCCGATGTTTAGCATGTAACCGGTCACATGATGAGTCTAGACATTGGTCAGGTGTTGTGTCACATGACTGGTCATGTGACTTGGAAAAAGTAAAAGTAAAAGTACAAACAAGCGAAGCGTAAGTAGGTACTGGTAAGTCAATTGTAACAATTATTGAATGATCCTCATTTCTAGCCAATTATATATTTTTTTCTTTTTGAGCACTTTACCGAATAGTCCACACCAAATTTTTCAAAGACTTGGGCTATCACACTTATCACACCAGCCACACTCGATACTGAGCTAAATATTATAGTCTCCCTAAATTTTAGATTTACTACATTTTAAGCTTAGTTGTAGTTCCGCTCGGTACACTAAGTCATTGGATAGGTCTATTGTTATGAAATCAGTTGTAGATGCAGGCTCCTCCACAGCCACTGTTTTGAGCGAGAAGGATGAGTGCTAGGGAGTTCAGGACAAGGCTTATTAATAGATAGTCACATGATTATGATAATTTCAAAGTCAGTACAACTTTATTCCTCACTCTCTCTCCACAGTGGCTGCAAATTAACATTTGTAAACAATGGCTTGCCACAGTAACAGTGACGAGCATCATTGTTGGACATTGAAAAATGATTAACATTTTTTGAATTACAGTACAGTTACTAATTTAGTATCTACAAGTACTCAATACAGATGGGCCTGTGTGATGCAGTCCAGTGGTGTATGTTGATGGCCAGGCAGGATTTAAACTCCTTTACTGGCATCTGTAGGATAACCCAGCAAAAGCCAGGCTCCTATCCATGTTTTTGGCAGGCCAAAGTTGGACAAGTGCTTGCTAAGGAGGGAATGATGTTATATTGATTGCAGGTCAGGTTTGGGAACAACACCAGCATTTATGATACCTCTCATATTTAGGCCCAAAGACATGCAAAAATGGCAGTAAACTTGGGCAGCAGATGGTGGAGACACTGGCAAAAATGAACATGAATACTGAGATTACCAATTGCCAGTGCTTCGAACTTACTTGCCTAAATTGGCATGTGGTAAAACATTATTAATTGGTCTGCAATTGTTTTTTGATGTCCGACAGACTCGTCAGTGGCAAGCCTTTGTTTACAAATGTTAATTTGCAGCCGCTGTGGAGAGAGAGCGAGGAATAAAGTTGTGCTGATTTTGAATTACTATCTTATCATATCTAATCATATCTAATTTCATCATTATTTTGTGGCTCTAGGATTAAGTGCTCCTCTCGAAACAGTGGCTGTGGAGGAGCCTCTGTAGATGTCGCTCAACATTCTTTCTTTCATGTAATCAAAATGCTGATGCGAAATTTAATGTTTTATTTGTAATTTTCTATATCATTTTTGGGACGACGAAACTCTCCTCACTGTGAAGTGTGCGAAGGGTCACTTATGTGTTGACTACCACCGACATATATACACATAACATTCTTGTACCTGACATGCATGAAGGCATGCTCCATAAATATCATGGAATCAAAGGTATAAGAAAAAGAAAAGGAGACTGTATCATTACCCCAAAGTCATTTGTCATTTGTCATCTTCCTTGAATTTAATGGATAGTTCCTTTCTCATTTTATCGAACCTAGCCCTGGTACGTTCCATTTCCCCACACTTGTCATAATACTCTTGCACTTCCTCAACAGTGAACCTATTGTCCCTCGCTATATCTTGAAGAGTTTGATCAATTACATGTAAACTGCCCGGATAAAATGATCCGTTGGTAGACGTTGCCAAAGGTACATGTAGGATGCTTATTTCAGGTTGTTTTTTTTCGCTGCTAGGAGACACGTAAGGAACTGAGCAAGTAGGTTAAAGGCCAAATCAAACCCATGTCTAGATTTTTTGTTGTTGTTGGTAACCCCCTCTGATTCTTCGTCTACCTTTCTCTTGCCGCAAGCAGGTGCAAGTTCATTGTCACCTGAGGCTTGAGCACACTCGCCAATTTCATCAAGAGCCCCGAGTTCTTCAAATATAATGTTCTCTGACGTCCTATCAAGGCATCTTGCGCCAGGAATAGCTAGGTGCTCAATAGATGCGTATAAGACTGAAGGAGTGGACATTGCAGGGCTCTTTCCTGAGTTATCCTCAAACGCGCTCAAGAATTCGTCATCAGATGGGTGGAAGTGGTCCGTATTGCGGCTACGCTTGCGCCTACTTCGCTTTGGTTTGTCTTCAGTCTTGCGGACGTATCCGTATTGGCCCTTTTCCCCTTGAGAAGGTTTTCTCTGGTCTACAATCGCAGCAATCAGAGCATCTAATCGTGCAGCATTTTTCTTGTAACGTTCACGCCATGACTGCCAGGTATGCCTTGTAACCCAAGTATACTCCGGATCTGCGGCCTGAAAAATCATTATAGTTGGAGTTAGAGCCTTACAAAATCCCATGGATACGATGTCACCATTTCGCAAAGTTGTTGATAAAGTCGGTTTCCTGTTCGGCCACCTGTCTCTTTGAAGGGGATTTTGGCCGCGATCCAAGCGCATAAATGCGCCTCATCCTCGTCAGTGAACTGGGTCCTTCTGTTCCAAAAATAATTAACCCCGCTTTATTAAACGATAGTGGACTATTCTTACTCTTCTCCAGGCCTCCGGCCGCCAGGGTTTTTATATACGAGAGGTGTGTAGACCAGGACACCTTTTTCAATACATTTCTTGACCCATAAATAAGATTCAACATATTTGTTAGGAACACCTTGATAAACTTTGACAAGATGTTGAAAGACCTCCGTATTGGGGTCAGCAAGGATGATACGTGCTGATTGCACAGAGGCAGTCGGGTCGCCACCCGAATGCTTGGTCACAGTGATTATGTTGAGACAATACAAAGATACTACTGACTGAACGCACCATGATACGTTGACTGAGCGCCATTCTGGCGTTGACATTAGCAATGCTCGGATGAATGTGCATCTTGATAGGCTCTCCGTCGTGGGCAAATATCTGCTTAAGCAATATACCGGCGATTTTACACGCCTCTACATACGTGTACGGCACGAAGTGCCTCTCAGGACGATCTGGACTAGCCCAGCACAACCGAAGACGCTCTTCTTCAGTGCTGCCATTTTGGACAAGAACATATCCTTGCCTCGGCACCTTGGTTTCCACTCTGCCACCGAGAGACTGGAGTGCCTTAGAAGAAGAACAAGAAGATCTGATACGTGAACCAACCGTAATAGTCTCACAGAGTTCTGCTTGGATTCCTTGGGCGAGGTCCTTTTGTATGAAGAACTTTACAGCAAGGCCGTGGACATCTTGAAATATTGGCTACATGTCAGAATTAGAGCTGTTCAGGCAAGAAGCAGGGAAATACAAAGAACTGACTGACCATGATTGTCGATAATGTCAACAGTTCTCGAAAACACCAGTCGTGTTAGTGTGCTTGCAATACCAGCGAGGAGACAACCAATAGGGCCAAACAACATCAGGAAAATGCCGAGCACATAGTATCTCATTTAGGCAACAATTTTGAGATAACTCCATAATTGCTGTCAAATTGCAAATCGGTGGGCAAAATATACTATTGCTCTTATATTCAGCTATGTGTTTACTGAACTCTTTCAAACAGACCAGATGACTATAATAAATTTTGCCATAAGCAGCGGCGGCGAAAGTAACTTCTTCCTGAATTCCTGTTGCCCACTCATCTATAGCACATTCAATCTATAAGGCCATGAAGACAACAGTAGTTATACACTAGGATATACTGCAAGGTTATTATAAGCACTCACCATGGTAAGAATTAAAGCCACTGTCTCCAATGAGACAGGGTTGAAATACTTGTGGTAGGCCACACCCTCATCATTGCGGTTGGCGAACCACATGTCATCTAATATAATTTGAATTATTTCAGCCTTATACAGGCCCTTTCGGGCCTTCAAATCCTGCTCAATAGTCAGTACAATGTTGAATCATAGGCAGATAAACTCACTCTGTAAACAAACAATACATTTTCCTTCAGGTCCATCGCCAGTTGGCAATTCTGTGCGATAACTTTTGGAGATGAGCTTGCGCAGAATCCATAATAAGTGCCATCTCGACCACAGACTTTTGTCTCGAGTTCCCCCTGGACATGTGATGTCCTCTTCATGATCTGAGGATTGATGTCAGCAATTCAACAACATACAAACGATTCACATACCAATTTGAAGATGTCCGGGGTTAGAGCTAGGTTCAAGCTGACTCCAATGTTAGCCTTCTGCCAAGCTTGTTTGGCCATCTCACTCTCTACTAACACTGACTCTGGAAATGGGTACCTGGTACAAACCAGGCACCTGAAAACTGCGATGGCAATTCATAGGACTTCTTTGGCATTCAGTGCATAATCACGAACCCAACTATGGCTGGGCTGTGAAGAAGTCTATATGTGCAGGGTCATGGTGGCCTGGGTATCTGCCTCATTGTCAGTGTCGTTGTCCAATGGACTCACAAACAGTTGGCACTTGTGGCCAATGGTGACAAATGCGGTTCCTTCTCGGTCTGAATTGATGGCCCTATGACTGGCACCAAGGTTGTTGCTTCCCTGCTGATCACTTGGAGTCCTCATGTTAAATAGAGGACTCAGAACACTCTGCTGCACAACAGGCAGTTTTGTAAAACAAAACTGCACTGCTTTCAAATTGTGAGCAGAGTGTTTGCTCATCACAGTCCTGTCATCAAACTGGCAGACTTGTCAGTATTGTTGCATAGACTGGGGTGGACTGGTCAACCTACCATGGTGTCCTCATGATCATCTAGGTTGCTGCCAGTATATTTGGGTCCATCCACAGATAATTCCTGTAATGTTTGATACTGGGATGGAGTGACATCTAAAGTGTCAATGTCAAGCTGTCTGTTAGCGCGTCTGGCAGATTTTTGAGCCTTCTAAGCCTTGCTGGCTTTTTTTGCGACATCTCCAGAGCCTCTCCCACTCACATGGGTCACAACATGAGTACACGTAGTAGCAGGCAAGATAAAATAATAAAAATACCTCGTTGGTTCTCTTTTTCAGTCTGCCGTTGCTGGCGAGCACTCTAAGGCTGAATTGCTTGAGATGGCTCAGACATTGGGAAACACTGGTGAAACTTGTGAGGTTGAGATGGGAGTAGAAGACAAAGGGGAAGACCTACATGAAGTTTTTGAGTTTGCACATGGCCCATGAAATTAGTTATATTGTATTGGTGAGAGGAGTGCCATCTTGGCAATCACACTTATCATTTCATAATACGCGGTCTTTTTTGCAGCAAGTAGATAGTCTACCAAGTGTTCCTGGATGGACCTGCAAGAAAGTGTCAGTGACGGGCGATCTACAGGACGGTAACAGCCAGATCAGGTTAGAAGAGTATGAATTGTGGGTAAGAGACCCTATGGAGATTATCAAAGACTTTATAGGTAATCCTCTTTTCAAGGACTCAATGGTGTATGTTCCAGAGCGTGCATATGCAGACAAGAGTGCTCAGGAGCATATATTTGATGACATGTGGACAGCAGATTGGTGGTGGGAGAAACAAGTAAGTTGTCATACGGTACAATGTCTAGAGAACAATACTTAGCAGGTGATAGGGCATTATACCCAACGAAGGAGTTGTCTCTCCAGTAGTCTTGGTGTCGGTGATGGATAGCACCCTTCCTAGTTTGTACCTAATACTTACAGCCACATTTCCGCTTTTCAAGCATTATGTAATAACCTTACCTAGACAATCATCTAAAATCAATACCACTGCATTGCATATATTGTACTATCTATTACAGCAATAGAACAAGGTCTTGTGCACTTGTGGTTTGATTAGATATGAAACCTTTACAGTTGGATAAGACAATATTAACAAACTTTTAAGGGGACAAGTGTTACAAACTGTGTTCTCTAAGGACTTCATTTCGTTTCTAGAGTAGCTACACACTACTACCCATTTATACTTTCCCACACTTGTTACCTATTATGGTCTCACCTGTCATTGTTTGTTCAACACAAACACCTACCCTAAAGTGGACAGTATATATATATGCCTGTATTGTAGTTAACATCTCCAATATGATTGTACACTTCAACAGTGCAACTTGGTATTCATCAGTTTGGACCTCATCATCAGAATATGTCTTAAACCCATTTATAAACGGGCTTATCAGAAATCACTTCACCTCTAGGAACCCCCGTGTTACCAGGCTTGTACATTCTAAGTGTAACAAAACAATTGTATTCCATATCCTTATCCCACGCTTTATAGTGAAGGGACAAAAAAGATGACAAAATGTCGCAAGGAAGAAGGCCCAACATCAGGGCACAAACCAGAGCAGAACCAACCCAGACAGCAACACCCCCAGTATTGTCTAGACAAGGAAGGACAGCAGCACCACTTCCCTTTCCCCAACCCAACATCACTCAAGTGCACACCAGAGAACAAGCAGACACATTCTACGGAGCCAGAACACGTTGGCTACAGTATTACACAGGAAGCCACCCACAGCTAATACCCGGAACCCAGTAGTTGAATCAGATGTCTATGACAAAAACAATTTTGAAGACTTTGCAGCAGAAGGTCAACCAATACCACCTCCCACACCACAGATACTTCTAATCCATCTCCAATTCCACCAACACGCACCATGTCTAACACTGCAGCATCCAAGCCCACCAAGTTTGGACAGATAGATGATTTTGATGGAATGCCAGACCAAGCCAGTGGATGGATGTTGTCGGTCAAAGCATATTTTGACGTAAATGATGCCATGTATGACTCAGATAAAAAAAAGGTTTTTGAAGCACTTTCCCACATGAAAGAAGGAGCAGACCTAGTGTGGAAAGAAACCAAATTAACGGAATACACAGGATTGGGCAAATACCCAAAATGGATGGACTTCAAAACCGATTTTAACGGGCCATTTATTACCACAGACGTAAAAGGCACGACCAACATGGCCTTCATGACGATGAAAATGGAAACAGGAGAAACAGCAGTAAAGTTCAACTCCCACTTTATGGTAGAAGCAGGAAAGAGCGGCTTAAGTGACGAAGGACTAATCATGGTGTATAAAAGTTCCATATGCCCATACTTCCTTCAAAATGTACTTAACTCCTCCATACAATCCAAAAATATTGCAGGATAGATGAGCACTGTCACTGGCCTAGATGCTAACTGGACAAACTCGAACAGTATCAGCAAAGGAAAGTGGGGAAAGAAGGGAGAGAAGAAGAAAGAGGAAAAAGGTGGAAGAAGCCAGTCGTCCTCGGCAAAATGTTTAACCAAAGACAAAGAAGATTCTCTCAAACAAGAAGGGCAATGCTTCATATGCAAAGAACAAGGACATATTTTACAGTTCTGTCCAGAAAAGAAGAAAGGGAAACAACCAGACCGGAGAATTTGAACGGCAGAAGTTGCAGAAAAAGATGAAGCAGAAACTGTGGTGGAAGATGGAAAAGGAATTTCCCACATCCTCAAAATGTGGAGAGAACTCAGTGAAGCAGATTGAGCCAACACCTATCAATGGATAGAAGCAGGAGGAAGGAATGCCATGTGCAAATTCCTCATCACCGGATTAGGAGGAGAAGACATTCTCCTTGGATACCCATGGCTTCATAAGGTCAACCCCACTATAGACTGGACATCAAAAAGCATAGACACCCAACATGCCATTCACATAATCTGATCCCATTCCAACCGATCCATGATTCGCACCATCACAATTGATCAACCAGAATTATTAATTAACTATGTACACAAAACACAGATTTTTGCGAAAACTAACACTGCAATAGAGCTAGCCATCCAAAATAGTGCTGGGAAAAAGATAACAGAACTACCCGAAGTCTACAAAGAATTTGCACAAGTCTTTGACAAGAAGGCTTCTGAAAGACTACCCAAAAGAAGGATTTACAATCACGCTGTAACAACCAAGAGTTAGTTACTCTGGCGCACACAGGAACACACTATAAAGGTAGTGAATGGGGAGTGGTTACCCCTTAGGCTGCAGAGAGTTTGTTGGTTAACAACAGGAGGACTCGCTGAGGAGTCTCCTGGATCTATTGGGGTATATATACTAATACAGAGTGTTTGTACTTATGTACTGTACAGTTGATAAAGTCAGTGGCTGATGATGTCATGGGGCCTAGCCCGTATGACCAGCTCCACTGTGTGAGAGAGTTGTATCTAAAATAAGAAGAAGGCAACGCAGCGCGAGAAAGAGGAGTTTGAACAAAAGGGGAAGTGTTGCGTGGCACCATGTGTGAAAGCTAAAGTGTACAAGGTTAAAGTGGAGAATAAAAAAGAAGGAAAGGTCCGAAAATTGTGTTATCGTAACACACACCATAAACCTAAAACTGGAATTTAGACCCAAAGATTGTAAAATCTATCCCCTATCACCAAAAGAAAACACAGCACTAGAAGAATTCTTTAACAACAACCTTTGGAAAGGATACATCAGACCAAGCAAATCTCTGATGGCTTCCCCCTTCTTTTACATAGACAAGAAGGACAGATCTTTACGACCATGCCAGGATTACTGTCAACCAATGAACAAACAATCTGAGATCCCTACCCACTGCCCGTGATCCCCAACCTCATAGACAAACTCTGTGGAGCATCACATTTCACAAAATTATATCTACATTGGGGATATAACAATCTCAAGATAAAGGAAGGAGACAAATAGAAAGCGGTGTTTAAAACCAGAAAAAGACTCTTCAAACCCATGGTCATGTTCTTTGGCATGTGCAATTCCCCAGCCACCTTCCAATGCATGATGAACAACTTTTTTGCAAAAAAGGCAAAAAAGGCAATGTACCATACAAGGGGAAGATCAACACAGCAAAGAAGGACAGGATATGCAAAAAGAAGGCCCCCAAGTAATAACATACATCTTTGATAGTCATAAAAATAAATCTCTAGGTGGAAATAGTTCACCCTTTCCTAGAGATGTATACTACCAAGAATGGAAAGATAGTGCTTTGTTCAGCCACAAGTTGCTGCATAACCTGTCACCAAACACAACACAGCATGAACTTGGTCAAAGTGCTCTTCATGGTGCTTTCTTATGGTGACAACTGACAGATGTTGTTGAAGTTGAAAAAAAAATTACGGGCAAACTTGGAATTGTGAACCTGTTACAGAGGATTCAGGAAGGACATACTTGGGACGGTTTGCAACCTATGATGATTGAACAAACAGGAAATAGTGTAAACTACTCCATATCAGACTTTGCTGTACTTGAACAGAGGATTATACCTTGTCTTGCGGCTCACAAACCCGATGAAGTTAAACGATTTAGACATGCACCCGTTGTTGTTGCCTAAAAGATTGTGAGAGATGTAATTAATTATGCAAAATGTAAAACTTACACTGCTTCTACTGCTCAATCTTTAGGCCTTTATCACTCCAGTGATGTAATGCATAAAGAGCCACTTGATGATGATCTCCGCAAAATAGCTTGGAAGACTATACCATCCAACGTATCAAATGACAGCTTGGGTATACTTCCCATGGTTGTTGGTATGCCTGTGATGATAACTGAAAATGCTGCTATACAATGTAAATTGGTTAATGGCGCAAAAGGGACGGTGAGCAACATAAAATACTCAGAAGATGAGAGAGATCAAAGATTTGCAGATTGCGCGTACATTAATGTACCTGGTTGTGGATTGCAGGCTCCATTCCTACCTTGTGAAATGGTACCCATATTGCCAACAAAGACGAGGTTCACTTATGTAAATGACGTCAGAATCAAGTTTCCAATAGTACAACAACAGTTACCTCTTTTACCCGCATATGCTTTTACAGATTACAAGGTACTAGGCAGAGCCTTGCGTGAGGTTATTGTAGACCTTGCAGGACATTTCAGCCTTCAAAGTGCCTATATTATGCTGTCCTGTGTGAAGGAGCTGGCAGGCATAATGATTCTGCAGGTATTTCCCAAGTCTAAGGTAACTGGACAACTTGCTCACAATTTCCGGCCCAAATTTCAGCGGTTATCTGATCTGGATGCAAAAATGCTAATAGACTTTGAAAGTCATCATCAACCCACACAGTATTGATCGATCAATATGTCATTAAACTGTGTTCACTCTACATCTTACATTTGGAGCCACTACTCTATCACGGCCTACAGAAAAATGGACCCCGCTCCTTTCACGGTAACAAAAGGTTTTAAAAGCTCATATCCTTCTTTGCACTTTGCGCCCCCCAAGTACCAAACAACAGCCAAGCTGTGATCATAGCACCTCCTTATTACCTCCATTGGTGGTCTCATTTGCGATGATATGTCCAGTTGGAATTTGACAAACAAACAACCACGGTCAAATGTGTGGCCTATAGTATGTGGGCAGACATAATTAACCTGACACCGGTGCATTTTGTATTCACTGTCCCATCCCAATGTGTTCTCCAGGATATTGTATCTGTGAGAGGCGTACTTTGCTAAGCTCAGGTTTTCCAATGGATCAGAAAAGTATTTGTCCATACAATTTGCATTCACAACGGCTCGGTGCTGGCTGGTGGTTGTTGGATATGCAGAAAAGAAGCCATTGCCTGATATACAGTTCATCACCGCTGTCAGATGAAAGTGAAAGATGGGTGCAATGCTGGCCGATCCACTGGCAACCACAATATTGATGCACCTGTCTACATTGCAGAGAGTAAACACCCCAGCAATCCCCGTTTCCTGTCTCTTTTCTTCTGTGTACGTTTCCTTCTCTATGATAACCATGTATCCCTCCTTGTAGTCTAGATGCCTCAACACCTTATTTTTGCACTCTAATGGCACATATATATCCATATCTCCCGGCTGCCACCCACCCGGTTCAAAATAATGCAATGCAACAGATCCTGAAACCATGCTACAAAATTGGCGCAACATGCAAAGGAATTCAGGTATATGAATGATGAACGGATAGACGGTGTCATGGAGTCAGTGGATCAGATAACATTGGACGGCCATGTAGTTCTTGTGACTGGTTGTTCCAAACAAAAACCAAGTCGGGGACTGACATTCTATTGAACACCAATCCCACAATTTTGACAGAGCATTGAGACATCAAAAAACCAGAGGGATCTTGGTTAACAAATAAAGACATTGCAGGTGGTGTTTCGATTTTCCAGATGATGGTTTTGTCTGCTTTATCATGTGTCTTTTTCTGCTTTTAAGAATCAGCCTATATTATAGCAAATTCAATTGTACCTTCACAACACCTTATCAGCTGCCTTTTTTTGTCCCCCCTCTTAATCATTTGCCACAATCCATTTAAAACCTCCCTTGCTCTCTTTGTCATCCCAAAAAAATGCATCTTATCGCCATGTCCTATTTACAAGGTAATATACTTCATTTCTGAAGACATTACTCACACCATCAATCTTCCCTTAAGCTCCTGGCAAATTGTACCAGCCATGTTTGAGGACATCAGCAAATGGGCCTGTGTTCAACAAAACCCTTGTTCATCAGACTGAACCCACAGTCACATTCTCTTGTACAAGACCATTAACCTTGGTCCTAAAATATTATATCCTGTCACAGTTCGTCTGCAAGGATTTTTAGGCAGACATCAACTGTCTCCTCTAGGAACGTGGAACGGGTAAATCTTCAGCATGATATCATTTCCATACTTATTTTCAGTGTTTCCCTCTCACAGTGCACATACCTGTGCTGCAGGTGCCGTACAAACTCTACACCTCACATCTGGAGGCCACAGTGGCTTATGGGAACATACCCTACAAACAATCAGTAACGTATAGCAATTCATACACATCTCCCTCGGTAATAGTGGGAGGGAACACTCCCATATTGACCCGGAGGGGGAGCTTGTAATGCAATGTTGTCTTTTTACAAAGGCATCCATTAACCCCTTCATTATTCATAGCAAAACATGATGTTTGTTTTTTAGGTGTTACCATCAAATGTACACGTCCAAAGTGTTTTATGTCCTTCTGACGATCCTTTCAATTGGGCTCATGCTGTCGACAACACTTGGTGTGTGACTGAGAAACTTCAGATGGGAAGAACACAGCAAAATGGAGATGTTCAACCATGTTCCCAAGCAGTGTTTTCTCATAGCAACTTTGTTGACATCGGAGCATTGTTCAACATCAGTGTCAAGACTTCTCGCATAGGTGAAAGGAAGGTCATCAGGAAAAATGAGGGTAGCTATATAGAGCTCTATAGCACTATAAGTACTCATAAAGCTGTTATAGTGGTTAAACCTGCTATAGAACCTCTGCCATATATAGAGCCTAATATAGCTCTATACATGTTGTTATAGATGTTGGAAATTGTTGTGTGGCTGATAAAAAAATATTAACACAGACAGAATTTGAACTCTCAACCTGCTAATCAGCTTTTGGGTGACTAAGCAACCTATAGCCACACATCACACATTTATCCACTACACCATGAGAGCTTATAAAATGTATTATACAGGTGTTATATATTGACCTTTCATGGACTTAGGTTATTTTTTTACTCATCGTCACCACTTATATTTGGATAAATCATCATTCTTATTTTTATAAATATCAGAGATACAAACTACTATTTCACTAATACAGGCTACATAATTAATTAATACTATATGATTTATTAGCCCTTTTAAGCAGCTTAAACTATATTATAACTATGACCTTTACAGCTATAGAAGCTATGTAGGCTGCTATAGGCTATAAGAGCACTTAGTACCTTGCCTATAATAATATACTTGACTCCAAACACTTTTGGCCTCTGTCTATTATTGAACAGGTTTATTAGATTAATCCAGAGTTTGAGGAAATTATAGATACTACTCCCCTTGGTTAAAATTTTGCCTACTACTGTGCTATAAGAGCTATAAGACCTATAATTACACTGATATTACTATAGTTTCTATGAATGCATTTATATATATAGGTGGTGGCTATATAGCGCTATATAGCAAAAGGGTTTCTCCTGATGGTCCATGCGCATCTCAACATCTAACATGTCTGGCGGCTAATGTCTGCCACTGATGCTCGTGAAGTGAGTTATTGTCCGCGTTCAATTTTTTTTTCTCAAATACTCAATCCTCCTATAGCTTGGTGTCATAACTCCCACAAACTGCACAGTCATCCCCAAATCACCCACTCAACCTTCATCTGCCATCACAAAGATGGGTAATCCGGCTCCCCCTTGACTGTAAAAACATGCGGTGAAGGGACTGAGTCTATTGTCCGCGACTGACAATTCATCTTACTATACAATACAACACTTTTTATAAATACTGTAAACTTTCTACAATGTTCTCAATTTCTTCACCATTCACTGTTAAGACAAAGAGCAACTCTTTGAGCAATACAATGGTCTTTTCTTACTTGTGTCACCAATAACTCCTTCCTGCCTCCTATGCTTTCCAATTCACTTATTTCATATTCAGGCCCATTTCAACACCGACACCCCATAACACCCCTGTCATGGGTTTTTTTCCAATCACTCTTTCAGACTTCCCTCTTGTTCATTTTTTCTTTCTTGATGAGATGGCAACATGCCAAATCTTCCACTCTTTTGGTTTGGCTGCAACAATTGACCTCAAATCAACTGTTCTTCTTGTGCCTCAACCACTATCTTCCCCCTTCTCAAAGTACCATGCTTGCCTCTAAATGTACTGCTACTCCTCCTCCAAAAGTTAATGTAAAGAAGGCGAGACTGACAAAAGATTTTAAAGAACAAAGGTAAAGGATTTTTACCCTCCATGATCTTTGATTATACCTTGCAGCAGCAACACCTTGTCAGAAGTGTCAGAACTTTCTGAACATGTTTTTGATTTGGACATTTTACATTCTAAAATGCACAATCACTCTGACAACAGCGACATTGCTCCAGAAACTGATTCTCACTCATTGTAAGCCATTCACAATACACTTTGAACACAACTACTTATTCCTTCTTCAGCCTGGAGACTGGAAGTAAGGAACTTATGCCTACTGATCCGTGCGTGATAAGAAGCTTGTTGAGAGTAAAGACATTCCCTCTAAAAAGGTTGACAATCACTCAATGTACATCTCACCCTCTTCTTGGAAAGTTCCTACTGATATTTTCTCAGCACTGAGGATGCCAAACCACGCAATGCAACAGAGTAATCAACAGTGAATCTTGTATGATCTGTTTTTCACTTGTCAACACAAACTGCTTTTCAAAAATATCTTACAGCCGCATTCAACTCTTCCTCAATTATGCCAACAAAGAAACCCATACTTACAGCATTTACACTTTGCCAAACATTGATACCTAGGGTCTCCAAAGACGTAACAAAGATTGGACCTATTACCTTTGCAAAAAAGGAGCCAATAACCCATTCACAATTTGGGTTGCAGGAACAATGTCCAACATTAACTTATACGCCATGGGCCCTCTCGGTCCTCCCCTTCTGCAAGGAAGAATCACATTGGTTCCGTTTGAGCAAGATACATGTGCTAACGCTCACGTGCGGATAAGTGCTTTGCACAATCCACCCCTTGGTCGGTTCTTGTATCCCTTCCCTTTATTTTAAATTCTAACCTCCTCCCCAATCAGAACCCTCTCTATCCTATGCTTGCTTTTGCATCCAATCTACATTAATCCATGGTTCTTCATTAACTCGTGACAATGTACTTGCCAACATTACCCTTTCCCTCTCAAAACTGGAGTTGAAGATCCACATATCCTACTTGAACTTTTGGAGGCTTCGGATTTTGCAGAAGTCATCGACCTTGGTCCTTTTTTTGATCCTAACCTACTAATGATTGGTATTACCAGATATATGGAGAACCCCCATTGTCAGCTTCAGCCAATGATAAAAGGCACAATGACATAGCCAACCCCGTTTTTTCCCATCAACCATCATCATCATCTCTCAGGGGTCCCATCTACGTGATTAAAATGGTCCACTTTCACATTCTTCATGGTTTGACAATCCCAGTTTTACGGCCAAAAGATTGGCACACCATTTGGTGGTACTATAAAAGTGGTACCTCCCCCAATGTTGAAAACCAAAACTGTCTCCTTTTTCACACCCTTTCCAATTTCTAATGTCCCTCAAAACTATTCACATTATCTCAAAAATGGTCCACCTGCAAAAAAGAGTATGTCCGTAACTTCTTCACTTAACTTTGTACACTCATTGCCTTCCAGCAATTTCCTCTTTTTTTTCAAGCTGCTCTATTCTTTCCAGCTTGTTAGAAACCTGTCATCGTCAATGTCCCATCCGACCATGACAACATCATTCTCCATCCAATCTCTGTATCCTATATCTGTTTAGACCTTTATCTTCCTCCCCTCTTTGACACTGCTCTCAACCCTCTGCACCGACAAGGAAACATAGAGATTGACTCTGACAATGACAAATCACATTTTCAAACTACATTTGTCAACAACCATTCATCAACTGGCGACTTGATTTCCACCCATCTCCCACAAGCAACTGACAAAATTCCTATATTGCGTCATACCGTCCATCACTTCCCTTCTTCCTATGCAACTCATTTTTATCTCAAAAACCGATTCACTTTCTTTTATGCAGACCAATTAGCAATTGACAACCGCCTCAAAAAAAACTTGTTGCTGGTTTTCTTGGTCAAACAACTAATAAAACTAAGTGAAACTCAGCTGCCCAAGAGGCTATAGAAACAACTTTATTATTTACCTAAGTGAAACTACAATAGATGTTAGTTTAAGGTAATCTCTAATAAATGTAATGTAACATACCTCAGCCGCTGCCCGAGAGGCTATAGAAATGACTGAGGTACTCCTATACTAAACCCCCTACTACTTATAGTCGGAGGTGCTACTCGCTACAGTATAACGACTCCTAGGAGAACAATGGTTACTCCATGGAGTGGTGGCTATGCTCCATGGAGAACAATGGCTGCTTCGGCAGAGACCGGGTTTATCCGGTTTTGTCAACAACATTTCCCCTTTGCAGATGTTGCCCCCTGGATAGATCCTATTGTAGCCATTAAGCACATGCATTTACAGCCCGACAACGCTAGCCACATTGTAGAACAAGACTTACACCTTCTAAACATACTACTAGCCAGGTTTGTTTAACTTAAGTCATTGTGACGTTTTGCTCAAAAACTTTCTCCAGTTCCATAGTGCACTATGTATTGCCTTGATGTAGACAACATTTGTAGCAATTCTTTTCTCTGCTATATATTTTAATGTGAAGCCTATTCTCCTATTCAAACAATTGTTTCTCCTTCACAACATATTTTGCTAATACTAGTACATGCCCTACTTTGATGCAGCAGTTTCTCTGAATATTAAAATAAGCTTGCCATGCAAGCCACCCTGTTGGCCATGTGTACTCCAAATTTGAGACATCCCCTCGCATACACCTACGCTGAACAGTTCCTATTACTTTCACGATGTTTCCCCCCTTCCAAACTTCCAAAATCAACCACTTTTTCCTGGAAAATTATGCTTTGGTAGCTTGAATCTATTTCAACTCCTTTGGTCAGCATGCCACCTCTTGCAACAAATACATCACTGGACTCTACATATTTTGGATGGGAGAGCCTTCCAAGCAACGCATGCGCTCCTTCAGCAATGGAGTTTCCCCTCGGTTTCACTGCCAAAAATAACTCGCCATTGTGAAATTCAATCCCCTTGATTTGTCCTTCAAGCCACACAGTGACTGGCTTTCCTGTACTACACTCACAAAGTACAGCTGGGATTTCTGCCTGTGTCAACGGTCCTGGTCCCCAAAAGACCTTGTCAGACACTCCGTCAATAGAGTATAACCCTTGTTCTCTACAAAAATTGAGCTCTCTACTGTTAAGGACACTAGCTACTCACTTTTCAGACATTGTTGTGGCATAACGCTTCCTTCCCCATTGTTCAAAATTGTCTTCATTTAATGTCTAAATTCCAATCCATTCATTCTTCTCACATCATCATTTTGATCATCACCAGTGATCACATGACCATCAACTCCCGGTACCAGGGATGCCCGTAGGGCCGTGTATAGTTATTATTGTTCATAAACCTTTTGAGTTTGGCCATCTATGAATCTAGAGTAATTTTAGATTTATCTCTGCCATGTGTCTCAACCACTATAGTGAGCATCATGTCTTGCAAAATGGTTCCTCTGATATCAAAGTCATGCTCAATGTAGCCATAGTATGATAACTCAGCAGAGGGGCAAACCTTCCCTACCTCATAATTGGGATTGTACATGTCTTTGTTTGGGTTTATACTTTCTATAACTCCAAAGAAGAGTCACTATCTAAGGTGATCCTCCAAGTCATCATAAGCAGATAACAACAAACATGTGTCATGCTCTTGCACAAATTGAAATTTCATCCCCACACTTAGGTGTATAGCCAGGTGGGTTGGAATGGTAACATTAGGTCCTAAATGTATAAGGCCACAAAATCAATCTGGCCGCCTTAAAATTTGAGATAGGCACATGGTCTAGGACAATACTAATAGCATTTAGTACTTATATATTTAATCAGAAGTCTGGCCAAGTGTTATAATGATTGTATAAATTTATTATCATCCTACATATAAAAAAACCTGGTACCATCACAAAGTATCACAGGCTTCAACTGACCAAAGTCGCCTGTGAAAATCATATTGATCAAAATGTTTATCACAATTGGGACTGTCATAACTCTTTGCTAACAACATGTGGCAAGATATATCACTGAGAAGTCGGGCGGATACTATCAAAATTTCATCTATTACAAGGTAACACACATTTCTTCAAATATTTTCCAGCTCGCTTTGATTCAGTTTGTTTTTTGACCTAGGTAAAAATGTTAAAGCATGAATGGTGTACCCACCAATTAACACAGTGGCACAGCCTGTAGGTGCACTCAGTAAGATTTTATTTGACAATTTGCAATGGTTGAACAGTTCAACAATGGACTCAATAATGTGACTCTTGCCAGTCCCCCTATCCCTGCAATGTAGAGCAACAATTGATCAGGTTTCCTGTGTAATACATGACCGACTATGCAAAATGCATGTTCTTGTTCTTTGTTGTCATTCAAGCCCATATCACTTACAACAGAATTAAGTAACCTGTCAGGATATTGTCTAACATCACTTTCAGCATAGTTCAAATGGGGAGAATTGTTGTCAGCCAATTCTATCAGTAGTGTGGAAGGATTGAGCCATTGTTGTTTGTGACAATGCTGTAAGGTGGGTTCTACTGAATATACATCTAGTTCTTTATTAAGTGGTCTTTTTCTTTTTTTCATTTCCGCCACAGGTTTGAATTGATATGATGTGAATACTTCCTCCCATGTCTGATGTTCAGCTTTCCAGGTCCAACAGTTTGCTTTATGGTTTGAATAGTATAAGCATTGTGCAACACCAAGCATTATGTTCATCTTGCATTTTATCCAGTCTAGGCATTGCTGTCCCGATTAAAACTGGGACCAGAGTCATCTCAAATTCTCATAAGGTATGTCCTGTGTTGAGGATGATCTATATCTAACTTACCTTGCGGAAGCGCTTTCCTTCCAGGCCGCTGTCTGGCGTGTGAATGAGCCTGTCTTAGGGAGTTGTTCTCCTGTACACTCTGGAGGCGTATATCTTCACAAGCATGAAGGGTTTTTTTGGACAAGTTCTGTGTGGTCCCACAAGCACAATCAATCAAACAGTTGTTCGTGACTCCTATAACAATAGTCCGTAAGTTCACTGGATATTGTCACTTTGTTGGGTTCTACTGACAGGAAGACTTGCTCTCCCTGTAGATCTTCCTTCTGATCACGCCTCACAGAATCAACAACTGCGTCAGTTTTGTCAAAGGCGTGGTAATCCTCATTTTGCAAATTGTTGTTACCAAGAGTAATATCTGGAGTTTCTTCATGAAGTTCCTTTCTCACATAATGTTCAAACTCATACCAGCGCAAAAGTTTGAATGCATAACTTGAACAACAATCTCCTCCCCCCACAGGGTAACTCATTGCTTGTTGGTGGGACAACTCTTGACAAGCCATGATAGCATTCATACTCTTCATGAACAAACTCTTGTTTTTATCAGAGCTAGTGGACGACACGCCCATGTATTTTAAATTATTTTGTTTGATAGCATATTTCAACGTGTCTAACCCCACATGCACAGGTAGAGAACTTTTTGTGATGTAGTCAGTCACATAAAACACAAGTGCTTTGGCAGCCTGACCAGAACCAATATATTTAATATCCATGTTGCATCTTATCAAGAACAACACTAAATCATTAAAGTTGTTTATATGAGGATGTAAACATCTCAGCAGGATCAATTGCGACACAGGGTCAATTTCTGTAAATGATCTAGTCATTCCATTAATCCTCATTCTACAATGTGTGTTGTCTCAAGAATCCCCTGCTTTCAGGTGTTTCCAGCATGTATCAGTATGCTTGTGCCAATTGCAAAGAACAGCTAACTCTTTAACAACTTCCTGGAAATCCTGTTGAAAATCTAGCTCATTCTGGATGTCATCTTCTAAAATTTCGCCTTCTTCAAGACATGGGTCTACAATACCTGTTGGACACGGTGGTTTAGACAATTTTGTTCTATTTGGTCCGTGTAAGACCACTTCTATCCCAGGCAGTTCGCAAGAGACAATAGACTCTAGCCATGCAATGATTTGTTACTTGTAGGTCTCGTCTTTTTGCAATTTATCACGTAATTCTTGCAGGTTGGGATTGCCTTTTAACTAGATCAGCATCTGACAATGAAGGGTGCCACGACCTTGAGCCTCTACCATACCATAGTACACTTCACTGTGACCAAACAATCATATAACAACCAAGAGTTAGTTACTCTGGCACACACAGGAACACACTATAAAGGTAGTGAATGGGGAGTGGTTACCCCTTAGGCTGCAGAGAGTTTGTTGGTTAACAACAGGAGGACTTGCTGAGGAGTCTCCTTGATCTGTGAGTATACTGTACAGTTGATAAAGACAGTGGCTGATGATGTCAGAGGGCGCAGCCCATGTGACCAGCTCCACTGCGTGAGAGAGTTTGAGTCTAAAAGAAGAATAAAGGCAGCGCTGCGCAAGAAGGTGGAGTTAGAACAAAAAAGGAAAGTGCCGCATGGCACGGAGTGTGAACTATAGTAAAAGGTTAAAGCGGAGAATGAAAATTAAAGGAAAGGTCCAAAAATTGTGTTATCGTAACAAATCCAGCCTGACTTTCCATGTTTAAGGATTACATCGATGAAATTGTGCAGCATTGAATCAAGAAATCTAGCCGCAGGTCCAGGGTTACTGGCAACAAATGCCAACCTTTCATATGATGTCATGGCTTTTCAATCATTGGGCACAATGTTTCCAAAAAAGCCGAGCAAAGAATGGTGACATTGTTAGGGTTGATTTTAATGCACAGGGCTGGTGTTCC
The DNA here is from genome assembly GCF_000218685.1 of Serpula lacrymans var. lacrymans S7.9. Lineage (NCBI taxonomy): Eukaryota > Fungi > Basidiomycota > Agaricomycetes > Boletales > Serpulaceae > Serpula > Serpula lacrymans. The sequence continues at coordinate 1,609,937 of NW_006763290.1, read as the reverse complement.
GTACTTCTTCATCAATGCACATACTTCATTCTGACGACAAAGTTTATACCCTGTGCTGCCTTTCACCTCTTTTGACATCAACTTTAATCGCATAAGCAGTTTTAATGCTTTTTTCTGATGCTTGTTTGATGGCAAGTTGTTGGGATTACTCTCCCATTTTCTAATCAAGTCGGTCAAGGTTGAACTGTACTCAGCGATATCTCTACCAACTCTTTCACAATGCTCAGAACTGACACAGAAAATTGCCTGTTGTGTGACATCACACTTCTGGATAATGTTGAAACAAACATAGGCAAAATTTGGATCTGCCTGAAAAGGCGAGTCATGTTGGAGAAGTAAATTTCGAAGCTGCCTGGCAAATGAAATGTTTTTCCTTTGTCCTGTTAGGTTCAACAAAGCCTCCTATACCCCAAGGATCCAGGTGCAGAAACACTGAAGTGCACATGCCAGGATCATGGTCATTCAAAAATCTGGATCCACTACGCATCTGGAGGAAACACTTGCCATCAAGGCAATGCACAAGTTGGCTTTCATAAGTCAATATGATTCAGGTGAGTAATCTCCTAAGGTATATCCCACTGCTTCTATAAAAATGTCAGAAGAGTTCTCCTCTGGTGGATTGATGTCCATACAATCTGTATAATCTGCTGTTGCGCTGCTGTCATCCCCTCCAGGAGCAAGTGGAAGGACATTGATATTGACAGCAACAGGCATACCGGTCTGTGATATTCCAGGATATACATCCTGTACGTTGTATTCACCCAACTGCACCCCTGCAGTGTGGTACCAAGGATTTTCTTTTATCAAGAAATTAACCATGTCATGTACAGCTTGTTTACCCACAAGAACAGGAAAGAGTCTCCAAATGTTCTCGCGCATCACTTGAGAATCCAAAACAACGAACAAAGCACATATGGACTGCAATATTTTTTCATGTGAAGGTGGTAAAAACTCTCAGAGGCTCATAGAATCTTGGGGTAAAATTGCTGCATTACCTCTAAGGTATCTTTGAGAAAGAGCAATGATACCTCCCCTACTTTGTTTCTCAGATATATGGTCTGGTAAAAGATGAGATAGACATTTTGACGATTGAAACCTGGTAACCTGACGGTACCAGGAATATGGTCATGATCACAGATAACAATCTTGGAATAGCCATTATTGAGAATGACTGGTTCATATACAGATTTCTGTCACTATTACCCAATCCCATTCAATGCACAGTTGTAAGTCAAAATGAGGTATATATGATATTAAACAACCAATATGTACTTGTGCAAGAATGCAGTGGTATGGTTAGCACAAGCCTATATGGAAAACAGCTAAAAAGGTTTCTTTACTTCTCAGAAAACACTAACAGGTGGTATACATAGCATCCCGGAATGATATGGCATCCCAAAGATCCATAAAACACCAACAAAAATGTAACTGATCATCCCCTGCTATAATGTAATTCAGAACCCAGTGACAAAGTGTGTAAGCAAGATGCTTAAACCCTTAATATCTGGATCAGAAACCCTTTTAGTTTTGTCTAAACAAATGGTGATAGCTTGTGACTGTTTAGATACCAGACAAAGATGAGTATATTTAGTGATGGGAAACATAATGTCATACTATCCATTCATTCCAGCAAACAAGCTGAAAAGATTGTATTGGAGATGTTCTTAGAACACTACTTCCACTAGACAGACCTTGGATTACTTGATTGGAGCAAATTACAATTTTATAAATTATTTGAACACTGTCTGCAACTGGCCCATTTGGAATTCTTAACACAGTGTCCTGGAACAATTCACTGAGTGCTTAAAAGCCTAGCAATGGGCATAGCGAGTTACTCTGATTTAGCCATGTAGTCAAAGATTCCGCTAATGCAGATTTAGACAAAATAGTGCAACCTTTTGAAAGCATGGATATTAGCTGGGATTAGACTAAAAAGGATTTATCCCATGTTTTCTTACATCCTTGTGTGTGCTGGTACTGGCTTATTAGCTACGTTTAGGTGCAGAATGCCAGTAGAATTATCCCTGTAAAGGAATAACACACAATCTCAATTGGGTGTTGGATTCTTATAGGATAGATGAAAGATGTAAGACATTATAAGGTAGGCCTTTAAATAGTCCATGGGAATTAATCCCATAATAACCCATAAAAAAAAATTGACACATGTATATTTGATGCTTGCAGTTACACATTATTTTGACTTTCAAAGTTTCAGCATGATTGACCAAGACAACTGGCAGATGATCTCCTGCATTTGAAATGTTATATATTCAGGCAGGATATAGCAATCATACTATCCTGACTGTACATATTTTCAACGCTAATCTATCCTTAAAACAATGAGATAATAAAGTATTGATTAGAAATCTAGCCAACTCAAATTTTATCTAGGCAGCCATTCATGCAATGGCTGATGTAAGAACTAGGCCTCTTATGGACTGGCCATGTAGCAACTCTCAAGGGGGCCCAACACTCACATGTGAAATCTATAAATACTGCATACTCGGACCTGATGAGTGCACTATGCACTCAGGCGAAGGAAAGAGTCAATGAGTTTACACAATGCAAATTTGCTATTTCACCCAACTTAGTAGGGCACTTGACATCCCCACGGATTTCAGGCCATGGGCTAAGTGTGGAATTGACCATCTCAATTACACTTGTGATTGGAGCAACCTCACATCCAAAAATAAATAGTGAGTGTATTCTAATCAACAGTGGTTCCACACCAACTGCTGAGCTAAAATACTCCTTTTAACACTGAGGGCTGTGTGATATTTGTTTTTTAACTGATCTTTCTAGTATCTCATCCTGAAGAGCTTGCTACAGGATTGGGATACATGTTTTTGTTCTGCTGGCTACCAAATGCTCAATGCCAGTCTGGCTCAAAAGTCTTATCTTTCAAAAGACTCCCCTTAACCCTGTGGTCCGGGTTTGCACAATATGCAAGAGAGTAGAAGAGTGAGTCCCAATATTACAACCAAAGTTTGTATACTCTGGTTGTTACGCACAAAGTGCTTAACAAAGTCTGAGGGTTCTTCGAGGTTTGTAAAGAGACTTATCCGAAGACAAGTTCAAGGACGTAGTTCTGAGTGGAGTTCTTCCAACGAGAGTTGGTCTTCTTCTGAGTAGAAGTCTGACCTTAGGAGTCTAGCTTTGTAAGCGTAAACTGCGTAGAATCATATTAGAGAATACTACTGCTGTTATATGGTATTTATAATGGAAAGGAATCGATGATAGGAGTTAGGTCCTATCTAGGGCAGGTCCGTCCGTTGAGGACTAAGTACTATAATAGGTACTGCAAATGTGAGAGGAACGGAAGTGTACATGAAGGAAATGAGTCATTGGTCTGATGGTATAACCAATGAGTAAAAAGAAATGAGTAGTCCTTAAATGTCCAATAGAGATCGTAACACTGGTGCACAATAAAGACAAGCAGAAATAAAAGAAGGCAGCGCAGCGTGAGAAAGTAACAGGGTAAGTGGAGTTTGAAATAATAGGAAAGTGCCGCATGGCACAAGTATTAAAAAGAGAAAAAAAGTTAAAGTGGAGACTGAAAGTTAGAAGTCCAAAAATTGTGTATTGTAACATCTATTTTCTTTCTTTTCTGGAGTTTGTGCTATATGGCACCTTTTATTTGGGGATATTAAGTAAGCTGGACTCATGGTGAAGTCACATGATCAATCACATGAGAGGTCACATGATCACTGACATCACATAGAATATCATAGAACAACAAAAATAAATATATCAACTGTACAGTACCACATGTATCTTAGTGCAGTTAATGGTCTAGATTTAAAGATATGAAGTGGTTGATCATACTGTATATATACCCTTGCAATGGATAGAGACTCCTCAGAGAATCCTCCTATTGTATACCAACAAATAACTTGTTCTTACTATTTGAGTCTACCACCTCTCTCTTCACTCCATTGCTACTTCCTTGAGTTTCAATGTGTGCACCAGAGTTTAAAAACTTTGGGTATTGTTACAATCCCATACTTCCGCCAGAGAAATAAGGATAAATGGAGTTAAGGTATTCAAATGGTTATTATTGTTACAATAACACATTTTTGGATCTTTAATTTTCATTCTCCTCTTTAACCTTTTACGGTAGTTTTTTCACATTGTGCCATGTGGCACTTTCCCTTTTGTTCAAACTCCTCTTTCTCACGCTGCGCTGCCCTTCATCTTATTTTAGCTACAAGTCTCTCACGCAGTGGAGCTGGTCACACGGGCTGCGCCCTCTGACATCATCAGCCACTGCTTTATCAACTGTATAGTACAACATGTACAAACAAACTGTAGTAGTATATATACCTCAATAGATCCAGGAGACTCCTCAGCGAGTCCTCCTGTTGTATCCTCACAACCAACTTGTTGAAGCCTAAAGGGTAACCACTCCCTCATCATTTATCTCTATAGTTGGTTCTAGTTGTGTGCCAGAGTAACAAACTCTTGGTTGTTACATTAGGACTCGCTCTGTTTACTCTCTCGCACATTGTGCAAACCTGGACCCCAGGGTTAAGGGGATAGTGTTATTGTTTAGGGATATCCCATATAGCAGAAGGGTGTGCTCTTTGCAACGGCCCCGTAGTGCTCTGGGAGAAAGGACAATCACATTTATTTTGATACACAGCCCCCAGTGTTAAGGGGAGTACTTTAGCTCAGCAATAGTGTGGAACTATCATTGATTAGAATTTACATACAAAACTTCTTCTTCAAATACCTCTGACCAGGCCGGGCACTTGCCTCCACCAGTTGGAGAAGGGTTGACAGCTTAACAAGCGGACCACCCCCTGACAACCGTTTGGATCAGGGTTTACTACAAATACCTTTTATATACAAATTCAAATACTATAGTGTGGGTAGTCGGAGATTGACATCCGATACTCAGCAGGGAAGAGGTAGATCCGCAGATAGCAAGCGGGGACCCTCTGTTACGTTTTTTTACCTTACATTACAAACAGAACATGTCAACATGTTGTCGCAAAGTAAACAACCTGACGTCAATACTCTGTTGCACAATATGCGTGCACAGATCTTGGCGTTGACCACGCAACTCGCCAAGCTGCAGGCGAACCCAGCCACAGCAACCCCCCCCAGTCGGAAAAAAGTTCACTAAGAAAGTTGAAGTCATCACTGACCCTGGCACCTTCGAAGGAGAAAGATCACAATTTGCCGAATGGTGGATCAAGCTCCAGATTTGGGTCAAAGCAAACTGGGATGTATTTGCCGATGATTTTGAGGTAGCAACCGCAGTGCTATCTCGACTAAAAGGACCTGTGGCGGGTCGATACACCCAAGTAAGACTGCAGGAGTGCTACACAGCGGGAGTGTGGCCCACCTGGGACGATCTCAAAGTAGAAATTGAGAAATAATTCAAACCGCAAGCTGAGTGCGACTGGGTGTGTCAGCAAATCTGTTCCTTCAAACAAGGAAATATGAGGACAGATGATTTTGTAACCCGGTTCCTGGCCCTCTCTATCTGCAGAATATGAGAAGTGACAACCTCTCCCAAGCAGTGGAGGAGGTTCATAAAATAGGTAGGGCCATAAAGCTCTATAAAATGCACCAAGGTGGTGGGTCCACCACCAAAAACAACTATTCCCAGAGGCGCCCTGGGTCATCAAACCAGCATAATCATTCTCACGGGTTCAAGCTATTCGGGCTGCAACAAGGGCAGGGAGCCCCTATGGATATTGGTGCGGTCTAGGGTGGACAGATGCGCAGATTCAAAGGGAACTGCTACAATTGCGGCCAAGAAAGACACATGTCCAAAGACTGTAGAAATGGGGCGCGGGCTACCCAACAACAAAAATAACCAAGGGTGCCAAGCACGCCAATTAGAAACAGAAAAGCCGGACGATCAGCTCAACACTCTGGCTGGTCGTTCATACGACAAAATCCAGGCTTTCTTCTACGACTAGCAGGCCGCTGAGATGAAAGTTCAGGGAAAAGAGTTCGGAGCTTCGGTCACTTGTGTGCCTTCGCTCCTACAAACAATGAAGTAAACCACAACAAGGTGGCCCCTGCTCCAGGGTGTTGCACGAGCAATAAAGGAAAGACGGGGGTGGCTCCCCAATTTGTAAATAGATTTCTTAACTTGTTATCGGAAGTATGTATCTGTATAAAACATTGTGACTGTAGATTTGTCTTGGACCCTCCTGACAATATAGCTGCTTTGAGCACTGAAAAAGTGGGTCAAGATGATGAACGAGTTCACCAGGGTGCTTGATTCTGGTAAAAATAGAAATAAAAATATAGAAAATACTAAAGTAGAAAAACATATCTCTTTTGAAACTTCTTCTTCTTCTTTGGAGCCACTTTCCACAGAAATCCCAAGGCATGTGTTGATGCGCACATATTTATTCCAAAAAGAGATCTGTTTAGACGTTGGTGTGGAAAACTTTGCCCGGGGCATAGTACACCGAACCAGCGCACTGCTTGATTCAGGGGGCTAACGGCATCTTCATAGATCAGGTCTGGGTGTAGCAAATTGGACTCCCCCTTGTAAAACTAGATGTATCTATTCCCATCTATAACATTGACGGTATGCTTAATGCGAGTGGCTGCATTACACACAAATGTTCTTTTGTTGTTGAGTACCAAGGACATAGAGAACGAGTCACTGCCAAAGCTACCCAACTAGGGAATATTAATTTAATCTTAGGCTGGACCTGGCTATTTAAACACAATCCTGAGATCAACTGGCAGACAGGGGTTGTCACATTGTCACGTTGCCCTCAGGAATGTAAAAGTTTGGGTAAACTGAATCGCATCCGTCAAACTGAGTGTCTTGAAAAGATCAACGCTGGTCACGTTTATGAGCTCAGATCTTTAGAAAAGATCAATGATGACGATGACAAGGTGAAACCTGAGGAAGAGATTAAGTATTAAGAACAAGGCTTGAAGGAAGTGTCTAGCCACTTGCTGAGAGCAATCAGGGACTGGAACTAGAGTCCAATGTGAGTAACTTTATTATTAGAGAGTATGACAGGTATACAGTACCTAGAGTCCAATGTGAGTAACTAGAGAATAGGAAGCGTTGGACTCTGCAGTACTGTCCGAAGTTTTGTAAACAAAGGTAAACAAAGCAGCCACAAAGGCGAAATAATAGAGAACACAATCAATAGTGAATGATAGAAGAATAGATAGAGAAAGGAATGAAAATATATAGGTAGCACAAAGGTGCAGAATCACCAAAACTAACACTCCCCCCTGATGCTGCACCTCCCAAGCATCAGCTCCCCCCTGATCTAATAAGTCCCATCATCTTCCTGAACACTTCCACTTTAGGCTTGGCAAGAGCCTTGGTCAACAAGTCTGCAGGCACCTCAGCAGTGGGAACAAAGGTAGGAGCAATCTGCCCAGAGTCAACAACATCTCTCAACCAATGCCATCACAGATCAAGGTGTTTCATCCGACCATGGTGCTCAGGGTTCTTGGATACAGAGATGGCAGATTGGTTGTTAATATGAAGAGTGGAAGGAGAGGTGATAGGATAGCCCATTTCCTTCAACAAATTTCGCATCCAGCAAATCTCTTTGCCAGCCTCAACAGCAGCAATGTATTCTGCTTCAGTGGTGGACAGAGCAACAATGTTCTGAAGCTTGGAGCTCCAGGAGACAGCACCAGATCCCATCTTGACAATATAGGCACCAATAGAACGACCAGAGTCCTTGTCACCACCATGATCAGCATCAGAGAAAGTGGTGAAGAGTTCAGTGGAATTGGGATCAGGACCCAAGGACAAGGGAATGATCAAGGGTGCCTTGCAAGTAGTGGAACAAGTGCTTGACAGCGCTCCAGTGAGTAAGACCAGGATTAGAGTTATATCTGGCAAGGACTCCAACAGTGTAGGCAATGTCAGGACGAGTGGTAGTGGCCAGATACATCAGAGCACCAACAACAGCAAGGTAGGGAATGTCCTTCATCAAAGCAGCATCACTGGATGTTTTGGGAGACATGTCCTTGGTGAGGCGCAAACCAGGATCTATGGGAGTGGACACAGGCTTGCAGTCCTTCATGCCAAAGCGCTCCAGAATGTCCAGAGTGTACTGATGTTGGGAGAGGGAGATGGTGCGATTACTTGGGTCTCTAGTGATGGAAATGCCAAGTAGGTAAGAAGTAGGGCCAAGATCACGAAGCTTAAAGTGCAGGGAGAGGTCCTTGACAACTTGGTCAAGTGCAGAAGTAGAAGTGGATGCCAGTGTCATGTCATCAACAAAGACAGGCAGGATAATGCGCACATCAGCTCTGTTAAAGACATAGATGGCAGAGTCTGAATAAGTACACTTGAATCCGAGTTTTTCAAGCACAGTGTGCATCTTCTGGTTCCACATTCTGCCTCCCTGCTTTGTCCCATAGATGGCCTTGTCCAACTGGCAAACAAGATTGCGAGGACCCTGATGGAATCCCTCTGGCTGATGCATGTAGACCTTGACATCCATGACTCCATTCAGGAATGCATGGGAAATGTCAATGGAGCGCAAATGGAGGTTGTGGATGCCTGTAATGGCAAGGACAACTCTGATGGATGATATGCAGACAGTAGGTGCAAATATTTCGAGGAAATCAAAGCCAGGGCGCTGGTTATAACCTTTGGCCACATATCTGGCCTTGTAGCGCTCAACAGTGCCATCTGAGTTGCGCTTGATCTTGAAGACCCACTTGCCACCAATAGCCTTGACTCCAGGAGGTAGTTCCACTAGTGACCAAGTACCATTGCGCTCATGAGCTTGAAGCTCTTCCATGGCTGCCTCTCTCCATTTATCTGCATCAGGACGCTTTATTGCATCTGCAAATGACCTAGGCTCAGCAGAGTCTCCAAAGTGTGCCACTTCATCATCAACTGCCTCAGAATCACTGTCATCACTCTCAATGGCAGGAGTAGGTTGTCTGTGTTGAAGCCACCATGGTCTAGGTGGTCTCCTAGCCCTTACAGGGTGTCTCAGTGCAATAGGCAAGTCAGGAGAAGGTGAGCGATGAGGAGGGTGATTTGGAAGCTCAGGAGGTTGATTCACAGGTGGTTTTGCATCAAGGTCCAAATGAGGCCCATTGTCAGGCAATGGCTGAGGCTGCTGAAGCGCAGCTGGTGAGCCCATATCTCCCCCTGGACCTGGTGCAGGGACATCCTCAATCAGGCCCAATGGCATGGATAGCGAAGGTGGAGTGGGAGGTGGAGGCGGGACATTGTCAGAAGACCTCTTCAAGCCAGGGAAGTAGCGCTCATCAAAATCAGCTCTCTCAGAGATAACAGTGCGCTTGGTGGTAGTATTGTAGAATTTCCATCCCTTGTACCCCTCAGGGTAACCAATGAACACACATTTCTCCATATGAGAGCCAAAGACGCCTCTTTTGTCCTTTTGCACATGCACATAGGCAGTGCAGCCCCAAACGCGAAGGTGAGACATGTCAGGCTTGCGTCCATACCACAACTCAAATGGAGTGGCATGGGCCACTGCATCAGTAGGACACCTGTTCCAGACATGCACCAAAGCGGACAGACATTCACCCCAGAAGCTGTTAGGCAATGCAGACTCTGATAACATGGCAGTGATACGCTCAGTCAGAAGTCTGTTTGCTCGCTCTGCCACACCATTCTGCTGATGACGATTCCTGGTGGTATGCTGTCTGACAATCCCATGGTCATCTGTGAATTGCTCAAATTCCTTGGACATGTACTCTCCCCCTTTGTTATTGCGCAGAGCCTTGATTTTACGCTCCAATTGAGTCTCAGCATAAGCCTTGAATCTCTTGAAAGCATCAAAGACATCTGACTTGGCCTTGAGAGGCACAACAACACGGAATCGACTGTGATCGTCAATGAAGGTGACCCAGTAGCGATAACCAGAGAATGTGGGGGAAGAGATTTGGTGTACATCAGAATGGATGAGATCCAAAGGATGAGCAGAGCGAGTATCAGATGAGGGGAATGGATTGGCATGCATCTTGCCAGACAAGCACGGTTCACAGACAGGATCAGGAGCAGCCTTGGATTCCAGTGTAAGCCCAGTGACCAGATCTCTCTGTATCAGTCTCTTGACATCAGCATGATGGTGGTGAGCCAATCTGCGATGCCAGAGCATCAAATCAAGTGGTATAGTCGCAGTAAGATGTCCCAATTCAACACAAGCAGCAGTAGATCCATCAAGGAATGCTGCATTGTTGTCATTGATAGTTGCAGTGAACAAGAGAGTGTTGTCACGCATAAAGGACATGGAATGAGACGAAATAGTGACATTGAAACCACTTTGACGAGTTAAATACAAGACTGAGAGGAGATTATTTCGAAGATCTGGTACATGGAGCACTCTAGAGAATTCCACAGCCCTAGCCAATTTGCTATTCATCACAGGATTAAACACCACAGTACCAACACCAGCTGAATAGACAACAGTGTGATCAGCCAGCTTGATTGGCACACAATATGGGGTATAGTGGTGCATCCAATGACGATGAGGTGTCATATGAGAAGTGGCGCCTGTGTCTGCATTCCAATCAATGTCAGCATCAAGTTGGAGAGGGCAATGAGGATCAGAGGGATGAATGGAACAAAGACTTGCATTCCCAGCTGATTCAGTGACCACAGTAGATGAATTGGCATTGTTGGGCGAAGATTTGGGCTGCTGAGAGGTATTCTGAGAGTTGCTGGAGCCTGCCTAAGCCTTATTGCCACGCTTGTAGCGATTCTTAGCACCCTCCACTGCCTGTTGGCGACTAGCAATGTATCTGTGGCATTTGTCTTGGGTATGACCAAGTAAGCCACAGAAATCACACTGAACGCAAGTAGAGGTGGTGGATTGGTTGCAATGATGGCAGTTAGGATGGGTGCAGGTACTATTGGCAGTGGTAGACGAAGAATGCAAGGCAGAATCGACTTCAGCACAACGACGGCGATTGACTTCTTCAGCAAGGAAAGCATCCCTGAGCTGGGTCTTGTCCAAGGTGCCCAGAAGTAGTAGAGATGAAGTGAAGTGGGCATATTGATCAGGAAGCGCCCTAATCATGGCCATGCATGTCAATTCATCGTCCAATTCAGACAATGAGAAGCCAGTAGGACGAAGATTTTGAATTTGATGCATGCCTTTGTCAATTCTGGTCATGAGAGACTGTAGGGACTCGTCCTCCTTCTTTCTGATAGAGAAGAAGTTGTCATAGGCATTAAATCTCGTCCCAGGCTTTTTAGAGACGTGCACAATTGCCAGTTTCTCCCAGATCTTGACAGGATCATCAATGATGCCATCAAGATGGATGTGCTGCTCTTTGGTGACATTGAGGTATAATACACCAGCAGCCTTTTCAGCTCTCAACTCCCATTTCTCTATTGCTTCAGCGTCAGTCCCAGGACACTTTTCAGCGCCAGAGACGAGCCTCCACAGTCCCTTGGTCATCAACCAAGCTTGCATTTCACCACTCCACTGGGGGTAGTTAGTGCCAGACAAGGGATGGAACTTGGGATCAGAGTCAGACATGATGGGTGTTGTATAAGATAATAGAGCAATGATAAATGATGTAGGAGACAGCTATAGGCTATGGAATAGTGGCAAAGACAATGGGCAACAGTAGGAGGCGAGCAGATAAGATGGTGAGGCAGTAGAGAGAGGATATGGAGAGGGTCAGAAAGCGCAAGGATAGGTCCAAATAGGGCCCAAAAAGTGTCCAAAAGCAATCCAGGAGGGTGCTAAGGCTTCCTAGTGCTGCTACAGGGTTACGCCTGTGTTCCCCTTTCAATTCCACACTGATATTAACAGAGAAATCGCCTCGAGACAGTGTTGGTTAATAGGGCTTGTATATGAGTCAACAAAGTGCCTTAAGCTCCCCAAACACCGCAGACTGAGAGAGGCTCTAGGCAACAACAAACTGAGGCAATGCAGGCAAGCTTCACAGTCTATAGGCTTGTTCTATCTGATAATGGACAGAGTAGAGAAGATTGGAGCTTTATGCACACACCAGATATGCCAAAAAGCAAAAAATAGGGCAAAAAGTCGAAATTGATGCAGAGACAGATAAGATGGATGGATTGCCACCAAATCAGAGGTATAGGGAACATTTTTATAGAGTAATAGATGGCCCAAATATCACAAGAAGTGAAGCACAGGATGTGGAGATATGCAATAGGGGTCCAATAGGGGTGAAAGTGCCAAAAATGCGAACTTCACAGAGGATGATGGAGTGGATGGATTGCCCCCAAATTGAGGGTGTAAATTGCAATAGTATAGGGCAGTAGATGGCTCAAATAGGGCCAAGATCCGAGCACAGGATGTGGAGATATGGAATAGGGGGCCAAAAGGTGATCAAATGATGATGAAGGCTCACAGAAAGATCCAGCTCAAATCCAACCGCTCTGACAGGTCTCCTAGGGTTATTTAGGCCGTAGAAGACGATGGTAGAAGTTACAGGACAATCAGATAAGGATTGGGCGAGATATGGTGCAGATAAGACCAAAAAGCGTCCGAAATGGGGGTAACTTGCAACAAGGAGTTGTTGTTGGAGATCAAGATGAGATCAGAGTAATCTGAGGTGATGGATGAGATAATAAGAGTCCCAGAAGACGATGGTTACGATGGGTAAGCAGTAGGACGCTTGGATGGTGAGATATGAGGTCAGGAAGATGGCTAGAGCATAGGGCTCATAACCTTTTAATAACAAAGCTTGAAGGAAGTGTCTAGCCACTTGCTGAGAGCAATCAGGGACTGGAACTAGAGTCCAATGTGAGTAACTTTATTATTAGAGAGTATGACAGGTATACAGTACCTAGAGTCCAATGTGAGTAACTAGAGAATAGGAAGCATTGGACTCTGCAGTACTGTCCGAAGTTTTGTAAACAAAGGTAAACAAAGCAGCCACAAAGGCGAAATAATAGAGAACACAATCAATAGTGAATGATAGAAGAATAGATAGAGAAAGGAATGAAAATATATAGGTAGCACAAAGGTGCAGAATCACCAAAACTAACAATTGCTTCAATGCCTGATTGAGCCTCTCCGTTTGTCCATCAGTCTGCGGATGGAACACCGTCGATAATTTAGGTTTGATGTCCAGCATTTGGCATAACTCTTTTGTAAACTTGCTAGCAAATTGGGGTCCCCTATCAGAGATAACCATTTCCGGCAATCCATGCATAGACCATACAAAATCTTTAAATAGATCTGCCGTACCGGCGGCGGTAACAGTTTTGTTGGTGGGAATGAACACCACTTCTTTGGAGAAGCGATCTACTACCACTATTACTGAATCATACCTATTTGATTCAGGTAGATCCGTCGTGAAATCAACCGGTATATCTTGCCAGGGACCAGCTGGTATTGGATTTGGCATAAGTTTACCAGCCAGCGGTTGATGCGAATTCTTTGCCATGGCACATGTCAGACAGGATTTTACATACTCCTGTACGTCTTTGATCATGCCAGGCCACATGTAGTTTCTGGAGATCAACTCCATTGAGCATGACAGGATTGTGCAAGTGTAACAGGAACACACTATAAAGGTAGTGAATGGGGAGTGGTTACCCCTCAGGCACATAGATTGTCTTTAAAATGGAAGAGCCCGTCTTCCCATAAATAGTTTTCATTGCCATCAAGGTGTGCCTTCTCTTCTGAGGAGATGTCTTTCTTGAAGACTTCCAAAAGATCAGAATCCTGCCAGATTCTAACATTGGCAACCCTTGATTGGTCTATCAGGGTGATGCCTTTGTTGTCATCTTCTATGCCGTTGGCATGATCCTCTCTTCTGGACAAAGTGTCCGCTTTCCCCATCAAAGTTCCAGGCTTATGAATTAATTTATCATTAAACCTAGACAACGGTAACACAATTTTCGGACCTTTCCTTCTTTTTCATTCTCCGCTTTAACCTTGTACACTTTAGCTTTCACACATAGTGCCACGCGGCACTTCCCCTTTTATTCAAAACTCCTCTTTTTCGCGCCGCATTGTTTTATTCTTATTTTAGATACAACTCTCTCACACAGTGGAGCTGGTCATGCGGGCTAGGCCCCATGATATTATCAGCCACTAACTTTATCAACTGTACAGTACATAAGTACAAATACTCTGTATTAGTATATATACCCCAATAGATCCAGGAGACTCCTCAGCGAGTCCTCCTGTTGTTAACCAACAAACTCTCTGCAGCCTAAGGGGTAACCACTCCCCATTCACTACCTTTATAGTGTGTTCCTGTTACACTTGCACAATCCTGTCATGCTCAATGGAGTTGATCTCCAGAAACTACATGTGGCCTGGCATGATCAAAGACGTACAGGAGTATGTAAAATCCTGTCTGACATGTGCCATGGCAAAGAATTCGCATCAACCGCTGGCTGGTAAACTTATGCCAAATCCAATACCAGCTGGTCCCTGGCAAGATATACCGGTTGATTTCACGACGGATCTACCTGAATCAAATAGGTATGATTCAGTAATAGTGGTAGTAGATCGCTTCTCCAAAGAAGTGGTGTTCATTCCCACCAACAAAACTGTTACCGCCGCCGGTACGGCAGATCTATTTAAAGATTTTGTATGGTCTATGCATGGATTGCCGGAAATGGTTATCTCTGATAGGGGACCCCAATTTGCTAGCAAGTTTACAAAAGAGTTATGCCAAATGCTGGACATCAAACCTAAATTATCGACGGTGTTCCATCCGCAGACTGATGGACAAACGGAGAGGCTCAATCAGGCATTGAAGCAATTGTTAGTTTTGGTGATTCTGCACCTTTGTGCTACCTATATATTTTCATTCCTTTCTCTATCTATTCTTCTATCATTCACTATTGATTGTGTTCTCTATTATTTCGCCTTTGTGGCTGCTTTGTTTACCTTTGTTTACAAAACTTCGGACAGTACTGCAGAGTCCAATGCTTCCTATTCTCTAGTTACTCACATTGGACTCTAGGTACTGTATACCTGTCATACTCTCTAATAATAAAGTTACTCACATTGGACTCTAGTTCCAGTCCCTGATTGCTCTCAGCAAGTGGCTAGACACTTCCTTCAAGCTTTGTTATTAAAAGGTTATGAGCCCTATGCTCTAGCCATCTTCCTGACCTCATATCTGACTCTTATTATCTCATCCATCACCTCAGATTACTCTGATCTCATCTTGATCTCCAACAACAACTCCTTGTTGCAGTTACCCCCATTTCGGACGCTTTTTGGTCTTATCTGCACCATATCTCGCCCAATCCTTATCTGATTGTCCTGTAACTTCTACCATCGTCTTCTACGGCCTAAATAACCCTAGGAGACCTGTCAGAGCGGTTGGATTTGAGCTGGATCTTTCTGTGAGCCTTCATCATCATTTGATCACCTTTTGGCCCCCTATTCCATATCTCCACATCCTGTGCTCGGATCTTGGCCCTATTTGAGCCATCTACTGCCCTATACTATTGCAATTTACACCCTCAATTTGGGGGCAATCCATCCACTCCATCATCCTCTGTGAAGTTCGCATTTTTGGCACTTTCACCCCTATTGGACCCCTATTGCATATCTCCACATCCTGTGCTTCACTTCTTGTGATATTTGGGCCATCTATTACTCTATAAAAATGTTCCCTATACCTCTGATTTGGTGGCAATCCATCCATCTTATCTGTCTCTGCATCAATTTCGACTTTTTGCCCTATTTTTTGCTTTTTGGCATATCTGGTGTGTGCATAAAGCTCCAATCTTCTCTACTCTGTCCATTATCAGATAGAACAAGCCTATAGACTGTGAAGCTTGCCTGCATTGCCTCAGTTTGTTGTTGCCTAGAGCCTCTCTCAGTCTGCGGTGTTTGGGGAGCTTAAGGCACTTTGTTGACTCATATACAAGCCCTATTAACCAACACTGTCTCGAGGCGATTTCTCTGTTAATATCAGTGTGGAATTGAAAGGGGAACACAGGCGTAACCCTGTAGCAGCACTAGGAAGCCTTAGCACCCTCCTGGATTGCTTTTGGACACTTTTTGGGCCCTATTTGGACCTATCCTTGCGCTTTCTGACCCTCTCCATATCCTCTCTCTACTGCCTCACCATCTTATCTGCTCGCCTCCTACTGTTGCCCATTGTCTTTGCCACTATTCCATAGCCTATAGCTGTCTCCTACATCATTTATCATTGCTCTATTATCTTATACAACACCCATCATGTCTGACTCTGATCCCAAGTTCCATCCCTTGTCTGGCACTAACTACCCCCAGTGGAGTGGTGAAATGCAAGCTTGGTTGATGACCAAGGGACTGTGGAGGCTCGTCTCTGGCGCTGAAAAGTGTCCTGGGACTGACGCTGAAGCAATAGAGAAATGGGAGTTGAGAGCTGAAAAGGCTGCTGGTGTATTATACCTCAATGTCACCAAAGAGCAGCACATCCATCTTGATGGCATCATTGATGATCCTGTCAAGATCTGGGAGAAACTGGCAATTGTGCACGTCTCTAAAAAGCCTGGGACGAGATTTAATGCCTATGACAACTTCTTCTCTATCAGAAAGAAGGAGGACGAGTCCCTACAGTCTCTCATGACCAGAATTGACAAAGGCATGCATCAAATTCAAAATCTTCGTCCTACTGGCTTCTCATTGTCTGAATTGGACGATGAATTGACATGCATGGCCATGATTAGGGCGCTTCCTGATCAATATGCCCACTTCACTTCATCTCTACTACTTCTGGGCACCTTGGACAAGACCCAGCTCAGGGATGCTTTCCTTGCTGAAGAAGTCAATCGCCGTCGTTGTGCTGAAGTCGATTCTGCCTTGCATTCTTCGTCTACCACTGCCAATAGTACCTGCACCCATCCTAACTGCCATCATTGCAACCAATCCACCACCTCTACTTGCGTTCAGTGTGATTTCTGTGGCTTACTTGGTCATACCCAAGACAAATGCCACAGATACATTGCTAGTCGCCAACAGGCAGTGGAGGGTGCTAAGAATCGCTACAAGCGTGGCAATAAGGCTTAGGCAGGCTCCAGCAACTCTCAGAATACCTCTCAGCAGCCCAAATCTTCGCCCAACAATGCCAATTCATCTACTGTGGTCACTGAATCAGCTGGGAATGCAAGTCTTTGTTCCATTCATCCCTCTGATCCTCATTGCCCTCTCCAACTTGATGCTGACATTGATTGGAATGCAGACACAGGCGCCACTTCTCATATGACACCTCATCGTCATTGGATGCACCACTATACCCCATATTGTGTGCCAATCAAGCTGGCTGATCACACTGTTGTCTATTCAGCTGGTGTTGGTACTGTGGTGTTTAATCCTGTGATGAATAGCAAATTGGCTAGGGCTGTGGAATTCTCTAGAGTGCTCCATGTACCAGATCTTCGAAATAATCTCCTCTCAGTCTTGTATTTAACTCGTCAAAGTGGTTTCAATGTCACTATTTCGTCTCATTCCATGTCCTTTATGCGTGACAACACTCTCTTGTTCACTGCAACTATCAATGACAACAATGCAGCATTCCTTGATGGATCTACTGCTGCTTGTGTTGAATTGGGACATCTTACTGCGACTATACCACTTGATTTGATGCTCTGGCATCGCAGATTGGCTCACCACCATCATGCTGATGTCAAGAGACTGATACAGAGAGATCTGGTCACTGGGCTTACACTGGAATCCAAGGCTGCTCCTGATCCTGTCTAGGTAGAATCTACCTTGCAAAATACACAGACTACTCAAGTGAGCGTCATGAAATCACACTGCATCAGCTACAGACTCTTCCCACCCACTCAATATGTGGGTGAACCTCAAGTCAAAATTGTAACAGGCAAGGCAGTGTTGTGATAGCCCACCTTTGCAATTCTGAGAGGCATCACGCTCAGCTGCAGATGGGATACACGCGATGTGCATGCCATTGATAGCTTCAATTGCTCCAGCAAAGCGGCAGAACTTGGGGTTGTTGATAATATACAATGGGAAAGGGTTGTTCTCACCTGGTAGATAGACATAGGTCCCATAAATCTTAGGAGACGTGATTGCATATAAAATCTGTTTGAAGTAGCTAAATAAAAACAAAAAAAATTAGAGCAGAGGGACACACACCGCAAGATTGTATCATTTGAGCGCCGGAAATGCTTGCCAAGATGGCAGACAGAAAGCCCAGTGATGGATGCATAAAGGAATATGGCAAGTTGATCCTCAAGGTTAACATGCCTCCAGTTTGTGTAGTGATGGCGCCACAAGGGCTTGATTAGCCTGAGGAATATGTGTCGCTGAACACCTAGCTCAGATTGATTTTGATCAGGATGGCCATGTAAAAGCCACATGACCCATCCGTGACCACTCAGGATGAATGTGTGATATGGGATAGGAGTACTGGAAATTACACGGTCATTGATGACAAGAATGGCTAACTGGATAACAGTCTGAAGCGTGACGATGAGGAATGATATCTGTTGGGCACAGGTTAGTAGTAAAACTCTATGTCTATGTAACCTGGTAGCCTCGCTATCCTCCCCCTCCTCACTCTCTTGGTGGTCTTCATCCATCCGTTCCCCATCCTGATCAGACTCCATTGTGCTGCAATGTACTGTGATATGCTGCAATGTTATCAACTGCCAGTGTAAGGCCAAGGTTATCATCTGAGTTCTAATTATTTGGCACAACACCACCTAGGATCTATGGCATCTATTGTGGTGCCACAAATTAAGAAAAATCAGAATAGATTTTTGTTCCCATACAGATAGTCTGGTCCGAAGTAAGGACCTTTGGCAGGAACCCCCGCTTCGGTAGTAATAGAGAAGGCACAATGAGGGGCACATTTGGCTTGAACTCAGCATTTTGTGGCTAGTCACACCAGGAAAAAGCACATAAAGGTTTCAGTGAAAACATGGTTAGACTTTTTGCTTTCTTATAATCCATGGTACCGAAGGAGTGGTGTTCAGTTTAGTGAACACAACTTGAATGAGTTGTATAGTGGCAATAATAACAATCAGTTGCTCTCTGCTGTCTCTTTGAATTTTGTAGCTCCTGAATCTCATGGCAATTCTGCATCTTCAGACTATACAGATCGTTCACAAGTAGAACTTGACTCACCAAACTCGCCTGCATAGGATGACTATATACTTGATGCAGTTGGCTATACTACTGGCGACCATTCACCTGCAAGCTACATATTGATGAAAGCCACTGCGCTCACTTCATGTTTGGATGGCCATAGGTTTCTACAAGTTCGGAGTGCTAGTAAGTTGATGAATGACGAAGATCCTTCAATGTTATTGCTATTGTTTCCCCATTTGGATCCATGGGGCATAGGCAGCTTTCACCACCCAGATTGCACAGAAGAGCAACACATATTGTTCCAAAGACAAGTCCATAATCTATTGATGCAGGATGATGGTTGGTTTCAAGCAGATGCCAACTTTGCCTAGGTCTGTTTTAACATTATGCAAAAGAAGGAGGTCAACCAGCAGGTGTTTTTTTGTGTATCCTCATTTTTATGTGAGTCAATTGGTGCCCAGGTTGCTGAACATGCTCCTGGTTTGACTGATCTTATTTGTCTCTGGGAGAAAAATCCTGCTGCAAAAGTGTCTAATGCCTACCAAAAAAAAGTGTTACACTTGTTAAATCAACTCAAGCTTATTGCTAAAGAAGTTAAAGGGTCTACTGGCTACAAACTCTGCTGCAGAAATGAGATTTGTGCTCTACTGAAGAGGTTCAGAACTCCTGCTCTTTTTCTTACCCTTAATCCCTCTGATTTTCATCATCCCCTTGTTGGTATTCTCGGTGGTTTACTCCCTGAAGCTTGGCAAGCTATGTCATTGTATGAGCGTAGTGTATTTGTAGCAAATAACCCAGCAGCAACTGCTCAGTTTTTCCATGTCATGATGACTTGCTTTCTACAAATTATTGTTCAACATGGCTCAGATTCTCCAGGTTTGTTTGGACACAGTGAAACCTACTATGGTTGAAGCCCAAGGGCAAGGCACCCTTTATTGCCATCTATTGCTGTGGTTGCATGGTAATCCCAATCCACAAATGTTGCGTGATCAAATGTGAGCTGACAGTGTCTATTGTGATCAAATGAATGGTTGGAATCTATTATCAAGTGTGAGCTTCCTGGCATGAATAACATTTTGACTTCAGATGATGGGACACCAGTGAAGAAACCACCTCGTTCTCCTGATTCTATTGACCCACGTATGCTAAATGCTCCTTGTTTTTCCCCTGATTCTGATGATAGTCAATTTCAGACTGATTTCCAGGATCTTGTTACTGAGTTGGCAATTGCGTGCAACTGGCATGAACATACAGATACCTGTTGGAAACATCTCAAAGTAGGGGAATCTAGGGATGATTCTCATCGCTGCATGTGTATCAATGCTAGTACAAGGTTGCTCACTGAAATTGATCCTGAAACGGAGTCCATCTTGCTTCAACAATTGCATCCTCAGATCAACGACTTCAATGAAGTTATTCTTTTCCTCATGCACTGCAATATGGACATCAAATATATTGGATCTGGCCAAGCCGCAAAGGCTCTCATCTATTATGTAACTGATTACATGACAAAAAGCACTTTGCCAGTACATGTCAGTTTTGATGCCTTGTGATATGCTGTAAAGCAAAATGGGATAAAATTTGCGTCATCAGAAGAGTCGACAACCTTCAGAAATCATAGTTTATTCACCAAGGCTGTCAATGCTATCATGGCACAACAAGAGTTGTCACATCAACAAGTAATGAGCTACTTGGTAGGCGGAGGTGGTTGCTATAAAAGCCATTTTTTCAAAGTGCTGCAATGGGGTGATTTTGATTGATACATACTAAGGGAAGAGCGCAATGAAGAAAGTGTTGAAAAGAACATTAGTACAGAGGACAGTGATAATAATTATGAACAAGAAGATGACCTCACTGATGATGATGGGGAAGAAGGCAACAATGCCAGTACAGAAGAATTCCATGAAGACAATGTACTGGTCAATTTGATGGGGAATGTTCAAAGTTTCACTTCCAATTCCAACCTTGTCAATTATTGTTTTCAAAGTCAAGATGTTCCCTTCCAGGACTTGTCATTGTGGGAATATACAAAGCAAGTGCAAAAGATTTCTGTCAGTGCTGAGCATGCCAGGTTACAAAAATACACTGCACATACTGAGCACAACAAAACTGATACTATCATGGGGAACCAATCACGAGGAAAACACCCTTGTCTGCGGGGCCACTTTTTACCTTCTCATCCACAAAAAGATTCTTGCCTTGTGCATATCCAAGAGAACCTGTTCGTGCCTGTGTCATTGGGAAACACACTACCAAGACAAGACCGGGGCGAGGTAGAGTTTCAGTTGTGGTGTAGAGCGATGTTGATTTTGTTCAAGCCATGGCGGTCAGTGTCTGATCTGAAGGATGAAAACGAAACATGGCAATCAGCTTTTGTTTGACATGTATTCAAAGAAAAGTTGCAACAGATTATCTGTAATATCAATGTCAAACTTGAGTGCCAAGATTCCCGTGACAAGAATGAAGATAAAAGACACAATGATCCCTTGTCACAGCAAACCTTGCCCTTACAGTCTGAATGGAACACCATGGATGACATTGATATCTTGTGACTTGCTACTATGCAAGATGAACAAACCATGCATATTGATGGACCGTTTGACTCCCTTGCCACTCTTGAAAGTATCGGTTTGCCAAGCAAGTGAGATCATAATATCTGCCAGGTTGTTTCTGCTCTCAAACTTGCTGGTATCTTCGATGATCACAACATGGCCGATCTGAAAGTTATCTATAGTCCTCCTTCAGCAGCTACTGTTGACGACATGGTACTAATATCTCACCATTCTGAGCTTATAAAGGGAATGAAAAAGAGAAAGAGACCTGTTGTATCAGATAAAAATCATTTGACTGCCAAATCAGTAGATGTCACTGTTCACAAAAAACAAAGAAGAGAAACTTTTGCAAATACCTCTATAAATGTTATGTCAAACAGGGCTGCTGGAAGCTCTGACAATGAAGAAAGTCTGCACATTAATCCTTGCACTCTGTATGATGTTCTTTGGGACATTATTGTAGATAATGGCATAATCGGTAACAAAAAACAGTTGCACACTGTGACCTTGGTTGGCAAGCATTTTACTTCAAAGCAAGAAGAGCAACTTATGCTTTATATTGCTGGAATTGGAGGATCAGGCAAAAGCCATGTTATAAAAACAATTATTGACTTCTTTAACAGATGTGGCTCTGCTGATGACATTCTACTCAGCACGCCTACTGGATGTGCTGCTGTACTGATTGGTGGCTATACCATCCACACTCTTACCTTCTTACCCGAGTCTCAGTATAAGCTAAATCAATCCGAACTTGAAAACATATAGTGTTATGTTAATTACCTTGTCATTCACAAGATCTCCATAGTGTCCACCTCTCTGTTGAGCAATATCTCACACCATTTATGTTCTGCAAAAGTGTATAATCTTATTCATGCCAGCAAGCCTTTTGGAGGGATCAACGTCATTTTCACAGGGGATTTTGGTCAGCTGAAGCTCGTAAAAGAGACGGCGGTGTTCAGTATTCCTTAGTAAATCACATATTACCCAACACATCGCAAACTGAATATGGCCAATCATCACTGCACAGAGCTTTTTTATGGCGGCAAGTTAACAAAGTTGTTGAATTGAAGAAGAACTGGTGTGCTGATGGTGATCCTGCATTTGTAAATCTCTTGCACTGCATTCACCTAGGTATTGCCTGGGATGCAAGTAGTCCCTTGTCCTATCAACAAAAAGGGTCTGGTTCTAACTACATTGTTTTTGACTTTGACACTCTCAACAGTTGTTGTTTGTAATATCTTTCCACACACCAGCCTAAAGCATTGGATGATTTCAAAAACACCCCAATAATCGTCTGTGAGAAGGTACTCAGAGATTCAATCAATGATAAGAAGGTACAGATCTTTGCTCGCTCAACTAACCAAGCTTGCCATATATATCATTCTAGTGACCTTGTCAAAAAACAACAGCTGCCACAAGACATGCAAGACTTTGCATGGGACAAAATTGGATCAAGCATCACACACAACAGCTTAAGCAAATTGCCATTGGTGCAAGGCATGCACATCATGGTTACTGAAAACATTGTTATTTCCTGTAACGTTGTCAATGGAGCAAAGGGCTTGCTGGAAAACATCAAATTTTCAGTGGACAAAAGTGATTGACGCTACACAGAATGTGCTTAAGTGAAAATTACACTTCAGTCACCCCCAAAACATAAGCATTTAGCTTCAACTATCTGTGTAAATGTATAAAGCTAAGAGCTTGTTTTTCCTGGTATCATCCCAAGTGCTCCAGCAAGGATGGGATCATCCCAGAAGTGGGATAATACCACCCTTCTGGGATTTTCCCATGGTATCAGACCATTTGTTATGGTGGGATAATCCCAGACATTTGCCACATGTCACATGGTGTCAGGGGGGCTTTACTGCAAAAATAGTTCCTGCATAAATGTAGCCAACATCAATACATTATCAATAGTACTAATAGCCATGAAGCAGAATACAATACTACCTGCTTTCATCATTTATAACATATATACAAATTTCAAATGGTGTTTACTCTCAATTGAACCTTAATTTGTCCAGCTTCTAGTGTAATATCATATACTATAGATTGATGGAGGAGACTTTGACCAAAGGTTAGTGTAACTAATTGTGACATATAACCATTTACAAATTAACCTGATTTAATTCAGTTGATTAGGAGATAATTCAACCATATCTCTTTTCCTTAACTGACTATATAACTTTGTCATTCCTACTTATCATATAATTTACTGCATATCACAAAGTAGATTTATCTACCCTGGATTTCTATCAATGTTACTTAAAATGGCTTATAGTCAAAGGAATACAAGATGTTTGACAATACCAAGCATATACATCTGCAGGATTACAATACCTCTCATTCAGGCTCATCCAACTTTAAATAATGTAACACTCTTGCAACCAGGCAAAGATATGTCACAAATCCATTTAATGTGCTGATCCAAAAGATATGATATTTTTTTGAATTGTGCAGCTTTATCCAAGTGCCTGAACTGAAAAATGCACAAAGATACCAGTCCGAGTAAGTACTACATATTCATTATCCTTCCCTCTGCTGCATCATTGTCAAAGGCAGAACATGTCTTGCATGAGACAAATTGCTGGCTCTTTGTGGCAGCCCAGCATCCACAAGCCAACACCCATTTTATCCACTATATGTCCCCACGCATACAATTGATTATAAATTTTTGTGAAAACAAAAATGGCTGAAAGGTGTGCTCTGCATGCTTATGCAATTTCATGTGACTTGGGATGAACCTACGTGAGGGCTACTCTGAATCACTGTCCCAGTTCAACCTTAGGTTCATCCAGGTCCTACCATAACATAATAGTTGGTTTACAAACAAAATACTGCAACATGTAAAAAATGGAAACTGCTGGAAAAGGACAATAATATTTTAAGCTGCTGGGAACTTACCTATGATTATATGTTACAGAATAACCTTAGTGCATTTCAGGAGTATTTTCCCCTGTCATGCTGAGTCACCAGCAGCCTAAGCATGCTATTCGATAATTCTGTTCCTGTTGTGGGATCTCCCTGTCCTATTCTGACTCAGGGTGATCTTGTCCCCTGCTTGGATTTGTCTGTGATGTAGTGAGATGATCCTATGTAATTTGGAGATTTTTCTAGATCAGATTGAACTGGAATGATCCCATCTCTTTCCAAGACTTTCCTTGGCTGGTTTGGGATGATGCTTTACCCTTCAGGCATTGGTCCATATCAAATTGTGATGATCCCATCCCATTTGGTATTTGTCCACATTTAACTGGGATCATCCCCTTTTTTGCTGGGATTTTCCCAGATTGGTTTGAGATGACCCTATCCCCCCTTGGTATTTGTCCATGTTGAACTGAGATTTTCCCAGATTGATTTGGGATCATCCCATCCTCTTTTGGTATTTGTCCATGTTGAGCTGGGATCATCCCATCTCTGGCTGGGATTTTCCCAGATTGGTTTGGGATCATCCCATCCTCTTTTGGTATTAGTCCATGTTGAGCTGGGATCATCTCATCTTATTTAGTATTTGTCCATGCTTAACTGGGATCATCCCATCCTTTGGTGGGATTTTCCCACATTCAATTGGGATCATCCCATCCTCTTTTGGTATTTGCCCATGTTAAACTGGTATCATCCCATCTCTGGCTGGGATTTTCCCAGAGTGGATTGGGATCATCCCATCCTCTTTGGTATTTGTCCACATTGAGCTGGGATCATCCCATCCCTTTATGGTATTTGTCCATATTGAACTGGGATGATCCCACCCCCTTCTGGTATTTGTCCATGTGAGAAGTGGGTAACCCCATGTTACGTGGGGACATGTACAGATTTAACTGGGATGATCACACCCTATTTCAGGGATTTGTCCAGATCAGTGTGGGATGATCCTCAGTAAAAAAAATCAAAAGTTGGGCAATGTCAATGGTCAGAATCAGTTTTGAAGGAAATTACCTGAGTTCTACATATTGCCATAAAAATGATAATCCAAAAAGAGTGGTGTGAGACAGCATCACTATCATATGAGAGACAGAGAATGTTGGCAGAAACCTTACTTGGCATGAAAAAATATTTTCCGGATTCATTTCAATTTCTCAAGAATCTAAAAAAAGAATACCTTTACAGCACTCAGATTCTTTGTGGACTTAGATACTGTACTATACACAGTCAGCATATAGGCACCAGTCACCCCTTAGACCTTCAGCTGGTAGCTCCCAGAAATGGCACAACTCAAGGTATTAAATACCTAAGCAGTGCCTAATTAATCCTCACACTCAAGTCATCTAGTGTAGGAGTATCAAAATGGAGATCTTGTGTATTATACTGTACATAGCAAGCATCCCCCTCTCCCCATAGACCTTCAGCCAGCAGCCCCCAGGAACCACTCTCAGAGAATGTACAATATAAGGTATCAAATACCTTGGTAGTGCCACAAAAGTGGTAAATTCATGTTTTTGCAAGAACATGACTTTATGTTTCTTTTTACTATGTTTTACTTTCTACAAGGTCAGGATTTTCCTCACAGAATATGCCAGATCTAGTGTAAATCTAATATTCGATGTCCTTCTGCAGATTACTTTGTTGTCACAGCATTTGTGTTGTGTTTCCTAGTTTTTACTTCAGTTAAGGGTATAATAAACCTTGCAAAAAAGCAGAACTCACATATCACATCTATCAGCAAGGACAACAGCATCTTTCTAGTGTATGGTTCCTGCAATTGATTATATCTAGAAATTGATAATGTTCCACATTTAAAAAAAAGGGAATGCTTCTCCCCAAATTTGCAGTAAGCTACAATGAGGAACTTGTAACTCATATATTTCAAAATAGTCTTGATTATATTGGGCTAAAGTACCATTATTCAGGTGGAAAAGACTGGAAATATCTTCACTAGTTGGCCCAGCATTCTCACATGTTAGTATTAGCACCAATCCCCCTGATACCATGTGACATGTGACAGGTTATTGGGATTATCCCATCTGAGGGATAATCCCACTATGGTACATGGTCTGATACCATGGGAAAATCCCAGAAGGGTGGTATTATTCCGCTTCTGGGATGATCCCATCCTTGCTGGAGCACTTGGGATGATACCAGGAAAAACAAGCTCTTAGCTTTATACATTTACACAGATAGTTGAAGCTAAATGCTTATGTTTTGGGGGTGACTGAAGTGGAAAATTAAGGACTCTAACTTACAATTGTCCGGTTTGCCTACTGACATTGTACCAATTTTGCCCACTCCTACGAGATTCACTTACAATCCCAAACTTTCCAGTACGGATGGCTCTTCAATGCCTCTCAAGAGTTGTAATATTGTTTAAACACAACTACCTCTTCTTCCAGCTTATGCTTACACTGATTATAAGGTTCAAGGTCGTTCTCTAAAAAGAGTAATACTTGATCTTGCTGGTTGCAGGTCTCTGCAAAGTGTTTACGTCATGCTATCTTGTGCCACTTTTCTCACTGGTATTGCTATCTTAAGATCTTTTACAGGCAAAAAAATCAATCAACATATGACACAAGAATTCCAAGACAAGTTTCAATGACTAAAGGAATTGGATAACGCTACAAAAGCAGCATACAACAACCTCCCAACCCCACAGACCTTTATCAATACGGAGAGCAGCTCCCACAAGACATAGCAAAAGGGCGTAACATCTGATAATGCCCCGTGTAGCTTGGTCCTCCCAAGTACCATACTAATGCACTGTCATAACATTGCACCTCCTCATTACTTTTTGTTTTCTGCACGCCAACATCTCCATCTTGCAAGCGCCAAAACAAATATCCTCAATCAGCTGTACTGCGCAGAGTATGCGGACAGATATTGTCCTTGCAACAGATGTGCGCTATTTCATGCGGATCGTTGTTCTCCCAGAATTGAGGGCTAATGCGTAAATTGTAGCCTTGATCTATGTAATTCACATATGCCCGTACAGTTGCCATGTGAGGGGTGGTGTACTCAAACGGCTTATAGTGATTGGCGTTGATAAGTGCTTGCACACAAGAAGTGAGTTTTGGATATGTGCTGAAGAACCCATCTTCTAAGATAAAATTCATAATGGCTGTCAAATGAAAGCAAAAGATTGGCGCTACGCTGATGTGGGATGTAGCAATCACAACATCAATAGCCATATCACCATTGAGACCTTCACTACCTCTTGAATCTCCACATCGGCCACATACACTTCCCTTTTCCACAACTCCATGTCCACAACAGCATAACCTTCTGAATGCTGTAGATAGTGCAGCATTCTGTTCCTCCACATGAATGACATGTATAGATCCATATCATCCGGCTCCCACCCACTACTTCCTGCAAAAAACTTGAGAGCAACAGATCCAGACACCACACTTTTGAACTGCTGCAAGATAGCAAGAAATGGGCAGGGATAGCGCACAAACCACCTCAGGATCTTGAATAAACAATGCCTAAGGTGTGTGTTCACAATACAATAATTGGTGCAAGAGAGTCCTCCATATAACATGGCATCTGCAACAGACAACAAAGCCAATACACGTTCAACAAGCTCTGGTGCACAAGACACCACAAGGCGCCCATCACATGAGCTGCGTTGCAATGGGTCTGCATCTAATTCATGGGCGGTGGATTGTTTGACGGATGAAATCTCTGCTTTGTTGTGCGCTATAGCCCACTCCTGCTCACTTTTTATGGGAGCTCCTGCATGACAACCACCTGACCACAAATCCTCTGTTCCTGAAACACTTTAATCAGCACTCTTGGCCTCTCTTGCTTTTTTTATTTATTTTAAATTGCAACCTGTATTTCAAATGGCTATCCATCCCTCTCTTTTCCTCCCTTGTCTCCTCAACTTCTTCCCAACGCATCTATCCTCTCATTACTGCACTCCAATGTCTCTTATTTAAGGTATACTCTTCTTACAATTGTCTTTCTGCTGTTCACAACTTCACATCTTTGCAGATAGCAACAACAATGTTCTATTAAAAAACTCGCCTCATCAACTCACTGAGACACTTGCAAAAGCAATTGAGCCTGAACCAGACAACTCAGTTTTGGTACCTATCACCTACCATGAAGTCTGTGAGTGGGCATATGTGGCCAAAAATCCTTTGTCATCAGATTGCAATCACGCACACCTCTTGCTCTATAAAAATCCTC
Organism: Serpula lacrymans var. lacrymans S7.9; assembly: GCF_000218685.1. Taxonomy (NCBI): domain Eukaryota; kingdom Fungi; phylum Basidiomycota; class Agaricomycetes; order Boletales; family Serpulaceae; genus Serpula; species Serpula lacrymans. Next base: position 1,581,265 of record NW_006763290.1, on the reverse strand, counting down.
AGAATAAAATCAACAATAACACATTATACCCTCTCTGCATTCGGATTCAAGGTATCCTAGAGAAGAGCTTGTTGTCAGCGCTTGGTTCTTGGGACGGGTATGGTACAATACTAAGCACACTCTCACTAATTAATGTCATACTTTGCAGCACTTTGCATTTTGCACTATCTGCTACACAGAATATTATGTTGGGTAGTGGACCCTTCAAAGACCAATGGGAATCCTTGTTGCTGGCTATACACAAGTTGTGTCAACTAGTACACATCAGCTTGGGTGAGAATGGCTACACAGAGCCTCCTATCACTGCTATGTGCAGCTTGTACATGCAACGCCAAGTGTTTTCTAAGGTGTGTCACTCTACTTACTGAATATGCCTCCTTTCCTGATGGTGTTCTAGATAACGGCCACTCATTGCAAAGTGTCATTGGCCCTACATGCAACAAACAATCCTTCCCATAAAGCAGATCTCATAAATGATAAGTGGCGTGTTCTGCAAAAAATCACCCTTGCCCGCAAAGATTTGCAAGGAAAAGTAGTTTCCTGCTCACACACTTTATTTTGGAAGGGGGATTTTGTAGATGTTGGTGTATCCCTCAACATTAGTGTTTATAGAGCTCATACAGGCAAGTGTTCTATTCGTGCCCACTTGAACCTCAAACATGCCTTGCAACTTGCTTCTTCTGCATACACCACTTTGTAATAATTTGTTATCAAGCTCGGCATAAAGTCCGACTCCAAGGAACACTAATTGGCAGCCAACACCTCCAATACTTCATCAATTGCTGTACAATCTTTGGCCTTGGATACTGAATGAAGGTTTTTTATTTGTAAATACACTACAATACTTATTTTTGTCCAACTTTCTTGTCTCCTATCAACATTTCAAATATGTTGTGCCCCCTTTCTTTTCTGGAAATGCAGGCTGTGCTCTGATCTGAACCCTTGAAATCTGAGTAGTCTCTGCAAACCCATCATTCATCCATCCCCTGCAACGAGTTCTGTCTTATTAACTCTGTTTCCCTTTGTTGCTCCCAAATGTCCCTGTCTGCATACCGGAAGTTATCATTTGTCAATCTACAATCCCAGCAACTAAACGCAATGCGCCTACCAACTCTCCTGCTCCTGACGAACTCCTGGCCAAAAAAAGTAAAACAAGTGGATGTGTAGATCAGCAGGCATGCTCAGAACATGTTGCTACAACATCTGCGGACAGGTGTGCCACCTTATTAATTGTTCTCCTTTGAAAATGAAACTGATACAATGTACAACAAGTGAACTCGCTGCTCAACAGATTGTACCGAGAAAAGCAGGAAGACAATGTGCATTCAAAGGCCATGTAAGGGGTTTGGCAACACCTTCTTTGCGCTACACCCGCTGAATGTAATTTTTCAGCGCACATCCTGTCACTGTCTCTTTGTACCATGCTGTGATATCAATGTATCATGAGAAACTAATCCAGTGCATAAACAATATCTATACTATCCACACTCTTTATATACTTTCATTCCAGGCGCATCAGAAACTTTGTTAATTACTCCAACTCAGAAAACTACACTTACAGCATCAAACAATTACCTCCCATCAACGCTTGGGGAGTGAAGAAGCACAACAAGGACTGGTCACACTACATTTGCCACCCTAGAAGTAACACACCTTATACAATATGGGTAGTTGGTCTCATCAGCAAGGTCTGGTTCTTTGCGCCTGGGCCAAACGGAGCCCCACACCCTCAAGTAAATGTCACTATAGAGCCATTTAGCACAACTGCACTTGCTCTTTCTCGTGCTCTTATAGGTTCCTTACAAGAACCTCAGGAAGGTTAGTTTTCAATGTCCGCATGAAACTTCACATGTTCTAATTGTGTTTTGTCTAGGTACAGAAGCCAATGATTGGGGTGATACTAACATCATGGCCTGGCACCATCAAACTCCTTTTTACCGACAAGGAAATCATCAAACAGTGAGTTTCTATAACCTGCTTAACCTCTTGGCTCACAGATGTTTCAGGCTGTCCCCTTCACAGCCTGCTACGATGCTCGTAACTCGTTCACTGAAAAATGCGACATGGAGGCCTATCCCACTCACTGTGTGAGCATAAATGATGTAGGCCTCATAGAAGTCTACATCAAACACTACAAACGTGACAAAACTGCCAACCATTGGCAAAGTTGGAATGTTTTCCTAGAACTACAACAACTGTCTGTCATCCACTCTTGTTCAGCCAGCATTAACATTTGACAGTGTTTTGCTTTCCATTCCTCCTCTGTTTCATTCTTTTGCACACACCTTTCCCTTCTGATATGGTTGCAAATACACGTTGATATATATATTGTATATATGACCATGTAACGCACATTCTTCAATATTGAACAGTCCTTAATTCAATGGTGATCTGTTGTCCACACCTCTTTTTTTCAATATTAAATGGTCCTTTGTCTGATGCCACCCCCATTGGCCACTCTTCTGTTTGAATGGTCCTTTGTTAGTTGCCAATCCCTTGGCCTCTCTTATTCAAATATCCTTCATTGGATACCATCATTACAAATCTTGAAATTTCACTCCTTGCTCTTGACCTCCATGCGCTATCAACTCCCCTCCGACCAGGAAGTGCAAGAAGCAGCTCAACTTCTACATGTGATTATACCATGCATTGGATTACATTGAGGGCATCAACTGTTACTTGAATGGAACCCTTTGTGGAAGGTCAGCTTGCGAGTGAGTCTCTCCAACATCATACCCTCCAGCATCTGCACATCTCACTGAACTTCCACATGTACACAGCAATTTTGCAAACTCTGGGTCAACATTGACCAACAACAACAACAAAAGCCTCAATTATTTACCTGTTTCTGACTGAAGCTGGTCATATTGCAAATCCAAAACATGACACGTGAATGTCTTGAAAGAGGTATTCAGGGGATCTCCATGCCTTACTCCCCCGATGATCCTGCCATGCTCCACTACTTGGAATCATTGCCAGGGAAATCTACCGTGCATGATTTGGGGTGTTTTTATGATTGATTCCCTCAGTGTGATTGTTCCTACTATCAGTTATATGGGTCGATTGCCTCTTCAACTTCACCACAGATCCCAAATGACATTGCCAATCTCTTATTTGTGCATGAAAAAAAAAGGCCCTTACTTACAGGCAAAATCTTTATCCTGAAAAATGGACCAATTTCATCCAACTGGGTTAAAAATGCATGTATCACTTCTCAGGACATCACGCACAATATCTGGTGGTATTTTCACAGTGGAAACTCCCCATCTTCTATTGCTCAAGAACACTCCATCCTCTCTTTACTGCAAAACTTTGACCTCAATGCCTCCTAGTGACTCAGATGCCACAACTCATGTTTCTCATACTATACATTCTCACATGCATGTAGGTCTATTGTATCTTGTCTTGCTCACACTGACAACGCTGGCATCTCCCTTACCAGTGCTACTCACACATGTACAAAGCCGCTTGTTTCCCAACAGATGGTGCTTGCCCTGTGATTATCAATGTGCCTTCTTTGTTGCATCACGAATGCTCCTGCACTCATATCACTCAACTCAATTACCACTTGTTCTTTCCACCCACCATCCTTGCTGCACGAGAAGAACTACATAAAACTTACTGGGACATCCATGACACACTAGATGAAGAAGCATCTACTCCAATACCTGAATACAATGATGACATCCTACCCATTCTGTCTTTTGAGCGTGAGCCAAGCACCCATATCCACTCCATAACTCTCGACAGAGTACCTTCTTTTACAACTCCCATCATTTACCTCAACAATAAGTTCACTATGTTGTTTCACAAGCAATCAACCATATCTACCATCAAGAACAAAATCGTAAATGACCTGCTCGACACCCACCTGCATTTTTACCATGACCATTGCAAATGGCGTGGTGGAATTGTTATCATCAAGCACTCCCATTCAGATCCTTCCACCGCCACACACCTCCCCCAAAGAGATATTGGCCTTTTGAATATCTTGGTTCCTGCGTATGTTCTCTTACTTCCTGTGTTCTGTTCTTTACTAGTTTTCTACAGCATCATCGCCTTTCATTACCTCATTTGAGCCTGCATATTTTACTGTACTGTACTCTTATTGTAACGGATACGTGTTACTTTGTTACTTGTTACCGTCACATTTCCTTTTTTGTTTATTTACCATAATTTTAACACTCTTTTATTGCTCGTAGAACTACTGTTGCTCATTAGTTTATTTAGATTTCCTTAGACTCCGACACCGGTTCATGTATCTAAGGGCTCTCTGACTCATCCCAGGGAGCCCAGTGTTGTTAGGAATAGCAGACCTAAAACTGTGATCCCTGGTGCGCTCGAGACATCTCTCATCTTTCCATTTCCATTTGTGTGACGTTCAGTGACTATTACACTCATTTGACTGTTATACACACCTGGTCCTCCCAGTTAGTCAGCCTTCTAATAATGGATGGTTACTGACTGGGCCGATTATTACAAGGCTCTCGTATGGAGATGGAGAGCTCCAGACACCAGCATTAAATCCTGCCCGAGATCCAGAACTAGCCGTTGGCAGAGTTATTTGGGTTTTGCTTATCGATTCTGAGGGCCTCCGCATACACAATATATACGACGACTTTCAGGACCAGCTCTTCCCACGCTGTTTCCTTGTTTCTCGTTGTCGTCTTCTCCCCACCATCATTATCATTGTCGTCTCCCCATTGTTGCTGTCATCACCTCCCTACCCACTGTCATTGTTGTCGCCTCCCCATCATTGTTGTCGCCTCCCCATCATTGTTGTCATCTCACAATTGTCTCTCCTCAATTTTTATTGGAAGATAAGCTTTTCCTTTCAAGTTTTATTCTATCACTTTACTAATGCCTAGTACTTCAACGGAACACAGTGGTTTATCAAAGTCTATTATCACCCATACCCATAGGTGTTTTGGGCGTACCTCCAAGGTTCAGAAGGCTGGAAAACAGGCGCACCGTGTCAAAGAGGCTAATGAAAAAAGGTTGCATCAAATCAGAGGTGAGCTGTTCTCTATATTATCATATTTATTGTATCTCAGGAATATACATAAAGATCTTTTGAAGGATGATGGTCTAATGATAGAGAATATGTTGTCTGATCATGCCATGGCCGACATTGATTCCAATCTGTCAGAACCTGCTAGAGATTTGAGTGCGCACTATGATGAAAATGACGAGGAATATTTGGAGGATTTGGCACATGAAATGGCGGATACAACAGGATAGTATGTAAAATTTTATAAATTTGTTTTACGTTCATTACTCATAAATATTAGTGCATACATGGACCCGTGCACTCATCGTGATTGTACGGAAGTGCAAAATTCTCAATGGGATCTTCAGATGGATTATCTTGTGCAGGCCTATCTAACATACAGGCACATGGACAGCATGTTACAATCTCTATTGGACATTTAAGGACTACTCATTTCTTTTTTACTCATCGGTTATACCATCAGACCAATGACTCATTTCCTTCACATACACTTCCATTCCTCTTGCATTCGCAGTACCTATTATAGTACTTAGTCCTCAACGGACGGACTTGCCCTAGATAGGACCTAACTCCTATCACTGATTCCTTTCCATTATAAATACCATGTAACAGCAGTAGTATTCTCTAATACAATTCTACGCAGTTTACGCTTACAAAGCTAGACTCCTAAGATCAGACTTCTACTCAGAAGAAGACCAACTCTAGTTGGAAGAACTCCACTCAGAACTATGTTCTCGAACTTGTCTTTGGATAAGTCTCTTTACAAACCTCGAAGAACCCTCAGACTTTGTTAAGCACTTTGTGCGTAACACAGCGGTGATGGAATTCCCCATATTGATGATAGCAATATGCATGTTCCCGACCACACAACCTGCCCTTCACTTGAGGGTATTGAAATGGTTGACATTTTTGTCCGTTGACATACTTGTTTAACCCCACAATCCTATCACAAGTATCCCAATGAGGCACTAATCTATTATGGATATTTAGGTTGTTCCCCATTGTATCCTAATGTTGCTATCTCAATTTGCACACTTGCTGCCTATCAACAAACACACAGGGCTTGTCCCCGGTTCACCATTCAGGCTCAATGTAAAGCTATGTGCCATCTACATAATGTAAGTTATAACAGCTGATAGACATCCTCGGAGCTTAATCATTTATCATAGATTCCTTATTATCCTTATCTTGAAATGCAGTTTTTTGCCGCCTTTGACGTTTATTTGGAAATACTACATCATGTCGACAAACTCCTTCAAGTGGCCTTTAAACATGATACACCAAACTGGCGCATGCTGCACTCGTGTCCTGCATGCTTTTATAAGCTGTGGGATGAACCTGCACTCAATTTTGAGTGGCTTGCAACTATGGATGGGAACAGCAGCTTAAAGCGGTTCAAGTCTACTGTATACGGTAAAGCAGATTACACTGATACAAGGAAACCTCCAACAGATTATTGGATTGACGAGTCAAGCGTCAATCTTTTCCAGAATGAGGTAAAAGGTAACACAACAAAGCAAGGGAGTGAAGGAGCAGATAACTGGGTTGATGCTGGGATAGAACAAAAACAACCCGAGTCAGAATCATTCATTTGCATCAATTGATGGAGGAATGCCGGTCCTGAACAGAAGAAAAAAATGTTCAGTATATTTGACGAGACCGGCATATTCATTGCAACATGTTGTCACAGGATTATACTTTCTGTTTGAGATATAATTGCAAGCGGTGAATTGTGAGTGCCCATTTTGTATATGAGTCGGATAGTGACACATTTATTAGAGCAAAATATCCACTGGCAATTATACATAAATTATTATCTGTGTACAGCAAAAATGGTGGATGTGCGTATGATATAGGTTGTGCATTTTCTACCACTCTGCAAAACAGTTCCCTTGGACTGAGAGCTCGGGATCACAACCTTCGAATGATGGTTGGTGTTTTCCATGGCCACACTCACAATCGCAAATGCCAGCTGGATTGGCATTCACTGTACATTGAAGGCACAGGACACAGTCAAGGCAAGGGTTGTGAGCATGTATTCTCATCTTCTAATGATCTCACTCGTTGTTACGATAACACAATTTCCAGACATCTCCTTTCCTTTTATTCTCCGCTTTAACTTTATACTTTAAGTGCCACGCGGCATTTCCCTTTCTCGCGCCGCGTTGCCTTTCTTTTACTTTTAGACTTAACTCTCTCACGCAGTGGAGCTGGCCATACGGGCTAGGCCCTATGACATCATCAGCCACTGCCTTCATCAACTGTATAGTACACATGTACAAACAAACCTGTAGTAGTATATATACCCCAATAGATCCAGGAGACTCCTCAGCGAGTCCTCCTGTTGTATACCAACTAACTCACTGCAGCCCAAGGGGTACCCACTCCCCATCTTCCACTACCTTTATAGTGTGTTCCTGTGTGCGCCAGAGTAACTAACTCTTGGTTGTTACATTAGGACTCGCTCTTTCTACTCTCTCGCACGTGTGTGCAGAAGTCCCATCATTTGGGCACCCGGACTCCAGGGTGAAGGAGATTGGTTAGCGGTTAGGAATATCCCACATAGCAGATAGGTGCGCTCCTAGCGACGGCCTTGTAGTGCTTTGGGAGAAGAACCCAAAACCTTTGATACGCGGCCCCCAGCATTAAGGGGAGTACCTTAGCTCAGCAGTCGGTGTGGAACCACTGTTGATTAGATTTAAAATACAAACTTTCACTTTCGAATACCTCTGACCAGGCCGGGCACTTGCCTCCGCCAGTCTGGAGAAGGGTTGACAGCTTAACAAGCAGACCACCCCCTGACAACCGTTCGGACCAGGGTTTATTACTTTTACATTTTTATATACTTTTTCAAATACTATAGTGTGGGTAGTCGGAGATTGAGATCCAATACTCAGCTGGGAAGAGGTTGATCCGCAGATAGCAAGCGGGGACCCCCAGTTACCTATTTTTACGTTACCCAAAGAGAACAAGTCGACATGTCGTCGCAAGATATGAATGCGCTACTGCACGCAATGCGTGTGCAGATAGCGGAATTAACCTCGCAGCTCGCCGAGATACAGGCCAACCCCCCTGTAGCAACCCCCTCGGTAGAGAAAAAGTTTAACAAGAAAGTCGAAGTCGTCGCTGACCCTGGCGCCTTCGAAGGAGACCGAGCGCGATTTGCCAAATGGTGGATCAAACTCCAGATTTGGGTCAAGGCGAACTGGGACGCTTTCGCCGACGATTTTGAGGTAGCCACTGCGGTGCTATCTCGCCTAAAAGGACCTGTGGCGGGTCGATACACCCAAGTAAGACTCCAGGAATGCTACACCGCGGGTGTGTGGCCTACCTGGGACGATCTCAAGAAAGAGATCGAAAAATATTTCAAACCGCAAGCTGAGCGAGACTGGGCGCGTCAGCAAATCCGTTACTTCAAACAAGGAAACATGAGGACGGATGATTATGTCACCCGGTTCCTGGCCCTCTCCATCCAAGGAGGGTTAGGTAACGAACACGCAGTAGAACTGTTGGAACGCAATGTGAACCCTCGCATTGCAGAGCAGATCTACCTGCAGGATACAAGAAGTGACGACCTGGCTCTGGCAGCCGAGGAAGTCCGACGAGTCGGTAGGGCCATGGAGCTCTACGCTATGCACCAAGGTGGCGGGTCCACCAAACAAACCACCACACCCCAGAGGCGCCCTGGGTCATCAAACCAACATCATAATCACTCTCACGGGTTCAAGCCGTTCGGGCTGCAGCCAGGACAGGGTGCTCCTATGGATATCGGTGCGGTCCAAGGGGGACAAATGCGCAGATTCAAGGGCAACTGTTACAACTGCGGCCAAGAGGGACACATGTCCCGAGACTGTAGAAACGGGGCGCAGCTGCCCAACAAAATAATCAAAGCGCCAGCGCGCCAATTAGAAATCGCAAAGCCGACGATCGGCTCACACTA
>NW_006763290.1:1567110-1572088 GCF_000218685.1 Serpula lacrymans var. lacrymans S7.9 | reverse complement strand
GTAAAAGAAACAAATGCGCAGATTCAAGGGCAACTGTTACAACTGCGGCCCAAGAGGGACACATGTCCCGAGACTGTAGAAACGGGGCGCAGGCTGCCCAACAAAATAATCAAAGGCGCCAGGCGCGCCAATTAGAAATCGCAAAGCCGGACGATCGGCTCAACTCTTTGGCCGGTCGTTCTTACGACGAAATCCGGGCCTTCTTCTATGACCAACAGGTCAACAAAATGAAGGCTCAGGGAAAAGAATTCGGGGCTTAGGTCACTTGGGTACCTTAGCTCCTGGTAAAAATGAAGTAAACCACAACAAAGTGGCCCCTGCTCCGGGGTGTTGCACGAGCAATAACGGAATGACGGGGATGGCTCCCCAATTTGTAAATAAATTTTTTAATTTGTTATCAGAAGTATGTACTTGTATAAAGATATGTAACTGTAATATTTATGATACTACCGCTGCACCAGCGTCTCCCTTGGAGCGTGGCCCCGGCGAGACAAACACTAGGGTGCTTGATTCTGGTAAAACAAAAATAGAAAAACATGTGTCATTCAAAATTCCTTCTTCTTCTTCTTCTTCTTCTTCTTCTTCTTCTTCTTCGGAGCCACCCTTTCCCGAAATCCCAAGGCGTGTGTTGATGCGCACGTATTGATTCCAAAAAGAGATCTGTTTAGACGTTGGCGTGGAAAACCTTGCCAGGGGCAAAGTACACTCAACAAGCGCACTGCTTGATTCAGGCGCTAACGGGATCTTCATAGATCAGGTCTGGGCGGAGCAAATTGGACTCCCCCTTGTAAAATTAGAAACATCTATTCCCGTCTATAACGTTGACGGTACGCTTAACGCAGGTGGCTGTATTACACACAAATGTTCTTTTGTGGTCGAATACCAAGGACACAGAGAACGAGTCACTGCCGAGGCTACCCAACTAGGGAAGATTAATTTAATCTTAGGCTGGACCTGGCTATTTAAACACAATCCTGAGATCAACTGGCAGACAGGGGTTGTCACATTGTCACGTTGTCCCCAGGAATGTGTAAACTTGGGTAAACCAAATCATGTCCATCACAATGAGCGTCTCGAAAAGTTAAACGCTAGTCACGTTTACGAGCTCAGATCTCTAGAAAAGATCGACGATGACGATGATGAGGTAAAACCTGAGGAAGAGATTAAGAGGCTGGTACCTCCCGAGTACCACGACTTCTGGAAAGTCTTTTCGAAACACAAATCAGAGCGCTTCCCAGAGGCTAAGCCTTGGGACCATGCTATAGATTTGAAAGACACCTTCAAACCAAGGAAGGGACACATGATACCGCTCTCTGCTCCCGAAAGAGACGAGGTATCTAGTTTCATAGACGAACAACTTAGGAAGGGTTACATCAGACCTTCCAAAAGTCCTATGACGTCCCCGGTGTTCTTCATTCCTAAAAAGGATGGTAAGAAGCACATGATTATGGACTATCGTTACGTGAATGAGCACACAGTTAAAAACGCGTATCCGTTGCCTTTAATTAGTCAGCTAGTAGACAAATTGGCTGGCGCCAAGATTCTGACTAAAATGGATCTCAGATGGGGGTACAATAATGTACGAATCAAAGAGGAAGATGCTTGGAAGGCCGCGTTCACGTGCCACCGAGGATCTTTCGAACCCCTTGTTATGTTCTTTGGGTTGACCAATTCACCGGCGACCTTTCAGAGCATGATGAATGAGATCTTTGCGGATATGGAAAACTGTGTCGTCATTTACATTGACGATTTATTAATATTTACAAAGTCGGACGATGAGGCTGAGCATGACAAGATCGTGCAAGAAGTCCTTCGACGCTTACAGGAACGGGACCTATTCGTCAAACCCGAAAAATGTAATTTTAAAGTGAAGGAAGTAGACTTCCTTGGTATGATCATAGGCCAGAACGGAATCAGGATGAACCCTGAGAAAGTTCAAGCTATTTTGGAATGGCCAGAACCTACTCGCGTCAAAGGGGTTAGGGCTTTCCTAGGTTTAGGCAATTTCTACCGAAGGTTTATTGAAAACTTTGCAAAAATCACGAGACCGTTGAACGATCTCACCAAAAAGGACCTTGTTTGGCAGTGGGGCGCCAAAGAACAGGAAGCTTTTGATAAGCTTAAACAGGCATTTACAACAGCACCCATATTGGCATTCCCTGAATTAGACAAAGAGTTCCGGCTAGAAACCGACTCTTCTGACTTCGCCACTGGGGCTGTTCTATCAATCAAATGCCCTGATGATCTTTGGAGGCCTTGTGCCTATTTATCGCATAGTTTGTCGCCTACAGAGCGCAACTATCAAATATACGACAAAGAGATGCTGGCCATCATTAGAGCTTTAGAGCACTGGCGGCACTACTTAGAAGGTGCCAGGCACCAATTCGAAATTTGGACCGATCATAAGAACCTGGAGTACTTCATGACGGCCCAAGACCTGAACCGGAGACAGGCCCGCTACGCGGTGTACTTGTCAAGGTTCAATTATAAATTAATTCATAAGCCAGGAAGCTCAATGGGGAAAGCGGATGCTTTATCTAGAAGAGAGGATCATGCCAACGGCATTGAAGATGACAACAAAGGTGTCACCCTGATAGATCAATCAAGGGTCGCCAATGTTAGAATCGGGCAAGATTCCGACCTCCTAGAAGTCTTTAGAAAAGACATCTCCCCAGAGGAAAAGGCGCGCCTTGACGGCAATGAAAACTATTTATGGAAAGACGGGCTCTTTCATTTCAAAAACAAAATCTATGTGCCTGAGTCCGCAAGGATCAAGGCAATAGATAGACATCATGATACTCCAGTGGCTGGGCACCCTGGATGGCAACGAACGATGGAGTTGATCTCCAGAAACTACATGTGGCCTGGCATGGTCAAAGACGTACAGGAATATGTAAAATCCTGTCTGAGATGCGCCATGGCCAAGAATTCCCATCAACCGCCGGCGGGTAAACTCATGCCGAACCCGATACCAGCTGGCCCCTGGCAGGATATATCGGTGGACTTCACGACGGATCTGCCCGAGTCAAACGGGTACGATTCAGTAATGGTGGTAGTAGACCGCTTCTCCAAAGAAGTGGTATTCATACCCACCAACAAAACCATCACCGCCGCCAGTACGGCAGACCTATTTAAAGATTTTGTATGGTCAATCCATGGGTTACCAGAAACGGTAATCTCCGATAGAGGACCGCAATTCGCTAGCAAATTTACGAAATAATTATGCCGGATGCTGGGCATCAAACCTAAATTATCGACGGTGTTCCATCCGCAAACCGATGGACAAACGGAGAGACTCAACCAGGAGTTGAAACAGTATCTCCGGATATTTATTAACGACAGACAGACAGATTGGGCCAAGTGGCTAAAGATAGCCCAGTTCTCTTATAATATTAAACAGTCTTTGGCTACAGGAAGGGCACCATTTGAGGTTACTAGATCGTACCTCCCCAGAATGGGTGTAGAACCTGGCAAAAGCAAAAACGAGGCTGCTGGGAACATGGCAAAAGACATGAAGTCTGTCTTGGACGAAACGCGCAAAGCGCTATTTAAAACTGCGGAACAGATGAAAGACAGGGCAGAGCGTAGACGCTCTAAGGCCCCTGATTACAAGGTTGGCGACCTGGTCTGGTTAGACACCGACCACTTGAAATTAAAAGACCGGCAGTCTAGAAAACTGACCGAAAAGTGGATTGGCCCTTACCGGATTAAGGAAGTCAAACCTAATGCGGTGGAGCTGGAACTCCCAAAACGAATGAGGGTGGTACCCACGGTTAACATTAGCCGTGTGAAACCCTACAAGGGACCGCTGCCGGGACAGCGCGTAGACCGGCCCGGTTCGGTAGTAGTCACCCAGGAAGGTGAAGAAGAGTTCAAAGTCGAACGGGTGGTAGATGCACGCTTGAAGCGTGGAAAATTAGAGTTCCTGGTCCTATGGAAGGGCTACGGAGACGAGGACAGAACGTGGGAACCAGAATCCCATCTGGAAAACTCCCGCGACACTGTTCGCGAATTTTATTCTAGGAATCCCTCAGCTCCCAGGAAGCTTAGAGGCATGGATTCAAACCTTTTTAATTCCCTCTTTCAACCTATGCCCGAAAATTTTACCACTACCTCCGGAATTTGGTCTCGCCTGGAAGTCAAGCCTTAGAAGGGGGGTAGTGTTATGATAACACAATTTCCGGACATCTCCTTTCCTTTTATTCTCCGCTTTAACTTTATACTTTAAGTGCCACGTGGCATTTCCCTTTCTCGCGCCGCGTTGCCTTTCTTTTACTTTTAGACTTAACTCTCTCACGCAGTGGAGCTGGCTATACGGGCTAGGCCCTATGACATCATCAGCCACTGCCTTCATCAACTGTATAGTACACATGTACAAACAAACCTGTAGTAGTATATATACCCCAATAAATCCAGGAGACTCCTCAGCGAGTCCTCCTGTTGTATACCAACTAACTCACTGCAGCCCAAGGGGTACCCACTCCCCATCTTCCACTACCTTTATAGTGTGTTCCTGTGTGCGCCAGAGTAACTAACTCTTGGTTGTTACACTCGTGGTACTAGACATGCTTCCGCCTTTCATTGACATCAAGCAATTGAACAACACTTTGCTTTTTGGGATGCTGATAAGTATGCTGCATTAAGTAGGTTCTACTCACACAATGGTACCACACACTAACATGGTGTTTAGCTACATTTTTCAGGAATCATTACCATGAAGCCTCCAAAGCTATAAACACGCTTACGGCCGAACTTGAGATTATCAAGGTTGAACTACACCTTACCGAGACAGATTTTGAACGGTTTTATGCCGAGGAACAAAAACATCTGACCACTCTGACACAATATCCAGTTAAAGACCAGCTCTACACACGATACATTGAAGCACTTAATAAATTACACACTCGACAGTATGCACTTGATTTTCTGTAGCCATATATATAACTGACTATGTAGAATGAATGGGGAAATGCACGTC
>NW_006763290.1:1503135-1567010 GCF_000218685.1 Serpula lacrymans var. lacrymans S7.9 | reverse complement strand
CCAAGACATTAACAATGCTCTCTTGCAGACTCGGATCCCGTGTTGATAATGCATATGCTAGGCTACAAAATGCAGAGAAAAATGTCGGTGACCTTGAGGTACAACTATGTATTGAGGAACAATGGGCTATAGGAAGCACAGAGTATAACCGTTACCAGGAGGCCAAGTCTATTTCAAAGTATCAAACAACGGTAGATGATTTGGAGTGTCTCATTGTCATGAGGCTCTTTGAGCTGTCGAAGATTTTGATGCCAGGGACAGATAAGACAATCCTTTGCATATTCATATATCTACCCTCAGTCTTATGGTATAGGCTACAAGCTTTGACAGCATATATCAAAAGGCTTGCAGCGGCGATCAGAGGCCATCTGCGATGCCATAAATTGCTACAATGTCCAAGCGGATCTTCTCAACCCACCACGACCAAAAATATCCTGGAAGGATATAGCCAATTTTACATTTCTTGGTGAATTTAATCTTTTACGCGATGCACGAACTGATATTTGTATGCAGGACTGGACAAAACCAGCAAACAGGGCGGCTTGTGTCAAGTATTTCAAGCTATGCCGGGCTCGTGAAGAAATTGTTCGGTTGAATGTTGAAATGTGCTGTTTACAAACAGCAATATACAATGAGGAAAATAAAGTTACTCAAGTCATTCAGGAACTTAATCTATCTAATCCCATGCTTGGAGGAGAGCTAAAACAACAATGGCTGTGGCATTCAGCTGTAAATCAAGTTCACTTACGCTGATTAGATTACATAGAATCAATGCCCAAATTTTCAGGGAAACATGGCATAGGTGTTCGACTACAAGATTGCCTTGCCACTGCTGTCAAAAAACAGCCTGCCCCCTCAGGTGGTATGTTATTCTTTCTTTTTTGTAATTCATATGTTTAAAAGTGTATTTCAGACGTGGTGGATATATCAAACGAAATACTGGATACAGACTTGCTTGATTCAGATTTAACAACAAGACAGGAGCATGCAGAAATGGTCTATGACACTTTTAACTTCATTGGAACTCTATCCTGAGCACTGTAGTAGTTTGGTACAATATAAATGTTTCGTACAATATAACAGAAGTGCGGCTGTGGGTGGCACTTGCAGAACTTTATTTCAAGACAAAGAGGCTGGTTCTTACATTATTTTATATCCTCTGACTCTGAGGGTCACTTGAAGGAGCTTTCACTGTAACTCTCATATCTTCATTGCACCACTGACCGATAGGGACAGGACACAGTTTACATTTTGGAGTTTAGCAACACTTAGTAGAGTACTACTTGCTCAGTTCAAACTTGTGCCTTGCAACCATGTTGACCCCCAATTATGAGTATTGGACCAAACATGGATGCAGTGTTGGATAGGTTTGGTTTAGACGACATTTTCATATTGAAACTTTGGACAGAGCTCATTGTCTCTGTACAAAGCAGCCATTGGGAGGCTGTGTTGAGATCTCCAAGCTGGAATCTTACATATGAGCAGGCCTCAAATCTTTGCAAAGCTTTGCTTGTTGATTCAGCTGACACTCTTGTTGTACGTAAAATATCTTATTCATTGAAATGTCTCCTCATGCTGACAAGCTACACATCTACAACATTGTCCGCTTTCTACGGTGTGGTGTACGTCTTCTTACTGTTACACGTAGCTTGTGCCTTCGTTGTTTTGTCTTAGACTTTAATCTCAATGTTTTGTATGTTTTTCAATTCCGGGAATATAAACATGTGCCCTCCCGTTGTCCGAGTCAGTTCAGTATAAAAGTAGTGTAGGGCTACTGATAAACTTCGGTGCACACCCACTCTCTGTGTTGATACCCATCATCTCTTCTCTACAAGGTCTATTACCCATGGCTGGACACCAGGTATACACGGTCAGGAAACGAGGTGCTGGGGCCCGTACTCATACCAGCCCCATGATACCCAAGGCCTAACCCGCATTTGGCCCTGTGTGTGACTTAGCAAAGAAGCAAGGGCTATTATTGCAGCAAAGCACAGTGAGCGATCCCAACAGCTCAGGAATGATCTCAAAGCCGCTTGGGAATGCATTGACAATACAATGATGGCCATTGCAACATCAAATTGCAGGGGTTATCGGCGTGTCCAAAGTGACCTCTATTTTGGCCAAGTCTTAAAGTGCCAAGAACAAAAGAAGCTGAGTGCGTGGAATGTTTTTTGCTGGAAGAAAAGTTGTGAGATAGAACAAAGCAATAGTAGGTGCTTTACTTACCAACACCATAAGACTAAAATGACCTGACCCATTTGTAGAAGGGAGTGGGACGGCTGTCCTACAAAGCCTTGTTCATGACCACAGTGCCAAATACCACACACTCACTTCAGACGAGAAAGCATGTCTCGTCGAAGACTTCAGAAACCACAGAAAAAAAAAAGGAAAGGTTTTTGTATATCTACAAAATCAAGAGTGAATGATGTTACACAAACACTCCAAGCTGTAGAGTCGGAAGTGAGTATTGACCCCAGACATCAACATATATACTTACTTATTGCTTGCAGCTCAGCAACTTGCGCTACTGAACCGGAGTGGAGACCTTACTATATTGTGCTTGAGTCACTACCAACTTGCCATTGTGTGGGATTTCTTTTGCGACAGAGGGTGCTGAGGAATTTAGGCCTTCTGTGATGGGTATCGATCAGGACCTCGTAACAAAACTTGAGGGTTATGCTGTACAGGGTATAAAAGGCAAATTATAAAAGTTGTTAAAATGAGCAGGAACACTTACTAGTCAGCAGGTGCAGCAAGTAATCACCGACAGCGTATTGCTAGTGTCCAAGCACAGATTCGCACAGAAATAACAACAAAGCTTGGTCAGTAAAGCATATTTTCTGTTGCCTAGCAAATCGACTAACCTGCCTTAGCCGAGATTACTGACAATCCCAATGCCAAGATGCAATGGGCACAGTATTGGTGGAATGTTGTTCAACGTTACAGAGTTGATATTAGAGGCTGGCCTGAGAACATTGCTTTCAAGAACTTGAGTGAAGCAACAAGCACTCTTCCAGACCTTGAAATGCTGTTGCAAAAATGGCAATCTGGAGCAACACACTGGAAAAGTATTAGCAAAGAAGGGTATATGGAAATGTTGAATAACCGCAACAGAAAACTTGATAGTGGGGAAATTGCAGACACCCGTAGGCAAACTAGATCAGACAAGGGAACCAAACAGCTCTGAAGCCCTGTCAATGAGCATACAATATCCAAATGATGATGCATAGATATACGTACCATTGATGGCAAAACTCCTTTGACATCTTCTGCAGTCGCTATTCAGGTGGGAGGATCAACAGTCCCAAGTCAACCACCTGCCGGTGCTATTGCATCCCTCCAAAGGTCCACTGATTGCTATCACAATTCCTTGCTGGAAGACACAGGTCTTCTCTTCTCTCTGAACCCTGTTCTTGACCAATTTGAAGACATCCTTACAAATTTTGACCGTGCATACTAGAGGCCACATGATGATGTGACACAGATGCTTGAAAGCCAACATATTGCCACACTGTTTCCAGAGTTAAGACAGCCGCTACATCTGGCTGATCAGTCAATTGACGAACATACAGAGTGAAATTGATGGATGGCACTTACATAGGCCACATGCTCTTCAACAGAGCATTACTCCTTGTTATATTTTGTTGATAGAGATCAGACGGCCATTCTGTTTAAACGGTATATAGCACTTCTGTTAGTATAGTTTATAATACATCATAATGTGGACTTACTTCCGTGGCTGTGATGCTAGACAACAATAATGAGATGATGGTGGGGAGGCAACAATGACGACAGTGGGTAGGGGGTGATGACAGCAACAATGGGGAGACAACAACAACAACAATGGTGGGGAGACAACAATGACGAGAAACAAGGAAACAGCGTGGGAAGAGCTGGTCCTGAAAGTCGTTGTATATATTGTGTATGCGGAGGCCCTCGGAATCGATAAGCAAAACCCAAATAACTCTGCCAACGGCTAGTTCTGGATCTCGGGCAGGATTTAATGCTGGTGTCTGGAGCTTTCCGTATGAGAGCCTTGTAATAATCAGCCCAGTCAGTAAACCATCCTTTATTAGAAGGCTGACTAACTGGGAGGACCAGGTGGTTATACATTCCTAAATTTTGAAAATAAAAATTTGGTGTACTGCATTGTATACAGACCTTGGTGTATACTGTTAAGTGGCCTTTTAGGTGCCAGGGGTGTCCGGAGGGCGATGGTATTTACAAGATATCGACTCATCATATATTGAACTAGGTAAGCAAGGGAGCTCAATTTTTCGAACTGATAATGCTGTGAATGTCACATGATATGCAACATGTCACATAAATATATACAAGTAGTCATGTGAGGTATTGATACTCCGTTACTCCACCATTCGCCCATCAACTGGGAAAAATTTTGTCAGGTCGCCATCCGTAACCATCCCCAACCATAAGCCTCCGCGCTCAAAATTCTGCAAACTGCTCAACCTAACTTCAAGCCAGGGCTGTTGTTTTCCCCCATTGTCTTCAGACTTCCTTCTTTAATCCAATAATCACAACGTTAATCAACCATACCGTCCCTCCTAGGAAACAGAACCAGACGAATGTCCTTCTTCTCTGGTAGGAAGAAGCATCCAAGCGCAAGCAAGCTTCAAACCAATGCAGCTATTACTCAAACTCCCAGCCAGGCACTCGCTCAGCTAGCTCCCAAGGAAGCGCAAGCCCATCAACAACCACATCCACCGGCAGCCAGAGAGAAAGATGTGTAAGTATTTAGCCCTATAATTCTATCTCGTGTACTTCATATCATAACCTTTTCTTCATGACCATATAATTTGTCCCTGGACAAATTCAGTGGAGCACCCACAAACGGTGTCGGGAGTTCAGTCTCTCTCCAGCCACAGTCACGCCTCCAAACCCGTGGTGCAAGCCCAAGCCACACACCACAGTCTCATATATCATCCCAACAGTCATCACAAACGTCGCAACCTCTTCAGCAGCAGCAGCGACCAGCGTATCCTTGGTCAGCACGACGACTTCTCCTCTCTCCCCCTCAAATGATCCCAAACGCAGACGTTGTTCCTCCATCGTCTTCTTCTCCTTCCCCATTCCCACGTTATGGTCATGCCCTTCCAGCCGCAGCAACATCTAGTGGTGAACTATATCTTTTTGGAGGCCTAGTCCGTGAAAGTGCTCGCAATGACCTTTATGTCTTCTCCACTCGGGACCTCTCTGCGACTTTAATGCAGACTGCGGGCGAAATTCCTTCATCGCGCGTTGGACATGCGAGTGCTCTGGTCAGCAACGTCTTAGTAGTCTGGGGAGGTGACACCAAAACCGATCCACAGTCTAAGTCGACAGATAAACAGGACGATGGTTTGTATCTGCTAAATTTAGGTGAGCATTCGACCATTCACATACCTTCCTAACTAACGTTCCCGATGAAGTATCCCGTGAATGGACCAGAGTTAATGTCCATGGACCGTCCCCTGCTGGGCGATATGGTCATGCAGTTACTATGGTCGGCACGAAGTTTTTCGTTTTTGGCGGACAGGTTGACGGAGAGTTTTTGAATGATTTATGGGCATTCGATCTTAATTCTTGTAAGCCGCAATAATCATCATTGATACGAGATGATCATAGTTCTGCTTGCAGTGCGAACCAGGGCAGCTTGGGAATTATTTGAGCCTATACCTGGGTCTGAACGACCTGCCCAACGTACAGGTCATGCCTGCATAACTTTTGGTGATCGAATTATTGTGTACGTTTATGGACGTCTTACCTCCTCGTATCTCATGATTTTCTGTAGTTTTGGTGGTACTGATGGACAGTATCATTATAATGATACTTGGTCATTTGATGCCAGCACCAGAAGATGGACTGAACTTCAATGCATTGGATTCATCCCTTCTCCACGGGAAGGACATGCAGCAGCGCTTGTGGATGATGTTATATACATATTCGGTGGTAGAGGCGTAGACGGCAAGGACCTTGGTGACCTTGCCGCCTTTAAAATGTCTAGTGAGTACACATTTCAAATCTACACGGCTAGTGGGCTCGAGCTGTATAGATCAAAGGTGGTATATGTTCCAAAACATGGGGCCATCCCCTAGTGGCCGTTCCGGGCATGCCATGGCTTCGATGGGTAGTCGAGTCTTCGTTTTAGGTGGTGAATCTTTTACACCCATGAAGGGCGATGATCCCAGTATCATCCATGTATTAGACACAAGTACGTTCTATCGCTATTTTGGATATGAAATTATTCAAGGGCTTGTCAGAACATATCAAATACCCCGATTCGAATAAAGGACTTTCAGGTGGGGTGGTACGCAAGGCGTCTGCTGGTGCACCGCCCGTTCAACAATCCGCTTCTATATCCACGCAAGGAAGTTCAATAATGAATAATTCTCGCTCGTTGTCTCCATCTGGTCCCTTAAGTTCCGATATTGAAGACTTCCGGCGTGCTGTGTCACCTCCTGGCTCTAGACCGGGCATTAAAATCTTCAGTGATAACTCTCAATCTATCCCAAACAACGGCAAGGGACAGGCACAAACCCATTCGAGAAGAGACAACGATGACATGCTTGGGATTGACGAGGGACACTTGGCGGATGGCGAGTCGAAGGATCGAGCAGCGTATTCAGAACATGAGCGGAGTCCTACATCTTTTGGTTCGGTCAACAGAACGACATCTCCTGTATCTCAAAAACATGATGGTCCGCAGCCGCTGAACACTGCTAATGTCTCCACGAGCATGAATGGGCCGAGTGCTCGCAGTCCATCGCCCGTAATCGACCGTAGTAAACCACCTCTTGGCGCATTTTATCTCCCTGGTTTACCCGTCGTCAACGGATATGGTTCTTCTCATGATGCGAAGTCTGGGTCAACAGGTAACGTGACTGCAGACTTGATACGAGACTATAAAGTCATGGAGATAGAAGTCGAACTGTTGAAGAAAAGGGAAATTTGGATGAAGGCTGCGCTTGTGAAAGCATCTCGCTCTGGTTTCGTGTATCCTGACGAGGAATCTTTTAAGGCAGAAGATTTAAATTTGAGCGGGGTTCCTAATGATTCGAATAATCGCGCGGTTGCAGACATGCTGCTCAACTTTAAGCACTTCAAGGCTCAATTACAGGTATGGGCCACCTACCTCTCGGATGTTTAGACACTAATTTACTGATGATTGAAAAGACCTCTCTTGTGACTCAAGCACGTGAAGCTTCTCAGCGGATTGCTGATGCGGAACGCGTCCAAACGAGCGCTGTTCAAGAGGCGGCATATTACCGCGCTAAATTAAGTGCTTACGAGGCTGCAGCTCACAGGGATGCCGCAAGGTTGGAGCGTGATCACATTAGCGAGCTTGAGCGCCAACTATCGATCTCATTATCAGATCAGGCGATTCACCGTAGAAGGATAGAGGATCTCAGCGACTCGTGCTCCCTTCAAACCACCCTTTTGGAACAATCGGAAGCGCGAGCGATAGATGCAAACAAACGTGCTGATATCCTGGAAGAATCACGAAATAAAATTGTACAGAAACAGTCCGAGCTGCAGGATCGTTATGCTGCAATGGAAGCTGCTCTTCGAGATCAGGCAGACAGACTCCTTACTAAGACATCGCTGCTAGAACAGAAGGAGACAGAACATTCGCATGCTCGCAATCAACTCCAAGAACTGGAACATTCACGGGATCAACACGTTCGTGCACTTGACCAAGCCCGCACAGCACTCCAAGCAGCATCGTCTCGAGCAGAGGTGCTTGACATGCAACATCAACGTGCTCTTGAGCATATTACTCAACTCGAGACTGATTTGGCTGAGCTACGCGGAGAGCTGGAATCACGAACATCGGAGATTGAATCTGCAAGGGGCAGACTGGTAGATGTTGAGAATTCTTGGGCAAAATCGCGCGAGGAGGCGGATGCTTTTAGAGCCCTCACTACCGGCGGTCTCGGAGAATTGCTTGACTCACACCGAGATTTGAAGGCAGACGAGGATCGCTGTGTACGACGTCATACCGAGAAAATCGAAATTATGGAAACGGAAAACGCCTCGTTACGCAAGCTGGTAAGGGAGAGTACGCAACGCCTGGAGGAGATGCAAAAGGACTTCAATGAGGAGCGACATAAAGTCAGGGAGACGGAATCTGATCGATCCTTCCTGCGGTCACAGATCGTGGGTTTGCGCGCCCAGCTATCAAGTGCGACCTCCGACAGCGGGCGCCTTCGCAAGGATTTAGTTGAGAGATATTCTGAGTTACGGGAGAAAGGAAAGGAGGCATATGAAGCTAACGTCCGCTTGGCGATGTTGCGCAGTTATCTAGCAGAGCATGGTATCGGCCGTTGTGATGATGATCCAGGCCCTAGATTCACTGAAGAGTGCTCATCACGAATAGCAAGCCTTCAAGAAAGATTGGCAGAGGAGACTCGACTACATGAAGACGTCGAGAAAGAGCTTAATGAGGTTCTACAACAGAAAAAGGGTGTCGAAGCGCGGGTCAATGTTTTATCCGAGCAATTCGATCGAGTGCGATCAACCCAAAGTCCTGCTAATCGTGATGATTCAATCGTGCTTGCGGCTCAAGCTCGGGCGGTTGAGGCTGAACGAAGGCTTGAAGAGACTGAGCGAGGCTTCAAGGTTCGAATGCAACAGATGGAAGAAGACTATCAGCTGGCAGTTCATTACGTGAAGTAAGTAGTACCATAGCTGTTGTTCTGACAATCATTCTCAAATATAATATAGAGGGACTGAGAAAATGATGCGGAAAATGAAGGATGAATTAACGAAACAAAAAACGACAAACGCAAATCTACAGACGGAGCTGGACGCTGGACGAGGCAGATCTAGTACAGAACCAGGTTCTCGGACACGTGGCTTCAATGGCCACAATACTCCCCCCGATGATAATCACGACCTGCTGCGCAATCAGTTAATTGAGGCTCAACGACAGGCGCACCGCCATGGGAACGAGGGTAGGGAACTGCGACTGCGTGTGGAGTCATTGGAAAAGGAGCTCGAAACCATGAAGGACAACCTTCTCCTCGCTCAGAGGGAATCTGACGATCGCCTCGTACGAGTTGAGGAGCTTGAACACGATGTTGAAAGACTCAGCAATGCGCTGGTTATTGCTCGTGGTGGTTCCGATGAGACCATGTTGGAGAAACTCAGCAACGAGAATGCGAATATCAAGCGGGAGAATGAGCAGCTTTCCCATAAGATCCATTTATTACTTGAGGTTGACCCAAGTAATTATCGACCTCTCTCAGGTATATCGGGTAGACCACCTAGTACATCCAGTTCCGAAAACGCCAAGGCTTTCGAAGACTTATCCAGTGAGCTCGATGGCTGGCAGAGGCAGCTTGCAAGCTCGATGAACAGTCGCCGACCGATGAGCGATTTTGACAATGAGCATGTAGCGAGATCACAGTCGTGATTGTTCCTTCTTTATGATCCCCCTCTAGATGCATATATATTAGTATACCTCCAGGAACATGGTGTATGTCCATTCAAATTTGGATATGTTGCTATTATTGTTGGACACCGGATGCAACCTAGTCTCGAATTCAGACGGTCCCAAACTATGTCTTATGTAAGCGCGCAGAGGAGAGTGGACGTCGGACCCTGTCGGTAGGGCTCATGCACACACCACTAACCTGTGCTTTCTTGTATATAACATTGCCCTCCGGGGCAGACCTGGACCCAAAGTTTCTGTTGGATCTGACTGGTTGAATGTATAGCAGGTTACATTCACATGTGCAATGGACACACTGTTAAGGAAACTATGTAGCACCATTTATCTGTGCTAGTTGTATGTGTGGGGAGCTACTCCCCATTGTTGTGGCAAACAGACATAAAGTTTGGTAAGACCCAGAGTAATCTCGTAGTAGCCACACCAGTGCTCCTCCATAGCACCTAGCTTCATCCTCACCATTGTAGCACACCTGTTATTGAAAGGAATCAGCCCAGCTATGAAGGGAGAACCTGGTAACACTGATGGACTCACATTGAAAAATGATGATGGCATAATCATGTGTGACTAAATACAAAAAGGTCAATAGAAATCACCGCAGACAATTGGCATTTGGACACCTGGAACCTACAGGTCCAGGAATATCTAATGGCATGCACAAAACCTTATTTTTGTCTTAAAAAATTGCACAGAAAGTTTTTCAGCTTGATTCTGCCCAACTCTGTGCTAGCCGAGTGTCAGAAATATGCAATGTGCAGTTGCCATTAAGAAAATGGAGTCGGACACAGTGTCACAACAAGCATGGATTTGAGTGGGTTACAGGCTGTCACAGATCACCTGATGTTAGTGGTGTGTGCATGAGCCCTACCTTTAAGGATTACATACAGAGTGCTTAGCAACAAGAAATCGGTCATAGCAAGGAAAATGGTGTCACAGGCGTCCCAGAAAAACTGGCAGGGCAGTTCCTGGTGAATTGGCAGGGGCAGCCAGGGAAATCACTTTATGACACCACATCTCTGGAACCTTATTTCCTTACTTCCTGAGCATCAATCTTGAGCACCAACATCTACCCAACATCTACCCGACTTGCACAATATCCTTGCTTCCCATCTGCACTGTGCTTCTGTCCATAATTACATCACCTGCAGTTGTGGATTGTTTTTCAAGTTGCATCTCAGTCAATATAGTGACCAAGTTATTTTTAGTACCACTAGTTCCTACGGTAATGACAAGTAAGCTTGTTCCAGCATCTTTCAAGTACCAAAATATAATAAACCGGTCATATACATGGGTATTTTACCCATTGTCCCACCCTCCTTGCAAACTATGAGCTTGAGAATCTTTGGTTTCTCCAGCATGAGCAGGGCTTTGATTGAAGAGTGCTCAGCCGGGTATATCCTAGGCTTGCCAATAATGATCCTCCCCTCAAGCTAGCTTTTGAGACAAAATCTCTTGTCACAGCTGCTTTTTGACCATTCACGGAGATATAGGCACATGTTACAAGGGCCCTGATATTCAGATTAAGTTAGTTGCTTCATGTTGGCTAGAGCCATTAGCAAGTAAAGGCCTACATCCGGATCTATGGCAGCATTTACTTCACAGCCTTTGTGTTCTCTTGCTGACAGCAAGGGAGAATACAATTGTTTCTGTTACGATAACACATTTTCGAACCTTTAATTTTCATTCTCCTCTTTAACCTTTTACTGTAGTTTTCACACTCCGTGCCATGCAGCACTTTCCCTTTTGTTCAAACTCCACTTTCTCACGCTGCACTGCCTTTCTTTCTATTTAAGATACAAGTCTCTCACGCAGTGGAGCTGGTCACACGGGCTGCGCCCTCTGACATCATCAGCCACTGCCTTCATCAACTGTATAGTACATATGTACAAACAAACCTGTAGTAGTATATATACCCCAGTAGATCAAGGAGACTCCTCAGCGAGTCCTCCTGTTGTATCCTCACAACTAACTTGTTGAAGCCTAAAGGGTAATCACTCCCTCATCATTATCTCTATAGCTTGTCTGAGTTGTGTGCCAGAGTAACAAACTCTTGGTTGTTACAGTTTCCATGTTGGTTTCAAGGCCCTCAGGATGCACTACAGATATCCTACAAGTCTCCATATCTTTCCATCATCAAAGTTTTCAACTGAAATTTATTTGTTCCAGTTTGTTTTCTCATGCAAACAAACACCCAGCCTACAATTCACATGGAATTCACAGTCTGCTAGTCACTCTTGCAGCAATCCCATTTTGAAAGCCAGTTTGAGTATCCTTTAGCCTTTGGGAGGGGTCATAACCATAGGCTTATAGGTGCTCAGTTTCTATCTATAGTTGCACTGTAGTACATTGGCATACAGGTGAAACAGGTTCTTTTTTATCTTACATATTTTATCCCACTTTTCCCAATAATTAATGCTCATGTGGTAGTCATAACATCATTATAGTCTATCTACTAGTTTCTGTATAGTAGCTTGTGTGTTGTATAAAAACTAACTTGAAAAAATTCACTGTGATAAAGCACCTGGAAAAGCTTTAATTTCAGCCAACCATCAAGCCAGAATTAACATACCTTAAGCCACTTAATGTCATTCATCTGTTCTTTCATGAGAACCTTGAAAGGTGTCCAGAATGTGGGGTAACTGATGCTGTTTACTTCAAGGAAAGAAACCGGACTTGTCTTATTTTATTGATGTTAGACAATATCCCCATTTTTTCAAGAGATACGGGATCACACGGGACCTGTATGACTTGATATTTGAGCTTTGTCCATCAACTACATCAGGAGGACTTGCTGAGCTATGTCATGGGTGAATGAAATATGTTCAGAACTTCATCTTCTTCAGTATTATAGATATGTGTAGGATTGCCTGCAAAGTTACACAAAGCAGCACAGCCATGCAACATACTTGCACCATGTGGTGCTATCAAGGCACTGTCTGCAAAGCATATAATGACCAACCAATTACTGAGGACCTTATCACAGACATCTACCTTACATCCATTGAACACAGCTGACAAGCAGTTAGATGGTCTGAAGCTTTGGTATAAGAAGTTAGGTGCTGACCTACCAGGGATGATTGTGGCAGACAACTGCTGCCATGTTCTGGCAGCTATAAATGTGTTCATGCCTGGCACACAGGTTGTTTTTGATGTTTTCCACTTTATGATGAGGTAAGCTTGAAATATTTTTTGTGTGCCAATTCCAGGACTTCTGCTCACCACTAATAGCTACCTGACAGCTATTGTTAATGGGATGAATAATACACATTGCTCAGCTAATGCAAGTAATATTAGTGAAACAATCTTCAAAACACCATCAATTGAATGCAAGGGTGTCAAATACTACAGTAAATAGGCTTACCTGCACTCATGCTCACTTGTTTTCACACCAGGTTCACACTGATTACCTGGCCCATGTGAAGAAAGGTTACCTGTTAAGAACTCATTAAGACTTTTGATCTGGTGGCAGCCGCATTGAAGGGTTGCATAAGGGCTGGAACTCCCTTATATACTTATTCACAAGTAGAATAGAGATGTTCACAGCCCTGGGCTGTGACTTTGTCCATCACTGTAATATTTGCACCAGCATCAACTTAAGAAACACAACTCCCTTCATTAAGTCTACCTATGGAAGCCACAACCTTCAGCCTGCTAGCAGCATAGCCAGCCAATGGAAGAACACTCATCCTATTTTACAATATTTGATAGTCTCTTATCAATATCAATCAAAGAAGAGGAAGATCCTAGGGCTGATAACCCCAGAACCTCCTCAATATGACTTGTAGCAGTGACATTGAGTCAGACATAATCCTTCAAGACTTGAACATTGATCCCACCCTAGTCTCCACCTTAACATGGTCCAGTCCCATCTGGCAGCCAAGCAGCATCTCACTAAGCAGTGTCTCCAGTTGCATCAAGTTTGGAATTTCCCTCAGTATATGCCAGGCAAAAACCTGTTCATGACTTAACTGGTGAAGAGACACCAGCCAAAATTGAAGAGCCTATGCAAAAAAAAGTACGGCTCACTACTGTGTCACAGTACTTGAAAGAAGAGCACACACTTGCTGTATCAAAGGTATGTCAATAGGAAACTCTTTGGCATTGTATATGAACTCATGTATTTCCCCAGAAATGAGTGTCTGGTTCAGGTTCAACAGCTATTCAAAGTTTTTCACATCCTACAAGTTGCTTGCTAACTCAAATACCGTCAAAGTTCAAACTGTGTCTCTGACAGTGCCAACCGCAACAATAGCTAGTGCTAGCTCACTTTGTACTGTATTGCCTAATGACAACAAGCAGAGGCTGACACAGTCCCAGCAATTATTCCATATTTGCAGTGGCATTAACCCTCAGTCCCTCATTATCTTATCTGATGCCAGGTTCTACCTTTTCATGGATATGATATTAGAGTACAAATGGACAACATTCAGCATGAATTCACACAAATGGGTGCAAGCTACTGACCAGTACAATATAAGGCCACAACAAAAACTTTAACATAAGGGCCCAATAGTCAAGAAAAGCCCATAAGCACTATTGGACAAGCTTGGTGAGATGAAGGGCCATAAACAAAAACTTTAACATAAGGGCCCAATAGTCAAGAAAAGCCCATAAACACTATTGGACAAGCTTGGTGAGATGAAGGGCCATATTATTGAGAGGGTAAAGTCACACTTCAGTCACCCCCAAACATAAGCATTTAGCTTCAACTATCTGTGTAAATGTATCAAGCTAAGAGCTTGTTTTTCCTGGTATTATCCCAAATGCTGTAGCAAGGATGAGATCATTGCAGAACTGGGATAATACTGACAAAACCGGATAAACCCGGTCTCTGCCAAAGCAGCCATTGTTCTCCACGGAGTCACCATTGTTCTCCTAGGAGCACAATTGTACTCCTAGGAGTCATTATAATATAGCGAGTAGCACCTCCAACTATAAGTAGTAGGGGGTTTAGTATAGAAGTACCTCAGTCGTTTCTATAGCCTCTCGGGCAGCGGCTGAGTTTCACTTAGTTTTATTGAATACCACCCTTCTGAGATTTTCCCATGGTATCAGAACATGTACCATAGTGGGATTATCCCTCAGATGGGATAATCCCAATAACTTGTCATATATCATATGGTATCAGGGGCATTGATGCTAATACTAATATGTGAGAATGCTGGGCCAATTAGTAAAGGTATATCCAGTCTTTTCCAGCTGGATAATGGGTACTTTAGCCTAATGTAATCAAGACTATTTCAAAATATATGAGTAACAAGTTCCTTGTTGTAGCTTATTGCAAATTTGGGAAAAGTATTGCCTTTCTTTTAAATATAGAGTATTATCAATTTTTACATATAATTAATTGCAGCAACTGTATACTAGAAAGATACTGTTATCCTTTCTGATAGATGTTATATGTAGCTTCTGCTTTTTTACAAGTTTTATTATACCATTAACTGAAGCAAAAACTAGGAAAAACAACATAAATGCTGTGACAACAAAGTAATCTGCAGAAAGACATAAAATATTAGATTTACACTAGATCTGGCACATTCTGTGAGGAAAATCCTGACCTTGTACAAAGTAAAACATAGTAAAAAGAAACATAAAGTTATATTCTTGCAAAAACATAAATATTACCACT
The DNA here is from genome assembly GCF_000218685.1 of Serpula lacrymans var. lacrymans S7.9. Lineage (NCBI taxonomy): Eukaryota > Fungi > Basidiomycota > Agaricomycetes > Boletales > Serpulaceae > Serpula > Serpula lacrymans. Next base: position 1,551,930 of record NW_006763290.1, on the reverse strand, counting down.
TTGGTGGCACTACCAAGGTATTTGATACTACATGTTGTACATTCTCTGAAAGTGGTTCCTGGGGGCTGCTTGCTGAAGGTCTATGGGGAGAGGGGGATGCTTGCTATATACAGTATAATATACAAGGTCTCCATTTTGATACTCCTACACCAGATGACTTGAGTGTGAGGGAGCTATCAACTGAATGTCTAAAAGGTAAGTGGTGCCTATATGCTGACCATGTATAGTGCAGTATCTGAGTCCAAAAACAATCTGAGTGCTGTAAAGGTATTCATTGAGAAAATTGAAATGAATCCTGAAAAAATAATTTTATGCCAAGCAAGGTTTCTGCCAACATTCTCTGTCTCTCATATGATAGTAATACTATCTCACATCATTCTTTTTGGATTAATATTTTTATGGCAGTATGTACAACTCAGGTAATTACCTTCAAATCTAATTCTGACCATTGACATTGCCCAACTTTTGCTTTTTTTTACTGAGAATCATTCCATACTGATGTAAACAAATCCCTGAAATAGAGTGTGATTATCCGGGTTAAATCTGTACATGTCCACACATAACATGGGGTTACCCACTTCTCACATGGACAAATACCAGAAGGGGGTGGGATCATCCCAGTTTAATCTGGACAGAAGAGAATGGGATCATCCCAGCTTGACATGGACAAATACCAAAAGAGGATGGGATGATCCCAATCTAATATGGTAAAATCCCAGTGAGAAACAGGATGATCTCAGTTTAACATAAACAAATACCAAAGGAGGATGGGATGATCCCAGTTAAATATGGATAATAGGATAGGATCATCACAATTTGATATGGACCAATGCCTGAAGGGTAAAGCATCATCCAAAACCAGCCAGGGAAAATCTTAAAACAAGATGGGATCATTCCAGTCCAATCTGATTTAGAAAAATCTCCAAATCACATAGGATTATCTCACCACATCACAGAAAAATCCAAGCAGGAGACAAGATTACCCTGAGTGAGAATAAAACATGGAGGTCCCATAACAGGAACAGAGTTATCTAATATATAATCATAGGTAAGTTCCCAGCAGCTTAAAATATTATTGTTATTTCCCAGCAGTTTCTATTGTTTACATGTTGCAGCATTTGGCTTGTAAACCAACTATTATGTTATGGTAGAACCTGGTAATAAACTACAATGGATGTTAGTTTAAGGTGTGATCTCTAATAAATGTAATGTAACATACCTCAGCCGCTGCCCAAGAGGCTATAGAAACGACTGAGGTATTTCTATACTAAACCCCCTACTACTTATAGTCGGAGGTGCTACTCACTACAGTATAATGACTCCTAGGAGTACAATTGTGCTCCTAGGAGAACAATGGTTACTCCATGGAGTGGTGGCTATGCTCCATGGAGAACAATGGCTGCTTCGGCAGAGACCGGGTTTATCCGGTTTTGTCACTCCCACTCGAGTGCAACCGTAGTCCCATAGCTTTAGAGAATTTCCAGTGTTTTTCATGAGTGAGGGGTTTAGTGAGAATGTCTGCAACCATATCTCCTGTAGGAACGTATCTGATTACTGCCTCTCCCTTTGATACTAAGTCATCTTGGATAAAATGATATTTCCGTTGAATGTGTTTTGTGCAAGCACGGAACTGTGGATCTCGTGTAAGAATAATAGCTGCTTGATTGTCACAGTGCAATGTTGTAGGTCCATTTTGAGCATGTCCAATTTCTTCAAAAAATGTCCAAAGCCATGCAAGGTGTTGTCCAGCATTGCTCAATCCAATGTACTCTGACTCCATGGAGGATAAAGCGACCATGCTTTGTTTTTTGCTTGTCCAGGAGATTGCTCCTCGGATAGTGATAAAGACAAACCCTGATGTTGATCGAGACATGTCTGGGTTTCCAGACCAATCTGCATCTGAATATCCATAGAGATCCATGTCCATGGAGACATCTGCGCCATCATATTGTAGTTCCATGTCCCTGGTTGCTTTCAGATATTGGAGGACACATTTTGCAGCTTCCCAGTGATGGCTCCTTGGAGCTGAGCTATGCCTGCTTAGTATTCCAACAACGTAGGCAATGTCTGGGCGGGTTCTGAGCATGGCATACATGAGGGAGCCTACAATTGAGAGGTATGACACTTGACGCCCTTCAATATGCATCTCGTGTTGCACAATATCTTCCCCTGGAGCATTTGCAAGGAGTTTTGATCCATGGGCCATTGGTGTCCATACTGGTTTGCAGTTCTTCATTCCAGTACGCTCCAGGACTGTGTCAATGTATTGGCGTTGCAATAGGGATATTGTTTTGTTTGAACAATCACGTTGGATTTCTATTCCGAGGATGTATTTTGCTTCTCCAAGGTCCCGCATCTTGAATATGGATTCGAGTTTGGCTTTTGTGATATTCATGAATTTTCGGGATGAAGCTCCTAGGAGGAGGTCATCTACATAGACAACAACAAAGCATATTTGTTTGTTGTCCTGGAATACATAGAGACATATTTCTGCATTTAGTCTTGTGAAACCGAGCTCCTGGAGCTTATGATCAAAAGTTTTGTTCCATGTACGACCAGCTTGTTTTAACCCGTAGATGGATTTCTTCAATCTCCAGCAGTATCCAGGTTGGATAGGAACACCCCCTGGAGGAAGCATGTACAGTTCTTCTTCAAGTTCTCCATTGAGATAAGCTGTGGATATGTCCATTTGATCAAGTTCTAGGTAGTACTTTGCTGCCAGGGCTAGAATAATTCGGATTGACTCTAAGTTTGCAACCGGAGCAAAAACCTCCTGGTAATCAATCCCCTCCCTTTGAGTAAAACCTCGTGCAACAATCCGGAGTTTGTATCTCTCAATGTTTCCGTTTTGATGTGATGGGTTTTACTCCCTTTGGAAGTGGAACAGTGTCATATACTGTATTGGTATTGAGACTTAGGAGTTCCTCCTCCAAGGCAGACTTCCATAATTCTCCATCCGGATGTGATAAGGCTTCCTTTAGTGTCCTTGGAAGGTCTGTGTTAGATGGACCGGTACTTGCTATTCCAGCAAAGAATGTCTCCTATGTATCAGATGTTTCTTCATGAACCTCAGGAGTGTTAGGTTTCTCCATGGAGTTGTCATGCTGCTCTTTTCAAGACTGTTCCTCATCTAGAGTCCTTTGATAATCTCGGTTTTTGTCTGCAGGATGGGTCTGGCAACTGCTTTTGCGTACTCCTAGGACTTCAGCAGGCATGACTGCTCTTTTAGGAACTTGTGCAGGTACTCCAGGGAGTAGCAGCATTTGTGTATTTGTTGCCCCACTCACTCCTAAAGGTGTTGAATCACTCCTCGGAGGTGTTGGATGACTCCTTGGAGGTGTTGTATGTCTTCCAGAAGCTGATCCAATGGACAGGCTGTCTAGCTGTATTCGGACTTTTTCCACATCAGCTGGCTGTATGTTGAGGGGCTGTCCTCCCACTGACTGTAACTCTACTTTGGCTTTCCGTTCTGAAGATGGCCAGTGTTCAGGTCTTGGTTGTAGAGACTGTTGTGGAGGGTGTCTTAGCTGATCAGGTGCTCCCACTGCTCTCGGAACATCTTCATGCTGATATGGTTCCATTGCTTGTGGAACATCTCCTTGGAGATGTGGTTCCATTTGCAATTCATTTGGATCTCGGATCCGAGGGTTAGGATCATCCTCCTCCAATGTATTTTGGTCCGGATAGTGAGCATTCTCTGGAATGAGTCCCTCCCACTGATCTGTGCTAGTGTCTGTGTTCCAGGGAGCAGTGTCGTCCTTTTGTACCTTTCCGGATTCATTGAATATGACATGCCGACTGGAAAACACAGTTCGTTTTTCAGTGTCTAGGAGTTTGTAGGCTTGCTTTCCATGTGTGTAGCCAATCATTATGGCTTTGCGCCCCTTAGAGTAAAACTTCCCTTGCCTTTTGTCTTTCTGAATCAAGGCATATGCTTGGCATCCAAAAGGGCGAAACAAAGTTGGATCAACTCTCCTTTTAAACAGTATTTCATATGGGGTCTTTCCATGGAGTCCTGATGCTGGGCTGCGTGCTGTGATATATGCAGCTGTTTGCATGGCATCTACCCAAAATGACTTTGGGAGCTTGGAATCATGGAGCATAGTGGTTGCTAATGTAGCCAATATCTGATTCATGTGTTCTGCAATACCATTTTGTTCCGGAGTATCTGCAGCTGTAGTTTCTTGGATGACACCATCTCCTCGGAGCTGATTTTGGAATGCATTGCCAGTATATTCTCCTCCCCCATCGCTCCGGAGGAATTCTGTGTATAGTGGAGTGAAATTTTCTTCTCCCAAATAAGTCCGGAAGAATGTTTGGACATCTTCTTTCTATTGCTTGTATTGTTCCAGTGCTTCACTTTTATGTTTTAGGAAATATATCCATGGAAATTTGGAGAAATCATCTACAATGATAATCCAGTACCGAAAACCCTCCCTGAAAGTTGGTTTGATTGGTCCTCCAACATCTGTGTGCACAATTTGTATGGGGCGCTTGGCTCGGTTTCCTCCAGTGGACTTGAAAGGTAATTTCTTCATCTTTCCTAAAGCACAAGGTTCACAAAACTCCGGGGTTCCGGTAAGGGTGTCTATGTCCTGGAGCTGTCTTTTTGTAACCATTCGTTGCAAGCGGTCCATTCCAATGTGTCCCATTCTCCTGTGCAATAAATTTACATCTACTGCTGCAAAAGCTGACTCCGTATTGATTTTGGGTTTTGCTTGGATGTGATAAAGTCCTCGCTTGTGTAAGGCAGTGAGGATAAGTTCCTCCTTTTTCCGAACTTCACAAGCATTTGACCCTGCTGGAAAAAGTGTCGATAACCCCATTTTGGACAATTTATGGACAGAGACGAGTGCTAACGTGAAGTTTGGCACAAGTAAGACATTTGACAGTGCAATATTGTAGTCCTTTTTGCCAACAGTTGCTTGTAGGATTACTGTTCCAATGCCAATGGCATTTACAGAGGATTCATCCCCAAAACTGATTGTCCTTGGAGGATGCAGAACATGGTATGTTCCTGGCTCAAACCAGGAGCGGTGAGGGACCATGTGGGATGTTGCTCCGGAGTCAATAATAATTGTTGTTTTGGTCTTTCGGGTTCTGACACAAGGTAAGCTTGAATGTGTTTAGCAAGGGGCTTGAAAATATGTACATGTTCCAATGCAATATGACTCTGTTCCTCCTCAGAGTCAGATCCAGATGATTGCTCCGCCGTATTTGCCTTTTCCTTCTCTTTTCCTTTATCCTTATGTCTTTCCTTTCCCTTCTTCCTTTGACCTTTTCCGGCTGACTGAAATGTTCAACACTCTGAGGTGTTGTGTGTTTTGGCTTTGTGGAAGTCACACCACTTCTCCTCGGATTTGAGTGCTGTTTTGGAACCTCCAGGGGCCTTCTCTGACTGTCGTGCAACTTCTGCAGTGATCCAGATCTCAACTGCATCAAAGGTAAGTTTATTTATTTTCTTCAATCATGTTGATTACTGATGACTGAAATATTTGCCATTCAGGAGTGCATGGGAGAGATTGGAGAAGAGCGAAGGCCATGAGTTTGGTATCAACTCCTAGTTTTATTCCAGAGAGGTGTGAATCAATTGTCCGGATTTTTGCAATGTGGTCCTGGATAGGTGATGTCCCATCCCAGGACAATTTGGTGAGTTGCTGGAATGAATAGAAGGCCGAGGCAATGTTGGACATCTGATGGAGTGAGACAAGTTTATCAAATAACTCCTTGGAGCTGGTGAGGTCTCCAGTCCTCATTAGGAGGGCATCAGAGATGTGGTCCTGGATGATTCCATGTGCCTTCTCATCCTTAAGTATCCAGGTGATCTCAGGATCCTCCAAGGAGGTAGGCTTTCCTGGTGAGGGCTTAAGCTCCTCTCCAGTAACAACCTGGAGAACGTTTTCCCGATATAGCTTTGAGATGATCCGGAGTTTCCATATCTGAAAATTGTTGGGTCCAGTGAGAACTGGACATGCGGATGTATCGCGTGCTGTGGTCATGGTTCCGAGGTTGCCATTTCAAATAAGAATTATTTCCTGCCTAGCTTTTGTGCATCAGGGCTCATAACATAATAAACCTATGTGAAACTCAGCCGCTGCCCGAGAGGCTATAGAAACGACTATATTATTTACCTATGGGAGAACAATGGCTGCTTCAGCAGAGACCGGGTTTATCCGGTTTTGTCACCTGGATGAACCTAAGATTGAGCTGGGACAGTGATTCAAAGTAGCCCTCATGTAGGTTCATCCCAAGTCACATGAAATTGCATTAACATGCAGAGCATACCTTTCAGCCATTTTTATCTTCACACAAATTTATAATCAATTGTATGGTATTTTTGTGCATTTTTTAGTTCAGACATTTGGATAAAGCTGCACAATTCAAAAGAATATTATATCTTTTGGGTCAGCACATTAAATATATCCATGACATATCTTTGCTTGGTTGCAAGAGTATTATATTATTTAAAGTAGGATGAGCCTGAATAAAAGCTATTGTAATCCTGCATAAATATGTTGCATGCCTTTTATTACAAACCATTTTAAGTAAGATTGATTGAAATCCAGGGTGGACAAATTTACTTTGTGATATACAATAAATTATATGATGAGTATGAATTGGAGGTTGTATAGTCTAGCTAGAGCAAAGAGATGTGGTTTAAATCAACTGAATTAAATCAAGTTAATTTGTAAATTGTTATATGTTACAATTAATTACACCAATTTTTGGTCAAAGTCTCCTCCATCAATCTATAGCATATGATATTACACTAGAAGCTAGACAAATTGAAGTTTAATTGAAAGTAAACACCATTTGAGATATGTATTATGTTATAAATAATAAAGGCAGGTAGTATTATACTCTGCCTTATGGCTATTAGTACTATTGATAATGTATTGATGGTGGCTACATTCATCACCATTAATATATATCTTCCTTCTTGGTTGTCATTTATGCAGGAACTATCTTTGCAATTAAGCCCCCCTAAACACCATATGATATGTGACAAATGTCTGGGATTATCTCACCATAACAAATGGTCTAATTCCATGGGAAAATCCCATCCTTGCTACAGCACTTGGGATAATACCAGGAAAAACAAGCTCTTAGCTTTATACATTTACACAGATAGTTGAAACTAAATGCTTATGTTTGGGGGGTGACTGAAGTGTAAAGTCAAACAACTTTGCATGTAAGTGTCTCTTTGTAACTAATACTAACGTGAAAATCCATCTTAAAGATGGATATAATACTATATGGCAAAAAAAAAGAAAATCCTTCTGAAAAGAAATATATATCAATTACTATTAACAGCTAAAAGCGGATGTGAAACTTTCTGAAGGAAGCACTGTCTTGCTATTTTACTTGTTGAGGCCAACACAAATAAAAAACATGTAAGTAACAGTAAGGCATCCTTGGTGTATGTGTAACTACAAACTGTTATTATGGCACAAGACTCAGGTTTGCAGCCGGTATCACACCATTAATTTCCCTGGATAAACAGGCTTGGCATGCAATCTTCATTAATGGGACACACTTTCATCTCCACACCTTCTTGTCAGCAATTTGAGAAATGTATGAATGTGTGGTAATCCAGAGCACTGATGAGGCTGATTTTGCAATGGAGTACAAGGTGCTTTCCAAGGTGCTCACAAAGCACGTTGTTGAGTTACCAATTGGGGAGATTCTGTTCTGCTTGTATGCTGATCTGACACTTAGTCCTCCCATACCCGACTTCACTATTATTCACAATGGCCAGAATTTCTTATGGATTAACTGTTTCTGTCAGACTTAAGTGGGTTTGCTTTAGCAGGGTTGTTTAGGTTTTATAACACAAGTTAAATTGCATTTGATTCACTGTTTCATAGTTACATTCATTGTTTATTTCCTGTGACCATTTCCCCTCTCTCCCTATTTGCCTCCCCATCTGCTGCTTTCTCTCTTTCTCTTGTGCCCCTTTCTTATCATCTTGTCATTGTCTTTATATCCCATGGCCTCTTTCTCACTGTCTATACCTTCTTTCTTTTCTATTTCTTGTGTGTCCCTGCCAAGTCCTTGTTGTTTTCAACTGCCTATGTTCCTTGGAGTCCATGTGTGTGCCAGTGAATTGTTTGTATGCTGGTAAAATCAGAGAAACAGGACTTACCGACTCAAAATCTTGATTTTGAAAGTTTGAACTTAGAGAAAAATCAATTGGCCAGAGATCACATGACAAAGGGTCTGTCAATCAGTCAATCAGTCACTCACTGAATGGTTGACCAGTTTAAGGTTTCCCTTGGAATGACGGGGTTGCTCCAGTGACAAATACAGTATTCTACTGACACTTGTGTCAACGTGTTGCAGTGCTTGAGTTTCACACCATATGACCTCGACAAGGACTCAAACAAACAAGTAACAGGCCTAGCTATGTACTTACAGATAGTTGTTATGTTTTCATTTTGAAATCCTAAGTTGGACTAATTTTTTGTTTGAGATATTACTGTTTTGTGACTACTTTTTTGCTAACCACTTGAAACAGTTGTGTGAACCCTTAAAAATCATACATAGCACTACTATTTGTATTGTTGGGGTTCTGTCACAATCCCTTACTTCTCACACTCCTATCTCGACTGATAACGAATCTATCATATCTATTATCTCTCCAAATCTTATCTAATCATAAGTCACATGATCAACACGTGACCTATGACATAGTCACTTACAAAGACAATTACCAAGCACCTCATGCCTTACGCATATCGCTCAGTCAGCGCCTTATTTATAACACATGTTCTCCAGTATATATACAGCTACCTCTTGTACATATTCCCCAGCTGTTGATTACATCTTTATTCACTGTGATAGACCCTTGCTTGCGATTAGAACTTCTGACTCTCCGTTTGTTCAGTGAAAGAGTTGGATCTTCACAGGTTCCAGTGTACATCTACAATAACATTGGTTTCTTATTAGTTGCCCAAAATGTCCCTTTTGTGCTTATATATCCTTGCAGAGTGCCCAGTTTGAAGGCACAGATTTACTGACCTACCCAGTCAAACTCAGCTTGTAGTTTGAAATATTTTTCAACCTCTGCCTTGAAGTCATTCCAAGTTGGCCATATACACAAGGTGTAGCACTCCTGGAGTCGTATTTGGGTGTATTAACCTGCCACAGCTCCTTTGAGTCTTGATAGCACAGCTGTCACTGTTTTGAAATTATTCTGGAAGGTGTTCTAGTTCACCTTAATTCAGATTTGGACTTTGATCCACCATTCAGCAAATTTAACCCTATTTCTGTCAAAAGTGCTAGGGTCAGTGACAATTTTGACTTTTTTGTTGAATTTTTACTCAATAGGGGGTTTGCCCAGAGCTTGTTGAGCTATGCTGTTAACACTGTGATTTTCTTGTAAAGGACAGCATTGACATTCATGGTTTGTTCTTGTGCCGACATAACAACTTGTTTGGTTTGGTGATGTAAAGTAAAAAAAATATAACTGGGGGTCCCCACTTGCTATCTGTGGATCTACCTCCTCCCAGCTGAGTATTGGATCTCAATCTCAGATTACCCACACTATAGTATTTGAAATTTATAAAAATGTAAACTTAATAAACTCTGGTCCGCTTGTTAACCTGTTAACCCTTCTCCATTTGGCGGAGGCAGGTGCCCGGCCTGGTCAGAGGAAACTGTAAAAGAAGTTTTGTATGTAAATGCTAATCAACAGTGATTCCATACAGACTACTGAGCTAAGTACTCCCCTTAACACTAGGGGCCATGTATTGTTTGTTCCTTGATTCTTTCTAGTACCTTTTCCTAAAGAACTCTATAGGATTGGAGCACACACTTTGTTTCCTCTGGCTAGCAAATGCTCAACACCAGTTGGGATTGTAAGCAGATGGGTGATCACAAAATCATCAATTTTGATACTTTGAAGAAAGCAAATCCATGTAGTGTGTGTGCCCTTTGAAACTACTGTCAGAATAATAAATAAATGTAGAACAATTAGACTTACTTCTGATAAGGTATTTTAGATAACTGTTGTGATCTCTTATTCACCATTAAAAAGATCCAACCCATTTAGCCTTAAGAGGACCTTATAAAGAGTGCTAGACAAGTCAAGTGCCTTTTGCATAAATAACTTATAGCATGCTTTTTGCAAGTGGAGTCACCATCTGTAGAAAAAACAATCAAGGATTATTTGGATGTGTTGAGCAGCCATAACAGCATTCTCTATCTTGCAAGTTGGTGAAACAACAACTGGTTAAGGGATTATATGGGTCTAGTAGAATTGCAATTATAGCAGGAGTTGTTGCTTCCTTGCCATAGTGGCAGGTAGGGCTATCTCCATAAACTGCATCTGAAATATTGGGAAGTGAACTGAAGTCAAAAATCTTGAGATCAACTATTGGAGCATGATCACAATAAAGGCCCTTAACTACATTTGTTACTTTGCTAAAGACATTTGTGATGTTTGTGTCCATATCAGACACTTTGATATTTTATATGCTGGGGACCAGGCAGTGGAATATTGTATTGAGGTGACCAACCTGAGGCCAAGTGCACAGCTTATTGAATATGCAAGCTTGTGACCACGTAGTACAAGTATAAGGTGCCTAAAGTCATTGTCTGTTTTAGTGTGTCCCTATGCTCAATACAGATTTTCTGCTACAAGTTCAATCCATTCTATGGATACTAACTCCTTTGTATAGTGCAGTCCCAATGAGTTGCTGGAGGCATAGGACATTTTTCTCTGTAAATGCCATCACACACAAAGTGCTTGCATCCATCCAGGTAAGGCACCATCTTACTAATCTTGCAGCTGTGATTTAGAGCCTATAAATTGATTTGTGAACTTAAGTTGCTCAAATTCAAAGGGATTATTGCTTACCTTCAAATAAAATATACTGAGTTACTTGTTGTATGTTCCCAGAAAATTGCAAAGTTGTCAGTGCATGAAAAACCTATATAGAGTATGTAGTAGAGCTGCACAATCATATTTTTCTATTTTTTGATAGGACCCCTGTATTACAACTAAAGTTATAACAGAGAAAACCCAAAAGTCCTGTAAGCCCTCAGCGCTGTTAATAGGGTAGGAATGAGCTTTTTGGTGTTCAACAGGAGAACTTGCTGAAGAGCCTCCAATCTATTGGTGGGTATATATACTACTATATATACTACTACAGGTTGTCTGTACATGTACTAATACAGTTAATAGATAGTGGTGGCTGATGATGTCCTAGGGCACAGCCCTGTGATTAGCTCCACCACATGAGAGTTGTAACTAAAAATGCTGTGCAGTGATATAAGTGAAAATTAGGAAAGTGCCACGTAGCATAAAGGTCCAAAATTCAGACTGAGAAATATAGTTCAAAGAGGAGAATGAAAATTAGTGGCTGAAAATTGTGTATTATAGCACTACCATCCTTCTATGGCATAACTTCCAGGCAAGACCCGATTCCAAAGGAAGTAGTTAAATTTTCACACACAGGTTAAAAAATATAATTAAAAAGACTTAAATCCATGCCTGTAAGCCAAACAAATCTTGCAAACAGTATTATAGGAGTTTACCAGATGGGCTTCTGGTTTTCATGTTTTATCCTTGTCTCCATAGCCTTTACAGAGGATCAGGAACTCTAATTTTCCATTTTTGTCACTTACCTATGTGGTTACAATTAATCTGGGCTAATCTATGCACTATCCAGGCAGTGGCCCTTTTTGGCCTTTGAGCATCTATGCTCTTCCCTATCTTTTATCTGCTTAGCAGTTCTAAAGTGCATTTTGCATGTTTCCTCCAGTACAGACTTCATTTTTGTGGCCATGGTTCTGCAGCCTTGTTTTTGCTTTTTCCAGGTCCTTACACCCATTCTTGGTAGATATGACCTTATGACCTCAAATGATGCCTTGCCTGTAGCTGATGACTGTTTTACATTATATGAGGCCTAGGCTATGAGCCTTGTCTTAAGTAAGGCCCTTTTGCAGGAGCCTTACATTTGGTGCAAATAAATGCTGTTCTGAATGCTCAAATGCCCAGCTTGGTGTGGCATCATAGGTTTATGTTGGCACAGAATGGCATTTTCACCAAAGTGAGACAATCTGAAAAATAAAGAAGACATAATCATACACTTCTATATCCTCTGTATATATGCCCCCTAATGTTAATAATCCAACCACCTTCTCTAATTAGTTCAGTTACTTGTCACTTGAAGGCCAAACTACTATCAAAGGCATAATAGATACTTGGATGCCCCAATGAAGGAATGGGCCTGGTCCACTCTGAATAAATAGCTGGTTTTATTCTGGCATTTCACAGCTATTAGTAAATTTACTATAAATCTATACTTTTAGGGTTTGACAAATATGTCCTGCTCCTGTAAATGCCAAAAGACTTCTTGTACAACCCTGTTATGATGAGTCTTATTGTCCAACTTTGTAAGTATTAAGACATTGTCTATATAAGTAACCACATGACAAAACCGGATAAACCCGGTCTCTGCCGAAGCGGCCATTGTTAATTCCAACTGTGTTACAACAAAGTTATTCACTATGCTCCTTGGAACCGACTGGATAAATGATAAAATCATGGATATGATGATGGAGGAGCTGACCTACTACATCTTGGACACATCTGAGTCATCACCATCTATCATTGGAAGCACATCTTTTGCAAGAGCAATCAACGCAACAGGTGGAATGACCAGGCTATGAAAACCAAATATACAGCTGTGTTGAAACATTATAAGATGCATATGAGAGATACACCATCTTGCTGTTTTTACTTTCCAGTGTTCACTAATGAGAATCACTGGATTGTCATGTTTATTGATGTAAGCAGGAAATCCATTGGTTACGGTTACTTATGAGTTATCCTTTCTAAAAGCCAACTACTTACTACTGGACTGTATAGGTGACTCACTGGCAGGAAAAATGCTAGCTCCAAAAAAATTCATCCGTTTTGTGCAAAAATGGGCCAGTACTTGCTTTGGGCAGTGTTTTGTGGACTTGAAGAATATTCTGTGGCATGGGCAGCAAGAAGATGGCTATTCATGTGGTATATGCACTGCCAACACCATTTCTCATCCAGTATTTGGTGTCAAGTTATGGCATGAGGATAGCCGGTCAAATGAGCAAATTGAATAGTTTTGTGCACTAGTATAAAGACACATTGATAAGGTAGGTATAGACATAAAGACTTCATACCATTATTTATTGTACTCCATAGGACACTTGGAGTGGCATAGCTGAAGTTCTATGTATCAAAGCTGCTGACACAACATTATCTGCACACTTGTTAGGCTTCATCCTAAATGAACATCCAAATGCTATAAAGCAACCATTCAGCTGCATGCCATGTCCTGATGAAGGCATAGCAGGCACTATTTGTGACTATAATGCCTCACCAAAATAACAGCTTGCAGCTCCAAAATGATGAGTTACTGGAAAGTCATATCAGCATGGAAAACAAGGCTCAAACTGACGCAGAAGGGTTCAGAAAGCCACTACATAGCACCCTTCAAAGATGGCTAGTGAAAAAGGATAGTCACAATGCAAGAAAATAATCCTGGAGTCAAGCAAAATTTGTCTTGAATGACTCACACTTGGACAATAAGGCTGTGAAGAAGCCTTATCAATTTTTGGATACAAAGGACAAGATTGAAAGCTCAAGCCCAGGTATGAGCCGGCTGGTGAAAAAACAAAATCCTTGAAAGGGACCAAAGTGCAGGATTTTATTATAAAGACTGTAGAGAGGTTCATCACTTGGTTCATTCACAGCAAGCATAAACAACTTTTGTTACACTCATAATTGATGAAAAAGTCTGAAAGTAGGTAAAATATTTAACTGCATTTTGGACCTACAAAATGGTGTCTTTTTGTTGACATATTTCCATTAATACTATATTTTGTGTGGATATGTAAAAATATGTTAACAAAAATACATTATTCTGATAAAGTCTTGTAGGTCCAAAATGCAATGAAACATTTTAACTACTTTCAGACATTTTCATTGATTTTGGGTGTGACAAAAGTTGGTTATGTTTGCTGTGATTGCAAAACATCATGGCAAAATATGCATACAATGTTACAAGATTCACCACCCCCATAAATAATGGCTGTCAAAAGCATACAGCTGTGGCAGGAAACTTTACAGTTGATTGCTGGAGTGAGAAATTCTCATGGACACCAATCATTAATCTCGCCTTATCTCAGCAGGCACCCACTATCCAGTAACAGTATCCTTGTGTTGAACTGGCTTTATAGGTGGTGGTGTTAGATCAATCACAATTACTTCAGATGAGCGTTTTGGGAAAGTGTTCAGCAAACTCACAGGCAAACACAAGAAAGAAGTTTGAGACACTCAATACCACAAGCACACTTGGAAGAATGATCACCAAAACAAAAGGATATTTTCAACTCAATGCCAACATTTTATCGCTTGTAGTAATGGTACCACAAATAGACTCAAAATTTCCTGTCACCAATGCACTACTCTGCTTTTTGACCATGGCTTCAGGCAAGCCACCAAGTGCAAGCAACTAGAAGATGTAAATTATTGCCATGAAAATTATTCGTGCTGGAATCCCATTCTGGGAAAACTATATGTGTGCTTCTTGGGCTTGAAAGAAATTATAGAGACATCAGTATGTTATTTTCTCTGTATACATCTTGTTCTGTCTTAATACTGTATTTAAGTACCATAGGATGCAATGAATACCCCATGTGTGAAGTATGCAGTTGGGGTTCTAAGTGGAAAACATAAGGGGCTTGGCATTTTTAATGGGCTAATAGAAGCAACAATGAGCAGGCTTTCACATGAGGAAAGAGGAGTAGAAATGCAAAACTTCGAGTATTCTCCTGCCTTCAATGAATTCTTTCATATTCTTGGCATCTATAGCCCTCAAGCCTAACAATTCTTCTCAAAACATTTACCAGCATGAACCATGCAAAGCTACATCATGAAATGATCACAACAGCCTCAACTTCCCACAACCATACATGAGTAAACATTTCAACTCGCAAGTAAACACCTTGCTACCTTAAGCTACGATGGACCAACTACATTGAGCTATAATGAGACAAAGCTCTTTGCGTGTTGGCATTTATACTGGGATGCGGAAAACACCCTTTACACATTGTGGATCCGAATGGGCTAAGGGAGATAATATTAAGCCAATCATTAGAAAAGGCAACAAAGGTACAAAATAAATAAAACCTCCTGTACAATACATTTATCATAATAGCATGTAGGTATGACTATTTTGTCTACAAGTGCTATTACCAAAGGTGGCCCCAATAATTGTTGCAGCTTTAGCTGTTCCTGACAATTTGAACGCTAAAAAGCTTCTTGTTTTTTCCTGCATGATTTTAGATGGACTTCTAAATCTTGGGATCAAAGTCATATATTTGCTGCTGATTGCACAGAAGGGAATGTTCAGTTCAATGTCTTCTTGTGCAAGAAAGCAATCCTACAGTAACATATAACATTCACAATCAGTTCTCCATGGCCAGCAACCTTGATCTCAAAATCTAAATCCCTTTTTCTTTGAGGACAAGCACAAGTTATAGTCCAAGATTCCAAATATGCTTTGAAGACTTTTTGTAATCATATCTTCAGCTCTCCACGAGTATTCCCCCTTGGAAATCATGTCCCACTTTATCAGCATTTTCATGACAACAATGCATTTGAAGAACAAAGCCCACTATGTCACCAGGACATAGAAAAACCTGACCAACAAGTCAATGATGCAGCTGCAAGATTATTTTCCTCTGCTACTCTTGAATATCTCACTAGTGTTTACCCAGAGTGTCTTTCCAAAATCATATACATGTTTGTTTTTGGCAAGCTCATAGATGTGTACCAGAATCAGGCCATTCCCCATATTGTACCCATTAAACTGGCACACATACCTGGAACAGTGCAAATATCCTATGAGCCAATATTTTTTATCTCAAGAGGTGACCAGTATAGGTCAAATTGTCATTAATGGGCTCATCAGCCTTTTTCTTGTATACCGGGACCACACTGCAAACAACTACCCCCCAATTCCATGGTTGCACTCAGCCAAAACATGTGAACATGTTTTTGGAGAAGCCCAGAAAATTGTTAAGGATTTTACCATGCTTGATCTCCAATATATGATTGCTAAACTGTGTGTCAAACTTTATGAAGCAGTCCTCACCAAATATCCCTTGATTTTAAAGGAAGAGCTCAAGGATACAACCACACATATTTTGATGCACAAGGTTTAGACTTACCTTATCAGGATACCCAATTCAATAGGCTGCAAGTGAAGCTGCAGAGGAATGCGATAGTCTTGTTGCATTAATTGGACTGAATCCTGTCTAACTGCGTCAAGCTATTTCACATGAAAACCATTATTGGCTACCAAGGATTCATTCTTGGTTCAAAAACCCTCTGAAGGAGATGGGTATACAACATAAAGATGGCTCCACTGTCAACTTAAACCCAGAGGGTGATTCAGATCCTGAATTTGATGATGACTTGGATGCAGAGCCTGAAAATCTGGACAATTGTGAGGCACAATTAATTCAAGACCTCATCAAGCACAGAGTTTCACCATTCTCAGCTCAACTGGGCAAAAATAAAGCAAAGCAAGAAAAGCTTACAAACCTCACCTTTACATCACTAGCCCTCAATATTAATAACATGTCTTGAGTGTAAGCAAACCACCAATACTCACTTTAATCCACTTATTCCTCATTTTTTTATTTTGTTGTGCTTTAGGTTAAGTTTTATAGAATAAAGAGAACACAATGAAGACATGGAAGAAATATATGCAGAGGAAAGCTGAGTCATTTACAGAACTATACAAATTTGTTCAACAATCCTGCCTGTTCAGGCCCCCAATGAATCATGTAAACCATGTGGAAAGGGAGAATTATTGGATGCACAAGAACTGAACCTGCAGGAGCTAGTCAAGACCTGTTGTGACATGAGACCCACCAAGCATAACTAGGTGTGCATACAAGAGTCTCAGGTCTACACACTGATGATACCACTATGACCTCTGAGTCCAAAGGCCTCCTAGACAAAAATGGTGTGGCTGAAAAAAAACAAAAAGATCTGTACCGAGCTGATATAAGAATTCCAATCTATGTCAGATGGGCAACAAGACCATGCAATTGGTTCTGGTTATGAGCATGCGGCATGATGGACTTCAACTTCAACCCAAACATTAACAGGCATTCAAAATCAACCAAGTGGCAATAGTGTGAATGCCACATTGCATGCAGAGCAACTTGCATTCAAGGTGAGTTGTTTTTACTTGGTACATGGCAAGCAGGTTTTCACAGGGATCAATTCATGTCATTTTTTTAGGCATCAACTCAGAGAAAGAATGTCTTTCAAGCTGCAAATACTCCATGCTTGTCAGTTTTTTTAGGAGCTCATATCAGCCCAATTCAGCCTTTGCAACTCAATGATTTCAGTATCATATATACTCAATGCAGTTTCATGCTTGGGAAAGGTGCTTGCCAGTCATATCTAGTCTCCATTATTATCTGCTAATACACACTAGTCCTATCTCTTAGCTCAAAAAACCACTCGCAAAAATGCAAGACATACATTAGTAAAAATTGTCCAAAACATATCTGATGTCTCATATATAACTGTGCAAGTATATCAGCAACATTTTTGCTCACAGTTTTCTTCTATTCCTGAGGTGACAGCCACATTTCAGACTAACCAGTTTGCTATCCTGCCCCCAACATCATTTATATGCCTTCTTGAATAACCTGTCAAAACCAATGGTACATACATCAATATTGGCACAGAGGACTTTATACTGTTTTGCCAGTGAGGAAAGAAAAAGTCAGAACAAGAACAAGAAGCTTTAGCAGAGGATTACATATAAATTTTTGTACTTACCACTGTAGATACTGTTGTTGCATATCTGTCCAAGTTAATAAGGTTTGAGCCTCACGCACTATCGCTCTCTACCACCACTAGAAGTGGTGGCCAAGAGCCACTTCCCTATTTAGTTATTGGACATTAAACTACTATAGAAATTCTTGATTCACACTTTCTGGATACCTCAGTCCTCATACAAGAGACTGATGTAAGTTTAAACATACATACATATTCCTATAGTTGCTGAAGCTACTACCTAGTATCACTTTGTAACAGGTAATAGCTGAATATAGAGTCCTTGTACAAGAAACTGAGTATCACTTTGTAACAGATACAATTAACAGGTTATGAGTCCTACAAACCCTTTGGAAGTAACACCAGCCGCCAGAGGTGTCACCACAGCAAGTGTCCTGAAACTAAAAGACAACAGCAGTAACTTGGAAGCCTACAAGACTAGAATGCTAGCCAGCGTGGCAGCTCATGGCTTAACAAGATACCTTAGTGGTACAGCCAGACCCCCAAGACCACTTAAGCTCAATACTGATGGAGCACCTGTAAAACCCGACAGATCACTGGCTGACAAAGACAACATTGAGGAGTACAAGATGAAAGTCAATTCTCACATCCAAAAGCACACCATAGTGATGCAACAAATGGTTGCATCTATATCAGACATGATGCTTTCCAGAATACAAGCAAGCAGGAAAGCAGATACTTCTGCAGGAATGTGGGAAGAACTCTGTTGGTATTATGAGCACAAAAGCAAAATTGTTCAAGTGGACATGTGTTGACAACTCCAAGACTTATGATGCACCGACAAAACTGATATCAGGACCCTCTTTGGTGAAATGATAAAATTGAGGGCCAAACTGGCAGGCATAGGCGCTTTGGTAGACGACTGAGACTTCTCGGCTATGATCCTATTGTCGCTACCAGAACCATACCGCCCTGTCCTCACATCTATGATAACCGCTGCTCAAATTTCTTGGAACACCCTCTCTCCCAAAAACATAATTGGCCACCTTATAGATGAGGTGGATCACCAAAAAGTTGTCAAAAACACTGAAAAGAAATGAGAGGGAGAATCAGCATTAACGGCCAAAAAGAAACATAAAAAGAAAGGCCCTACCTGCTATAACTGTGGCAAAATAGGCTATATTGCTTGAAACTGCCAAAAACCCAAGAAAGAAAAGACGGAAAACAGTAATCAGAAAAAAGACAAGGAAAAGGCTAAAAAACCTACCAAAAAGAAAGAAACAGCCACCGTAGCAGCAACCGTAGAATTGTCAGACGACAAAATATACACTTTTTCTGTATCTGCAAACAAAGCTCAAACCTCAATTGATAAGGATGAGACATGGGCTTGCAGACCATTTAGCACCATAGTAGACTATGGGGCTAGTAGGCATTTTTGTCCGCATTGCAATCTATTCACGGACTATAGAGATATTAGTCCGGAACCAATTTGCACTGCAGGCAGACCCCCGCTATATGTGACTGGACAAGGTAACATAATGCTAAGACTGCCAAACAGATCCAAATGAACAACAACAACACTAAAAGACGTGTTATATGTCCCACAAATGTCAAAGATCCTAATATTAGCCAGTCAAATGAATAAGGCGGGATATGCAATACATATAGAAAATTGCTTCTGTCGGATCCTATCCCCAGGGCCGAACCACCGTCCTATAGCAAAGATACCTGTGAAAGCAGGATTATACCAAATTACAGAAGACCTCCCATCAAAAGATCACCATGCCAATACAGCAACAAAAATGACTATAGATCAACTCCATCCTTGCTTAGGTCATGTAGTGACCAAATTGGCCAGATACCTGATAACATCAAACATGGTTAAAGGCATAGAAATTGATGAAATGTCAGAAGAACACTTCTGTGATGCATGTGTGAGAGCCAAGGCAGATTGAAAACCCTTCCCTAACAAATCACATAACTGTTTGACTGAATACGGTGAATGAATCCACACCGACCTGTGGGGCCCAGCATCAGTACAAGACATAAGTGGGAAGAGATACATGCTCACACTTACTGACAATTTCAGGGAAAGCCACATTCGCCTATTGGCAACCAAAGGCGAAGCTCTAAAACACTACATATGTTTTGAGGCCTGGCTAGCGACACAAATAGACGGCACTAAAATTAAAAAATTGAGATCAGACTGAGGGGGGGAGTTCCTCAGTGACGAATTCAAAGCTCACCTGAAGAAGCAGGGAACTGAATGAGAACTCACAGTTCATGACTTCCCACAACAGAACAGAGTCTCCAAACGTCTCAACAGAACAATTGTTGAACATGTCAGAGCAATGCTAATTCAAGCTAAACTCCCGGAGTACCTATGGGGCAAAGCCGTCAGACACGCTAATTGATTACAAAACCGATCACCTACCCGTGCTCTGAAAGACAAAACCCCGCACAAAGTCGCCCATGGCAACAAGCCCAATTTATTGAACCTTCACAAATTTGGAGCCATTGTTTATGTACGGTTAGAAGAATCAGACAAATTGGGCTCCAAAGCTGGAGCCACCAGATTCCTTGGCTATGACCTTGAGAGCAAAGGGTACCATATATACTGGCCTGAAAAGTGTAAGGTCAGTGTAGAACAAAACATCACTTTTATAAGAAAACCCCTACCAGACAATGCTGAGAACGAGGGGGAGTTGTACCAGGTTTTGACACCCAACCTGAAGAACTCGCCCCAAATTGTCAAGAACAATGCCAAACCTGTAACAACCAAGAGTTAGTTACTCTGGCGCACAACTCAGACAAGCAAAAGAGTAATGAGAGGGAGTGGTTACCCCTTAAGATAGGATTGAGTTAGTTGTGGGTAAACAACAGGAGGACTCGCTGAGGAGTCTCCTGGATCTATTGAGGTTTATATACTACTACAGTGTTTTTTGTACATATGTACTATACAGTTGACGGAGGCAGTGGCTGACGACGTCATGGGGCATAGCCTGTGTAACCAGCTCCACTGCGTGAGAGACTTTGTAGCTAAAAATAAGGCAAAGGCAGTGCAGCGCAAAAAGGTGGAGTTTTGAACAAAGATGGAAAGTGCCGCATGGCACAGTGTGTAAAAACTACAAAAGAAAGTTGAAGAGGAGAATGAAAATTAAAGGTCCAAAAATTGTGTATTGTAACAAAACCTGAAAAGGAAGCATCAGAGAAGAGAAACAACCAGGAACCAGACCTTCCCCTTCATCCCTCTATACCAAAAGTTGTCAACATGGTCGAGACAGCATCTACACGCCCACCGTGGGAAACAAACCCACCTGGATATTATAGGAATTTGCACAAGGGACATAACACGGCTAACATAGCCATCACATCAGAAAAGAAAGACACTGACGACAGCAATTATATTGCTCCCCTGATGGCCGCACTATCAGCAGAAATAGCCACTGATTCCCCACCCATTCATGAGGCCCTGAAAGGCCCAGACCGAATTCACTGGCTTGAAGCAATAAGTGATAAGATGAGCCAATTTGAGAAATTACGCACCCGGGAACCGGTACAACCACCCAAAGGGGCAAACATCATACGCAGTCACTACGTTACCAAGATCAAATGCGATGCCAATGGCAATATACTCAAATACAAAGTCAGACTGGTTGCAAATGGGAATGTGCAGAAACAAGGAATAGACTATGAAGAGACTTACTCAGCAGTTGCAAGACTAGCATCCCATAGAATCATATTGGCCCACGCCACAGTAAAAGATTGGGAAATCCACCAAGTTAACATAAAGAGCGTGTACCTAAATGCGGAACTCAACGAAGAAATTTATATGAGACCTCCACCAGGCTACCTGAAAGATAATCAGCAAGGGATGGTATGCAAAAGGGTCTATATGGCCTAAAACAAGCGGGACTAGGCTGGTACAGAAAGCTGACAAAAATGTTCATAAAAGCTGGTTTTGTGAAATCAGAATATGACCATGCAGTCTTTGTCAAAAGAGACAAGGACTCTCATGCGGCTGTTGGGGTATCTATTGACAACATGATCGTGACTAGTGATTCACTAAAGCAAGTAAACGACTTCAAAAATCACCTGTGTACCGAATACAAAATATCTGATATGGGTCCCATACATTGGCTCCTAGGATTTGAAATCATTCATAACCGACCACAGAAAATGATAACGCTGAAATAAGAGGCATATGTTGACTCCATGTTAGTATCCTTTGGCATGGAAAACTCGAAGCCAGTATCAACCCCCATGGAACCAGGCGTAGCTCTATCAAATGATCAGTCGCCTGTAACTGCCCAAGAAGAGAACGCAGTGAAAAACATACCATATAGAATATAGAATGGCCATCGGCAAACTGATGTACCTGGCCTTGGGGACATGTCCGGATATAGCCTTCGCTGTTGCAATAACCTCCTAATTCGCACAAAACCCTGGTTTGAATCACTGGGAGGCCGTCAAAAGGATATTTAGATATCTAAAAGGGACAAAAGCGATGGGACTTACACTCGGCGGACAAAACAAAAGTATAATTGGCCACACAGATAGTGATTGGGGATCGCAGCCCCATCGCCACTCCTCAGGATATACATTTGATGCATATGGTAGGGCTGTATCCTGGAGCTCTAAGAAGCAATTGATTGTAGCGTTATCCAGCACCGAAGCTGAATATGTTGGACTCATCAACACCACTAAGGAAACCGTCTAGCTAAGAGGATTCATGACTGACATCTCTGGAAGTGCTCCTGAAGGCCTGACACCAGTATATACGGACAATCAAGGAACAATAGCACTCACCAAAAACAATATATTCCACGCTCGAACGAAGCACATTGAGATTTGTCATCACTACATCCACGACACTGTTGAGAAAGGCCAAACCATTGTCCTATACTGCCCCACTGATGAAATGCCGGCCAATTTGATGACGAAGGTGTTGCCCAGAGTGAAATTATCAAAGTTCACTGGGATGCTGGGAGTGCGCTAGGCTCAAGGGGAGTGTTGTCGCATGTCTGTCCCAGTTAATAAGGTTTGAGCCTCACGCACTATCGCTCTCTACCACCACTGGAAGTGGTGGCTGAGGGCCATTTTCCTATTTAGTTATCGGACATTAAACTACTATAGAAATTCTTGATTCACACTTTCTGGATACCTCAGTCCTCGTACAAGAGACTGAGGTAAGTTTAGACATACATACATATTCCTATATTTGCTGAAATTACTACCTAGTATCACTTTGTAACAGATACAATTCACAGATACAAGGAATAATGGCCTTCTATTTGATCCTTGTTTGCCAGTCCGGACAATTTTGTCGGAATTTTGCCGAACATTGACACCTTGCGCGGGATCCGGACAATTTTCATTCAATCTTCGTGCCTGTCCGTCCGGACAAAAATCTCTCGCGTTGCAACAAGGTTCTACAGGCATATTCAGGGGTCCTTGTGGCGGGGGCTTTGTTTATAAATCTCAATTTGCAGCCGCTGAGAGTGAGGAATAAAGTTGTGCTGACTTTAAAAATATTATATTCATGTGACTATCTATTAACAAGCCTTGTCCAGCACTCATTCTCCTCTCTTGAAACAGTGGCTGTGGAGTAACTTGGTGTTTATCAAGTTACGGTCGTCTCTGAACGAGTTTTCCTCATTTATAACACATCAATGACCTTGGAAGGATGGGATCGAATATCGATATGCGACTCGCTACCGTATTATGACACCGAGTGCGAAAAAATTCCTTATCTCACCCAGAAGGTAGACCTGGAACTGGCTAGCGAGTTTACGCGTTTAGATGGTCTGCACTCAGGTGTTCCCCCTGCTGATCTCTTCCCAGTACGTTCTCCACATTCATATCTTGGTCGTTTCAATATGAAATATCTAGCGTAATGCCACTTTGCTTGCTGAGCTTACTCGCATTGAAACATATAATGCAATGCCGCCGCCGCTAGATTTAGAAGAAACATTCGCCCAACTGAATGAACCGTTACGTACCTCACCAACCTCTGCCACGGATCAGACATGGCAGGAAGTCATACTCAGTGCTCGTGTGTACTTGGAACATCAGCGTATGCGGTATGTCTTAGCACCCGTATTCATTATTACTAACTTTAGCTACAATCCACTTCCAGTCAACTCAATTTGGCTCTTGTACAGACATATGGGTCTAACTCTTGGTTAACGCAAAACTATCCCCTCCAGCGCATGGCCGAGCAAGCAGAGAAAGATCTAAAGAGTATCATTTATCTCACATCACGGGTCAATCAAGAGCGGATACACTTTCAGGTGAGGGCTTTTCCAAACAGATCATACTATTCAAGATTATTAACAGATATCTGTACTCGAAGACTAGGATTGGGGAGCAGCTCGCTACACTAGAAGCACGATGGACGGACCTTGTGTCAAAAGTTCTTCAAGTTCAAATGTCTAATGTCTCACTCGAAATTGAAATCCAGGAGTTGAAGCAGACCGAATTCCAAATTAGACATCGTCAATGATTCTAAATGCATGGGTATCAGCTTGGTTGCACTGGCGGATCAGTTGCGCGTGCAAAAAATCGGGCGGAAAGAGTAAAAGAGCGGAAATTGTGAGAAAAGTGAAAAATGTATCTGGTAGTAAAATCACCTCAACCTCGCAACTCGCGATATCATAGCATGCAAGGTTGCCATTTGGGGATATATGACAAGCTAATGAGCTCACACTTGAGAGTCCCAGTGTTGGGCGAGCCGTACCATCTGCCATTTAGAGAGCCTTGGGCACCACCATGGTACTCCCAGGAACCATGTCGTATATGACACTAGAGACGGCACTGAAGGCACTATAAATGAGTAAGCACATATGTGTCAGTATGATAGAGGCCTTGCGTCGAGCATGTGTGTTGTAACTTGTATCCTAATTGCCTGACAAGTAAAACATGGTTTTCATAGCTAAAACATGGTTTTCATAGCTAAAAATGCCTGTATCACATTTGCTGCATGCCCACCGTCCACATTCTACACATATAATCTAGAATGTCAACAATTCAGCACCACTGACACTAGGGTGTAGCACGGGTATGGGTCACACCGCGGGTTTAGGGGGGACGGGTACGGCGGGTACGGGTACGGTGTTCAAAATCTATACCCTCAGCAACACTGTACCCGTTTGTGCGGTATACGGGTTTGATATGGGTGGCTGTGATATTCGGATCCCGCCTGCCTCTTGCTTCTGTCTTGTACCAATCAACGCTCAAAAATGGGATCACTGACATCATCTAAAAGAAGAGTTTCCTTGCTGCTCTTTTATGGTAAAAAGAAGCATCAAGACAACGTTGATGAAAACCTTGGCATCAGGTGCGTATAAATGCTGGACTGAAGTTAAAATTTAACACGCATTCCACATGTTGACAGTTTCAACCAGTACTGGTGCTGGTGACGGCTCTTCAACCAAGTCCCATCCAACATCTGAGTCCTCTAGTCTTCATTCAAGAGTACCACAGGTTCAAGACATAGATGATTTTGGGGATATCTCACTAGGTGTTGCAGTGTCCTTGGATGAGCTTCAAGAATATCTACGCCAGCCTGTTGAAAAGACAAAGGACCCGCTAAAGTGGTGGGTGAATAATCAACACTCTTATCCGAACTTGCATAGGATGGCACTCAACTACCTTAGCATTCTTGGTAAGCCTCAAGTACATGATATACTTGTTCATGCTGAGCAACATTCTAGCAACCTCAACTGCTGTAGAGCGGATTTTCTCCCAAGGCTGGCAGCTGCTTCACTTTACTCGTAATCACTTATCTCCTTCCTCAACTCGAGCTCTGTCTGGGCTCATGGCTCCAATGTGAGCTCATTTCGAGTGCAGATCTTGTGAAAATCATTAAACAGTTAGGAAAGTGTAAGCTAGATACGACAGAGGCTATTGATGTACAGTAGATACTCTCAAATTTGTATTGCTTCAGCTCATCTCAATATTTTCTGGTTCCTCAACCCGCGGGTATTTGCACTACCGTGGATACCCTAGTATACCGCGGGTCCTAACGGTATTACCGTACACGTACCCTTGAAGGGTGCGGTGTTGGCGGGTACAGATACAGTGTTGATTTTCTGACGTACGGGTACACCCGTGCTACACCCTAACTGACACCCATCCACTTGGTTTCTCCTCTCTCGGAAAACCACATCTTGCAGTCATCAGCTTCTCCAAAATGGGACGTAAATGGTGGCGAGTTGAAGCATTTAATGATCATCCTAGATATAAAGCAAAAGATCCAGTATCGTTTGCTAGCAAAGATGGCAAAAGAGAGGCAAGGTTGCATGTAATGCATGCTGGCCTGTATTGAAGGCAAAATTCCAGGATGCGGATGAACAGGAACTGGCAAATGGAATGAGAGTTGAAGTATGAACACAGGACATCTTAGAAAGAGACAGTAAGCCCTGCTATACTTGCTCTACTATTGATTTTGATGGTTGTTTATTGGTTCGTCAGTGTGGGCTATGGATATGAAAGATCCCCAAAGGCCCTGGTTTCCATCTCATGCAGATACTCTCTTGAGACACTTGGCCACAAAGTGTCCAAATGTAGCCACACACATCCGCCAGCATGAAATTCAAGAATGCAATGCTCGATCATATTCTTTACAAGCATCTCCAACCTTGAAGCGCACTTACAGCACCACTGTCTCAGCTAACTACTATGCTGCGGCACCAGCACCTGGAATCTTGCAGAAACCACAGTTGCTCTTGTATTCATCTGCTGGCCCAAGTTCCCAGGCTCTAAGCCCCTTTGCAAGCTTGAGCCGCTCTGGTTCATTCCCTAATCTACTTCTACCAGGGTCTCCATCATATTCACCAATATCAGTCACTTCACACATCTCACAGTCTCCAGCTAATGATACTTGGGCATCAAAACGCAGCCGCACAACCTTACCTCGCCACCCATCGCAAAATTTTCAGTGGAGTGACAAAATGCAACATGAATTTTGCCGTCACTTAGCCAGAGTCACAGCCTCTGCAGGATTCCCTTTTCAGTGGGTTGAAAACTCGGAATGGATAGCATTTTGTCAGTAATTCATTCCAGCTGCAAAACCCATCAGTAGGAAGGTTTTAACCACATGACTCATTCCAGCAGAGGCTGAACTTTACCAAGAAACAGCCCAAGCAAGACTGAATGGTCAATATGTCACTGGACAGTGTGATGGGTGGACAGGTATTAATTTACACGACTTAATTGCATTTATGGTCACAACAGCTTCACGAGAGGTGCACAGTTTCTTTCTTGTCTCCATGTGAAACTGATGATTTCTGCAGGTACACTCTGTCAAAGTATATGATGTATCCTTGGAGCAAAAGACAGCAGATAATTTATACAGGCTTATTAAGACAACAAAAGAGATACTCGTCTCAAATTGGCATGTTGTCCTTATAGCATTCACTTCTGACGCTTCTCGGGAGTCTCAAAAAGCAAGAAAGACACTCTCACACAATACACCAGAGATCATTGTCCTTGATTGCTACAGTCACCAAATCAACCTAATTGTTGGGGACTACTTTGCATGTAATGAGGCACAATTTGTGTTTGACTACTCAACAAAGGCTATAGAGCTCATCACATGGATCCGCAGCAAGCCACTACTTACTGCCCTGATTTGGTTGACATCAAAGATACTAACAGGCTCAGAACTAACTGTCATTCGACCTGTTATCACTCGATGGACAGCTCACTATTTAGCCTTCCAATATTTATTAGATCTCCGTCTCACACTACAACATGTCTTTGCCAGCAATGCACAACAAATTCCTGCCCAACAACTAATCAAGACTGGGGACTGGAAGGCAATACAGAAGGCAGAAACAATGAACGAGCTCGTTAATGATAGTCTATTCTGGCATACAGCTGCACGGTATGCACACACCAATTTTGTTCTAATATTCTACATAATTAATGATGTTCTAGAATCAAAAAACATCTGGAGCCACTTGCTCTTGCAGCAACTGTCACACAAGCAGCACACTGCCGCCTTGACCAGGTGTTATGCATTTTCAACACTTTGTACTCAAAATATTCACAAACCAGCAAATCACCCACTGATTCAATGGATGTTCTATTAATGCAAGCCATCCTGGACAGCATTAAAAAACGATGGGCAAAGGCTGACCAAGGTGTTTTTGTTGCGGCATACTCAATCCACTATACAAGATCTTGCCATTCAAAGCTGGGATCCCATTCATGATGTCATCAGGCCTCTGGGAACTATTTCCCACCTATGGACTCGCTTCTACAAAGAGACTGCACAAATAGCCCTGTATAAAGAGCTGTTGGACTACTTAACCAGTGCTGGCCAGTACTCAAAGCTTTTGGACCACATCCAACGTGAAAAAGCCCTTGCTGCTAGTGAGGTATGGTTTTCTATTTTCATTTTCAAAGTCTCTTTTAATGCTTCCTGCAGAACAAACCTCTTGACCCGCTTTGTATATATACTGAGCTCATAGACCTTGTAAACCCTACACCTACACCTCTTCAGCAACTTGCCCAACATCTTCTCTCTGTATCAACTAATTCTGCCTCCTGCGAGAGGTTATTTAGTGCCTTTGGCCTCATTCTCACTCGACTTTGCTCTCGTATGAGTCTAAAGTCAATGACAGACCTTGCTGAGCTTTGCCTTCACCTATGAGACGAGTATGTCAGACTTGGCATTGTCAAACAGAACCTTCAAAAGCAAAAAATTGTCTCACTACCAAATCCATCTCAGCAGACAACCGACCCACCTACCACCACTGAAAATACACCAGCACCATCTTCTGCTGAATTCTTGGCCACCAAATTGCAGGCAGAAACCAACAGTCAGCCTGAAAATTCAATGCAGGATATCATTTCAGAATTGCGAGAACATTTGTCAGCTGATGAAGATGAAGAGCCAATCTCATTCGATGAGATACACATACCAATTGGCTCACTCTTCAATTTTGAAAGCACAACATGGATAGAAGTGGAGAAAAGGTTCTTGCTCCGAGGCTTGGATGAGAAACTAGAGCTGTATGATCTAGTGAGTCTTGATGCTCCTGGTGAAGCTGACTCGGATGGGGTTTTAGATATGGATGTTTTCGAAGAGGCAGTTCTTGTGTCCTAAATGCATGTAATATTATTTGATACTAGCTACACATTGACTCTATACACAAGATTTGTCTTTTTTTTATTCTATATCTGCTTCTGTACTTTTGTCGACCTTCACCACCGCAGTATCATGATGCATTGACCCATCCCCTTGCTCAGGATATATTGGTTCCTTCAGTGATGTGCGCCATGCCAATTCAACATGGCAGAGCCTAGTACCGCTGGCACCTTGGTGCGGAGCCCATAGCTCGTCCTTCACTGGTTGAGACCCAGTGAAAAGTCCCATGTCTAAAAATTGGGCGTTAGCGAGACAGAGCAGGAAAAAGCGGAAAAGATCAAGAAAAAAAGAGAAACATATAGAAATATTTTTTGTAGTAAAATTCCAGATTTCTCTTGCTGTGTCTCATAGAAATGGGAATTTTCAAGTAACTTCAACGAGAATAAACGAGAGACAGCGAGAGAAATGTGTAGTTACATACATGTAATGATTTTTACCAAATTTTAGAATCACTCAGAGATCACCCAATCAAATAGAAAAAACGCCAAAAATATTGAGTTATGAATGAACTGGAATAAACAAAAGAAAATGCTAATGAGTGTCACGAAAAAACCAGTACTGAATAGCCATAGCATCCTCAAATCAGAACCCACTCTCCTCTGCCTCCCTATTGCTCTCGCTATCCACTATCCTCCATCCCAACATTTGAGTTGTATTTGAGCCATCACATGATTGCTACATCATCTGAGCTGCCAATTGAGCGGCTACTTTCTGTAAAAGTAGTTAGAATTTGTCAGAAAAATCCATTTTACCGGATCAGATCTTACAAATGTCTGTAGCGTTCCTGAATGATCTGATAGTCTAAGCTGTCGCAGACCAGAACCTTATCAGAATCAAAACAGAAAACAATCAGGCTGATCAGCTGAAATAAAAAAGTAAGAGACTCAGATTGTTTCTGGCCAGACACAATCTGAGCGTAAGAAAAATGTAGGAACATATCATTGTCAACTAAGTCATTCAAATAAAATTGTCCTTCCTTCAAATTGAAAGCCCTGATCATATGAGCCCCCAAAACTAAGTATTTAGCCATCACCAGCTCGAAGTCTTTGGCTTCAACATACAAACAAGCACCTGACCATCTAGTCCTCGGATTTCCATCTGATGGCCTGAACATCTTGACTAATGCAATGTCAAATGAAGAGCACTGGGTGAAACATTGACAGATGCTTTGGAGTTGAGCGGGAGTTGGCTCTGGAGTGTCTGTATTAACCAGAACACAGTCAAAGCGCGGTTCTGCATTGAAATTGGGATTGCAGCAAAGAATGTTGCGGCCTTCGCTCCAATCCTCCAGTGACTGATACGACAAAAAATTGTAATCTGTTTAATGGGAAACAGCGTTAGAGTTGGAAAATAAATCTGGATTAACATTAACCTACTGTGATGGGACCATCTCCAATGGCTATATTGCAGTTTGAGACTAAAAACCTTTGCAAATGTTTGTGAAATCCTTTGAAGTTCCTAGGGAGCATCTGGACTATACAGGGAAGAATGCACTAGCAGAACGGTTAGTAGTTTGGGGGACTAGTAAAAATTATTGTAAGGACAACATACCTTTAGTATATTAAAGAATACTTGGCCGTCTGCATATTCAACCGTTGTGACATTCATTAAATGTTTCAGTCCCGCCTATTGCGAGACATTCTGCATGCTATCACTCACAAGCTTTAGTGCAACAGGTTCTGAGATGTAATATAAGGCTTACTTTCTGGCCATATGGCCTTTGTTGCCATCTTCCACTAATACATTGAGGAGGAGTGGCCAAATGTGCTTACCCCATTTTCCTAAGTCGTCAGAGTGTAATTTGTCGTATGATATGGAATGGTATGGATCTGAGTATTCCAGTGACCAAAAGAAATTCTGTAAATAACTAGTCAGTTGAAGGCTATAAAATGTGGAAGAGAGAACCTTGGTTGCATGCAATCCATAGCTTTGTAAGATCCATTCTGCCTCGGTTTTATTTGGTGCTGAGATTGAGCAATTATAAACTTGCTGCATATTTTCCGTTGTACGGAACTCAAAGTCTCTGGTAAGTTTGTTCAGATCACCGTGGTGAACAAGACATTGTGGGCAAGGATATTTGGCTAGAGCTGCACGCATAGCAGTGAGAGCACAGCTTTCCTTGCCATCAACAGACTTCACTGGTACTCCTGGATGTATTACTCGATTGTTTTTGTCGCCGCATTTCATCGCTTCTCCAAAGCGCGCAGGACCCCGTAATGAGCGGAATACTACTTCAATGACTTTATGGTAAACTTCTCATTTGAAGCACTGCCATTAGACAGTCTCAGGTGCATTTCTATCAGATGGATTGGCCGGATCTTGAGGCTGTAAGACTATAGTGTGTGTATTTACATAGCAAAGAATAAACTCACAATAGGCATGTAGCCTACCAGAACACCCTCTCCATTTCCTGACGCGTTCCTCACCTTGTGTGGTAGAAATAGTGGACAAATGATAATAGGGTGCTTCTTGACCTGCTTCGCGATATTTCTTTTGTCAAGCCAAAGTGATATTGGTAGGAAACAATGCGGCGGATTTTCATCTTGTGGAAAAGAAACCTGTGTTTAAATTCTTCTAGTCAGCAAGCATATAAAAGAATATACTACATAATTACCTGTATATGCCACCATATACTGGCCAAATTAAATTCATTGTATATGTGTTCCTTCAAAACTATCCTACCGTTTTGCTGACAGTGGTATTTATGGTAGGGGTACCAATAGATGAGAGGCGCCAGCGTTTTGTCTGTGATCCAGTTGCAATAAATCTTCCATGGATCACGGTACTTGAAGTTGAAGTTGAACATTTCCCCTAGATAATTTGCAGAAACACTACCTTCTTGGAACTAAAAGAAAGATTAGAAGATTAAGTTTTGAGGGTTAATTCAGCTCACCTGGACATAGTGTGTGCGTGCTACTTGTAATGTTTGCTCCATGTCTGGATAATTCTGGAATGTTATGTTAGTACTCTCTGCCCATCCATTATGTACCCCATGAAGTTGTGTGTTTACTATCTCTTTACCCAGTAATCCTTTAATTGCTGTTTCTGCATATTCAAAGTCAGAACGCGTGTGGAATAGCACCCATGGTTTGATGGCCAAAGTGGATTCATGTTCAGTTTGAGGGCTGTGTTGATGAGCTGAAGAGATACTTGTGTTAAGCAGAATTGTTACTGGTTCCTTGCTACCACTTTGAGGATGGTAAATAATCTGTATAAATGTTGGACTCGGAGCATGTTTGGTAGTGTCACCAGTAACAGGTTTCTCAGGGTTGAAGTTGAAGCCTGACAGACACAGTTTTAAGATTCAATAAAATATACACTTTGAAACATGTACCGCTAATTGATGGACCTATTGATGGAGCTGGTCCAACTTTATCACTGGCTTGAGTCTGATATTCATCATCCTGATAGGAGACATGGGATCATTGGCTTTAGGGGTTTGTAGAAACAAAGAGTTCCCTCACCTCTACAGTTTTCTGCTTTTTCCTCAGCCTCTTGAGCAATTCTTCTGGACATCGTTTTGCTAAAGTATTTTCTTGTTGCATTGTCAGCTCTACATGTTCTTGATGCTTTATTTTGCAGGATTCTAGATGCTTGTCAAAGTGGCGGGTGCTTCAGTGTTCCTGACAATACTGACACCATGGTCCAGATTTTGCTTCAGTGGTCCTCAGAACACAAGACATGGTTGATTATAATGCAAGATGAGACGTGACATGTGTTGTAGAGATATGATTTGAATGGTCAGTCTGAGGCTCCAAGTTGGTTGCACTGTGAGCTCACCTGTGTACGTAACAATCCGACCCTCCCTACAGGGTTAGTGTGAATGCTCCACACCAATTGCTCATCTCTAGTAACCACTACAGAGATGGCAAAAAAACAGAAACACACCATGCACCATGGAGAAGAGGAAGAAAACTTCCAGTGAATGCCAAGCCGCCCAAACTCTGGGAAGAAGGAAGAGCCAGGTAAAGCACATGATGGTTCTGCACAGGCAGGTGCCTAGGACAGTGCAAGATGTCAATAATGAGCTAGAAAGAAGTACAGATGAAGAATTGTACTCACAGAATGAATCAAGTGACAAACACCCAAGCTTTGAAGATCCACCCATCAACAGTAACTCAGGATCTGACAGCGACATATCACAAATCAGCTGGAACATGTCACCAGCTTTGCTATACAAGGTAATAATTGTTAGTTTATTTTGCCCTCTGAAATATGCTGATATTGTAAGTAGGCTGCCCATAAGGCCCACATTGTAGCCAATTCTGCAAAAGAGGACACAAAATCTATGCATTAATACAATGACACTATGAATGAAGAAAGTCAGGAATCTTGTGAAAGGAAAGTCGGGAAGAAGAAACAAACATTGTCAGGAAGAAGAAAAGATTAGGGTGCAGAAACACTGGCTAGGCCATTCAGTGAGTGATTCAGATTGTCAAACATTTGAAACTCACCAGAACTTTTCACCTGCTAGTTTCATGACAGATTACAGGAGCAAAGATCAAATGCGGCTTGTTGTCTTCAATCTCGGGGGGTGTTGTCTTCAATCTCGGGGGGCCCCTGTTTTTGAATGCACCGAGCAAGACTTAAGAATATCCCTAATCAGCGTGCAAAGTTTGGTGAAAAAAATAGGACAGGTACAAAATACAGATGGAACTGTGATGTACCATCCATGGGATATCGAGATTTTTCACCGAGACTACAAAGGACAGTTTGATGTTCAAACTATTTTTTTGAATCTGATTCTTCATAAGGTGTGTCAACTTTTATCTCACAAAATAATTGAGGACTCACTGAGCAGACAATGAGATGTATTATACGAGGACCTGCATCTGTGATTTTAATGAACACAGGAGAATCTTCCCGTGCTGCAAGAAACAACAAAACAATGGACCTGAAATGGGGGTTAGACCACACTACCCCAGGAATGATTGCTGCCTCTGCTATCCTAGTAAGCAGTTCCAAACTCATTGTATATTGAGACAACTAACGTACACTGGTTTTTTTAGGCTCGTTGGGCCCTATCTCCCGATGAATGCCTCAAAGAAAAAGGGGTTGAATCCGGTGTTCACTGGCACAACAATTTTGACAATTACCTGGAATTTCTTTCAAGCTTTCTACAAAAGCAAAAAAGAAGCGTGCTCAATATATTCTGAGAGTGGGATAAAATCCTTTTCCCCAACATTGAACACGGACTTGGGGGCTATTTTAGCAATGCAGACAGGCATAAGCTAATGACAGGGGTGATGGCAGCATTAAACGATGACAACGACAAAATCAAGCCCGGAGACCAAGAGATGATTTCTGAGAGAGGCTTTGAAGCTGGGGGGGGGCTTGAGGGTGGGAATAGTAATGAGGAGAAAAACAATGTCAATGGAAGAGAGAACTGATGCATGCACATGTACAGATAGTGTAGATAAGATAACAAATGAACAGATAAATGAACATTATCAGATCACATCAATAATTATGATCAAACAATCTGTTTGTGTCTATGAGGTTATTGATGGACTGGATAATAACAAGTCCAAATGCAAGTTCAAGAAACTGTCAATGTCCAAGACTATGGGAGACAAGATGGACAAAGAGAAGGGCAGGTTTGTACAGTCTTTACTGACACAATTATTATTAACAACAGTTATACAGCAGTATGATGACTTTGTTATACATGGTGTTGCCGACATTGCTAACCTCTCATCCTTTGGCTATTAAATAGCTCTTCTCCATACTCCCTTTACTTTGGTGCATACTCATGAAGAACCCTCTTCAAGACTTCTGTCTGTTCTTGGATTGCTCCTCCAATATCTTCCTTTAAGATTCACCCCTTCAAAATTCTTCTCAATATGCTGTAATGTCTCTTTTAAGTCTTGAGAGACTCGAACACCTGACTCTGACTTTTCAGCCTTTTTTTTTTTTGGATTAGGTGGTGTAAGTTCTGTCTGTAACACAAGATATTAGCGGGACTTGTAATGGGATGTAGGAGTCGAGGGACAGACACTCTCAAGTATCTTTTAACATTAAGTGTACAGTAAGACATTGAATCACCCAAAATTAGGACGTTTAACAAACCTGCTCATTGATGTTACTGATATTATTATCCCTCTTGTCTAGCCGACACTTCTGAGTCAAGTTGCCTGTAGGTATTACTGCGGTATCTGAGTCTTTTCCATCCTTCCCAATTGTCTCAATAATACTGTCTGTGCAGTTCTTCAAAAACTGGTGAGTTGTGGGGGTTATTACAGCATAATTAATAGTCTTACTTCTTTGTTTTCATCCATGACCTTGCCAGATGTATTACAGGGTTCATTATCAGAGTGTATTGTGTGTTCTTGAAAATTGGGGGGTGTCGGAGGTGAGCTATGCACATCTTTATATCGTTCAAGTTTATTGTACTTATATCGCCCCTTCCTATCTACAGGACAACCTTGACCAAACCCACCACCGTTCAAATACAATAGCACACCATCAGATGAATATGTGCTTGTAGATCCATACCTCAACTGGGGAGAGACTATGCCTGGAGAGGGTGGTATGGCCGGGGGAGGTGTGCTGGGCGTTAACAGGTGACTTGGTGTGGGTAAAAACTCTGCACTTTTCTTTTTCCGGTTTGCTGACTCTGTGTCTCCATAAAGTGCCAGCCAGTGTTGTTTAAGATCACCAGGACCTTTGGCTGATTGTGTGAGGACTGTAGCAGCAGCATTATTAATCAAAGACGGCTTGGAGCTGTTATCTGACGATGAAGTCTCTTCAACAAGAGGAGTGGAACTATGACATCGACATTTTCCTGGGTTTGATGACATGATATTCCGTTGTTTCAGCTTCAAGCTTCAAGTCCAGGTGAGCAAAGATCTACTATGTATTACTAATTGACTAATATGATGTCTGAGGCTCCACAGAGTGCCACAGAGCATATATAAACAGGCCATGTTGCTCTGTCGCAGACTCATTTTTTCTTTTATACCATCAATGCCAAAACACCAAGCTCAATCAAAGTCACAGATCACCGAATTGCACTGCTTCAGCTACAAGGTATTGAATGGTATGTAGGCTCGGCTTATACTTATCCATCAGTAACTCACACCTAATTTTTGCTACAGACTAACAAGCCCTGGCATATAACTGTTAGTTTTGGTGATTCTGCACCTTTGTGCTACCTACATATTTTCATTACTTTCTCTATCTATTCCTCTACCATTCAGTATTGATTGTGTTCTCTATTATTTCGCCTTTGTGGCTGCTTTGTTTAACTTTGTTTACAAAATTTCGGACAGTACTGCAGAGTCCAGTGCTTCCTATTCTCTCACATTGGACTCTAGCTCTAGTCCGTGATAGCTCTCAGCAAGTGGCTAGACACTTCCTTTAAGCTTTGTTCTCAACAATAATGAAGCTCTCCACAGCTATTATGTTCACACTGTGTGCAAGGCAAATATGCTCATTGTCACACCAATGCTTGCATGTAAGTTTGTATCATATAATTGTCATCATGGTGTTCACTGATATCTACATTGGTTTTATATCTCAAAAGGAGTGTATAGTCTTGCTTGAGTTTGTTTTGTACCACATTCTATTACATTTAGATTCCATCTGAGTCTCGCTGTGATCAAGTTGTAGTACCAGTTGGGGTGTAGGCCATTACTAGAGTACTTAGTTGTTGTTGCCACGTCTGCAAATGAATTCTGGTTTTTGTTATTCTCTATTTATTGATAATTATGGCCTGAAAGAGCCAATGATAATAATAATTACACCAAAATGTCAAAGCAGACTGAACAAAACCGAACCAGGCATGTTCAGCCCAATCAGACATAGTTACTTTTGCTGGTACCGGCTATCACTATCTGTGTATCCAGGCTGAATTCGCGGGACGGCCTGGTGAACCCTTTCACTCTGCTCAGAAGATTCAGACACTTCAGACGTGTCCTCCTGATCATTGCTCCAGGTATGCTCAGACTTCTCAGCGCTGTCGATTCCATCATTCTGATCAATGTCTAATTTGACCCGTTCACAGTATTTTGTATCTAATCTGTTGGTAAATTTTCTGGCAACCTAATCAGACCACATCCGGCCAAATTATAGAAATTAGATTTTTCTGACATTGTAGCAAGTATTAGAAAAATCACACACCATTTGTTCCGATTGATCATGGTATTTCTGTAAGAAACGAGTCAAAATCAGCATCAAAGTAAGGCAGCTAAAAGACTTACCTTTTTATCTTCCACTGAGAGAGCCTTCCAGTATTGTTCAAATTCAGTTGTGGTCCTGGTCAGATTGTTCTCACACCATTTCACCACACAAAGGTTCCTATAAAGAGTGAGTACATGTGCATATATCTACTGCGCTGTGACTTACCTTGATGTTAAAGTTCCTGTCAGCCTCATTTTTTTTCCGCTAGGCTTTGCAATTGTGGCTTCTTTTTTTAGTATTGTTTGGGCTGTGTTGGGTGGCAGGTTGACTAAAACCTGTCAAACCATTGTTGGAACACTAGCTACAGGACCAGTTTTGGTAGTTTTTGCTGGGGTGTTGTCTATTGATTGGGAAAAATTTGTTCCCAAATTATTTATGGATCACTTCTCCCTCATCCATGTAGAATATGTTGATGCTGATATTTTAGCCCTTACATACATAGTAACTAGATTAGCTTGATATAGAAACAACTTATTATTTACCTAAGTAAAACTACAACAGATGTTAGTTTAAGGTGATCTCTAATAAATGTAATGTAACATACCTCAGCCACTGCCTGAGAGGCTATAGAAATGACTGAGGTATTCCAATACTAAACCCCCTACTACTTATAGTCGGAGGTGCTACTCGCTACAGTATAAATACTCCTAGGAGAACAATGGTGACTCCATGGAGTGGTGGCTATGCTCCATGGAGAACAATGGCTACTTTAGCAGAGACTGGGTTTATCCGGTTTTGTCAAACAATACATACAAAGGGTTTTTGATGATGATTTTGAATGACGGCTGTAAGAATATATAAATGTAAGGGCATGCAAAACTCAAATCAATGAAACATGCCTTCTCATTTTCTGTACTGGTAGATTGTGTCTCCTCTGAGTTGAGTCTTTGCATGATGTGC
This sequence comes from Serpula lacrymans var. lacrymans S7.9, assembly GCF_000218685.1. Lineage (NCBI taxonomy): Eukaryota > Fungi > Basidiomycota > Agaricomycetes > Boletales > Serpulaceae > Serpula > Serpula lacrymans. The sequence goes on along the minus strand of NW_006763290.1, from coordinate 1,513,876 downwards.
TCATTAGGATTGATTGCAGGGTCCAGATTTGACTTTGAGCTTTTGTGCGTATATTCGACATCTTTGGATTGTGACTCGGAATCCTTAGATTGTTGTGACAAATCTTGATCGTGCGTGAAGCTTGTATCGCTATCGACCCTGGACTTCTTGTGCTTAGGTTCTGGGTCAATTGCCTGGTGTTCAGTGTCGAGAAAAAGCTTCCGAGTTGAGGGCTTCAAGTTTTCTTCAAGACTCCTTTTTAACACAAGCATTCTTCACATGATACCCATGCCATGATGAATAGTCAACAATTGCAAGCTGATTAATCTTCCAGTGGTTATGACAAAGACTGAGAATTGGGTAATTAGATTCCAGTGTGTTGCTGAACCATTTGAACAAATTGTTGCTAGCTTGCATCCACAAATCTGGTAATGTTCCCTTGGATAAAAAATTTGCCCATCCAAAAATGTTTCTCGGCCTTCCTGATATCTGCCAGCATATGACTAGAGACTGGTTGGCTAAACTCGTTCTCGATAAATGGCATGGCGGCACTTTTACCTTCAACAGCTGAGGTTTTTACTTGTTTAGGCACATGTATGTCGGATACATTTGAGATGTCAATGACACTCTTTGATGAACTTGTATTCTTTGAAGCATTGGTGGCGAGTTCATTAAACCAGTCACCACGGGTCCAATACTTCACTAAAGGATATTTCTTTCTCAGGTTTTCTGACGATTGAGGTGCTTGCTCCATAGAAGGCCTGCCCACAAGTGACTTGATTGAACTTGCAAGACTGGTATGTGCTTCCCTTAAAAATACTAGATGTTGAGCATTTATTTCTCTTCAAAAAAATAAGATCGCTTACTTGAACAAATCACATTCAGCTCATGCTATGCCCAATTCTTCCTTTTGCTTGTTATATTTTTGTTCCAGGTCCTGAAAATCTTGCAGAAGGCGGAGGTAAGCAGACATGTCAGTTGTAGATAGCATACTATTGGGATAATTGCTACTGTCATTAAAATTGATTTCCAATGATGATAATGAGAAAGGGGAAATAACCTCTGAGTGGCAAATAAAGAGCTGTCATTATCTGATAGTAAGAGGCTGCTGTTATTAGACATTATAGTGGGGGTCTTGCCTTATTGATTTATGTGGAGGTGAGAGAAAGAGAAAGAAGAACTCAGTTGCGTTTGCATGACATCAAATAAGAACACCTTCCAGATTTGGACTAGTTACCATATTGGTCCACCTCCCGTAAAATCATCAAAGTCTAAATCACAACGACTCCAGTTTACCTTTTTAACTCTCATGGCCTCTACCAACCATTTTACAGCTGCTGGCAACATTAGTATAATTTGTCTGTATCCAATTACTTTACTGGCTGTGTGCTATCACCCCAAACCCCCAGTTCCCTTTTATATGGACAACAATTTGGTTCCATGAGATTGTTTTGGTCGATGGTTCTACTTGTATCCCTTGTATTGTCAAACTTGTGTCAGACTTCTTCAATGGCAAGGAGCCCATCAACCCTGACAAAGCTGTTGCCTACGGTGCTGCTTTTCAGGCCGCAATTTTTTCTGGTGACACTTCTGAGAAGACTCAGGACCTCCTCCTCAATGTGTCTCCCTTGTCGCTTGGTATTGAGACCACTGGTGGTATCATGACTGCCCTCATTAAACATAATACTACTATCCCCACCACAAAGTTGGAGACTTTCTCCACTTACTCGCCTGGTGTCCTCACCGAAGTGTACAAGGGTGAACGTGCACACAGACACATATCACACTAATTCAGTCTTATAGAATCTCTTGTTTCAAGCCCACCCATATCACATTGTAGCTAATATAATTCATGTCCTTCTATTATACAAAAAAGTGATTATTCTTCTGTATTCTCTTGAAAGTCATCCATCAATGTTACACTGAGTCCTGGCTTCTTGGCAACATAAAATCTATCCCCTACTTCATGTCCATATGGGCAGTGTGGTATTATTGCCACAACTGATTGGATTGCTTGGACAAGAACAAGCTTGAGGTGAACTGGATCCTCCTTTTTACACAATATGAGTGTATTTTAGGAGGCTTGGATGAGATGTTGATCCGGTACTGAGAATAGCGAAATAAGAGCATAGGTTGACTCATTGTTGCCATTAGAACAAAGCTGGGTAAAGTATATAACCTCAGCAAAATTAATCCTGCCGTCAATTTGAAGCTAGATGTGAAGTTAACATTATATACGCTAGGGATGAGAGACCAATGAGATGAAGCTGGGTACCTTGATATTGTGTGGTATGCATGTCTTTTCTGCACTGAACACAGAACAACAAACTTGTCCATTATGTAGATAAAGTTGAGCCCAATGAAAGATGCGTGGGGAAGTCTGTATATTGAACATTTCTTGAAATGCTGTTCCAAGTCATTGATAGTCTTCGGAGTTTGTTCCTTCTTGGGAAGGAGGATATATCCATTGCTTATATCTCTAGCACCTTTTGGGATCAACAATTTATAGGATTCTGGGTCAATTTGTGGAAACATTGCTTTAAGGAGTTGATTTGTGATCATCAAAGACCACGCTGGGACAGGTTAGTGTATGGATCAGATGGCTGAATATTTCTTGACCAAGGTTCCTTATAGTTCTTTCCATGGTCCATTAAGAGTAACAAATGGCTGAGCCAAGTCGCGTGATCTCATGTGCAATATGGAGAAGGCTGTGAATGCTTTATCAGATGAAATGGAGGCAATCTGGCCGACATTGATAGTATAGAGTCTCAAAGCCTTGTACAAAATCCAACAAAGACATATAAATATCCTTGAGGTCTTGTTGGGTAATTTGGTGTTGATTAGCAAGACAAATACCTTTGACAAGTTTACAGAAATGTTGCCAGTAGATATCATGGAGGACTGTATGGTGTCCCACACATCAAGTCCATCTTTCTGGAGGACTGCAAAGTGATGCATACCTGGAAATAAAAACAAGTCAACAATCTTTGGCTTCTTGGGACCAGGTATGAATGCACCTGGTAGCACATATTTCTTCTCATAGCGTAGATCTGGGGAATGGTTCAAAATGACCCATATATAGATACAACAGTTAAAAAGTTTGCTTTTGTATAGCTGAGCACCGTCAAGAGATAGCATGAGTACTGTGTCTTTGTTTTGTATTTTTCCATCGGCTACTGCTTGAAGATTGTCTGTGCCAGTGAATAAATCATTGTAGTATGGCATTTCCCCATTATTTTGCGCAAGTTTTTCTATAATTTGCTGCGTGTGGATCCCTCGGTACTTCATGCTAGTAGCACTTTTTTCATCTCTCCATAATGCCTGGATTTGCAGCCCTATTGGTATTGTGTGGAACTTGTGCTAGGATTCTTTGATCTGTCCCCCACTTGCCTGGAATTTGTTCTGATCATATCTAGGTTCTCCACACTTCGGACAGATGTCCAGTTCAGAGTAGGGTCCGGTATATGCGAGACATGTGTTTATACACATGTCATTCTTGATGGAGTTGACGCCAGTGATTTTTCTAATGCACCATTTGACTTGATATTGAGACAGTAATGGTAAGTTCGGGATCTCCTCTGTGAGAACATCCCAAACTCATCATAAGCCTTGTCTGAGAAATTTGATAGCCTTAAAATCATCTTAATAGATATCCTCAGTGACGGATCATCCAAAAGGGGAACTTCTGATGGTGCATTTCGCAGCCATGCTAGTGTTTCATTGTCAAAAGACCTTCGGGTGTACTGGTCACCAAGGGAGGCTTGTTCCATGGCCTTGATAAATGCCAAGGTTGTTTTGAGATCATCGAGTTGAGCTAATTGATCAAAGTCGTCGGCAGTTTGAGGTATTTCTCTGTCAGGTGATGGACTAGGGTGTCGGTCATTCTCATGTGCTTGATCATCATGTGTATTGACCTTAAAAATGTGAAATATGTTAGCTAGTGAGTTAAATTCAATATTGAAGGGTGCTTACAGCATTATTATTGTTGTTCTGAATAAAAGGAGGCGTGATTTGACAATCCATATCTTGGCCTGTTATGTTCCTATCATTGTCTATGATTGGAAGATCCATATCTTCATCTTGGTCCACAGGCAGGTCTTTGTCTGGTTAAAAATTTGGCTGGTAATTTGGTGGAGTTAATGCCCGAGTATCCAAAGGACCAGCTTGTGGATGTTCATCATGGGGTCTGGTGAGTTGAGTAAATTTGCTGATGCCTTTCTTTCTCTGAGCTGCTTGATGTCGATACCAGGTGGATGAAGAGACTTTTCAAGAGGATATTCCATCGCTTTTCCACTTGCAGACATTGCAGTTGCACAAAATGAGGTCAAGAGATTCTGATAGTTTAGACATAGAATGGTGTAACAGAAATTTATAGAGCAAGGGAGCCAGTATATAGGAACAGGTGGTGCAACCGTGTAACCAGATATATATAATAAAATGGACAATGTTGCACGCATACAACGTAAAAGGCGTGAACGACTGTGCAGAACACAATGTAGCAAAATTATGATCAAGTTGTCCAGATTTTGCATTTTGAATCATGTGACATTTCGCCATTTGAGATTTTTCTCAATTCCTACTTACTTTTAAGAATTTCCTGATTTTTCTATATTTCTCATGATACTTGTACTAGGTTCTTGAGCTTTCAATTTTTCTCTCAATTTGTGGAATGCGAGTTTTCACTGGGCTTGAGATTGAGGAGAATTTTCACCCTGCAAAATGTGATTGAAATTTGTAACCTAAATGTCATATTTATATAACCATTTTACTTACCAGAAAGTTTATGTTTGCCATCAACAGAAAAATCCATAGGTAATTGTAATGAATATTTAATCCTCTACAAAAGCAGAAATGTTGTCTAGGGCGCAATAGGCCAATGGATTTCTTTAGTCAAGGGTGGGACATTGAATGAACTCCCAAAACTTGATGAACTGGATCATAGTGCATAAATCTGTCCACTGGCTATTTAGACCATCCGCTAGGACCTGCCTCTTCTTCGAGTTATGCTGTTGTTTTTCTCTCCTCAGCCTTGAGAATTTTGGGGTCATCTATATGGAGTCACTAGTTATTGCTGTCCTCAAATTGAGCAGGCTATGAAATTTCATCATAAGCAGGGTAAATGGAACACTCAAAATATGACATAAGCAGACTGAATATAGATGACATTTTTCCTAGTTTTCTTCTAGTCTGGTCTAAATTAAGGACTTTTGGCAGGAACTATTACAACCAAAGTTTGAATACTCTGGCGCACACAGTGACAAGCAAAGAGGAGGATGGAGGAGTGGATAAACCCCTTATGATAGGACCAAGTTAGTTGTGGGTATACAACAAGAGAACTCGCTGAGGAATCTCCTGGATCTATTGGGGTATTTATACCATTATAGGTTTGTTTGTATATGTTATATTATACAGTTGATAAGACAGTGGCTGATGATGTCATAGGGTGCAACCCGTGTGACCAGCTCTACTGTGTGAGAGACTTGTATCTAAAAATCAGGGAAGGCAGCACAGCGCGAGAAAGTGGGGTTTGAACAAAAGGAAAGTGCCGCATGGCACAATTGTGTGGAAACTGAAAAAAAAGGTTGAAGCGGAGAATGATGGTTAAAGGTCCCAAAATTGTGTACAGTAACAGGAACCCCCCACTTTTGTAGTAATAGAAAAGGCACCAGTGGATTACCTGAGCAGCACATTTGGCTTAAACTTGGCATTTCATGGCCAGTCACACCAGGAAAAAGCACATAAAGATTTCAGCTAAAACAGGTACTGTAAAGGAAAAATGTTATGTACATCACTCCTAGTATTGTATCACAACTGCAACAATTTACGTAGCACCTTAGACCAAATGGTCTTACTGCGGTGCAGACCTTATCATAAACTAGAATATACAAGAGGAGGGGACTGTTGCTTACCTCGGCAATGCTCATGTGATTTCCCATGTGGGATCCCTTTCATGGCCCTCTAACTCTGAGCTGAGTACAAAATAGGAGCTCAGAGCGGACCTTGGATAGAGTGGCTGAGACAGAGTGGTGGTACCAATGAACAAAAGAGACAGGGGTACTGCAGGCACCCTAGAGAGTAGTGAAGAGGGGAAGGTGTTGAAGATGCCTGACCAAAGTAGACTGGGGCAAGCATCCTAGAGAGTAGTTCAGAGAGGGGGTTGTACCAAAGATGCCAGACTAAAGTGGACTGGGGGTGCCACAGGCATCCTAGAGAGTAGTATAGGGAAACACAAAGAGGGAGGGTGCAAAAGGCACCTGACCAAAGTGGACACAGGTGCCACAGGCGCTCTAGAGAGTGGTACAGTGAAATACATAGAGGAAAAGTGTCAATGGCACTCAACCAAAGTAGATACAGGTGCTACAGGCATCCTAGAGAATAGTATAGTGAGGGAAAATCTCCAATTTATATCCGGACACGAAGCGCCAAAAAGTGTGAGGGCCCGTTTTGGAACAAGCTGACACGTCCAGCGACACACTTCATTTTGAAAAAAGCCTGTCACACTATGTAAAAGTGTTACACTTGGTGACAAACCAGAAAATTGCTATCTCTTCTCACTTGACATGAATTATTTGGATTTTTTGTTTCAGAGAAAAGCTGAACTCGGTAAATACAAATATAATTCTGTGAGAAGAAGTAAAGAAAATGGTGCCATGTAAGATGGGATAGATTTTTTGTGGCAAAGATGACAAAAATTCAAGTTGGTGATTTGCCTTGTCATGCCAGTGGTCACAGGCCAAGTCACATCATGTGATGGTGTCGGTTGTGGATGACGCTTACCTTACTTAATCTACAATCCTGAAATGCGCGTAACATGAACATGGTGTGACATAGTGTGAGCAATGTTGTTTGCACTGAGAGTCGTTCAAAACGAGCATATTTGCAACTGGCTCTCATTTTCAAATGGAGGTTGCTGAATGGGCCATGATATTTTCATGAGGGGTTGGCACAAACATGTAAGGAATCAATTTTTCTATTGCATTTCCATCATGTCATGGTTATCCAACCCCCTTCCTGTCACCCCTCTTGCCATTAGATTAGAAGTCACAGCCAGTACTCTCTTGCTTTTATCTTTCTTCTTCCTATTTTCTTTCACACTTGTATTTTATCATATTTACAACATAGGAGATTCCTCTCCTATCCCCAAGAAGATATGCCAGTGGCATAGCACTGATCAAGAGCCATGTGCAGGAATACTTTGGCAAGAGATTAATCAGCAAAACAAACTGTGACTCAGCACTTTCCCATGGGTTTGCTGATCCAGCCAATTGTACATCCCTTACTAAGGACTTCTCCCACACAATTAGTAATTATGATAGATCATACTGTTCCTTCCCTTTTCTTATTGGCTAACTGTTTAATCAGACCACTCTGTTATTCTTTCCCCCTTTCGGTCTGACCTCTGTTGTTCATTATATAAGGAGTAAATATTCAATGTATTATTCCTCAGTTCAATATTAGTTTGGATTTGCATTTATACTGTTACTCTTCAACATCAATACTCTGATCCACTGGCCTTCTGCAAGGACTTGGCGAGACATTTGTCATTGTTATATAGATATAGCTTTGTATTCATTACTTGACAAAACAGGGGTCCTGGAGAGAAAGCGGTAGGCTTATACTCAGCCATTTGTTTGCTTGTGTTCATTGTCTATCAATATAGCTCATATGAGCTAATTTACAGTCTCAGCACTGCGAACAGGCTGGGATTGCTTGTTGCCATTTTGTGAGGCGGATGAAATCCTCACCAAAGATGACTAGGGGACTTTGACTGAGGGCTTGGAAAAATGTCAAAAATAGGTGTTTAAGTTAGTATACAGAAAATCATGTTTCATATAAAACAATTTTTTGCAAAAATTTTGGAGTTGTTGCCATCACTAATGACCACTACAATCTTGAGCTGAAAACATATGAAAAAAAGTATATATACAAAATTTCTGCTTGTTACAAGAATCATTTTCTGTATACTAACTTGAATACCTATTTTTGACATTTTTTCAAGCCCTCAGTCAAATTCCCCTAGTCATCTTTGGTGAGGATTTCATCTGCCTCACAAAATGGAGACGAGTGATCCCAGCCATTAGTATTGTCGAGAGACAATTTTAGCTAGGTTAATCAAAATTTTACCCAGGAATGGCTGGGGACGAGCCTAAGAGAGCAGCTTCTTGTTTACAATGGAGAATGAAAATAACAATGCCAAAGCTCGGAAGGAACAGACCACTATCAGTTGACAATGAGGAGAATTTTGGCTCTCCAAAATTTCTTTCAAAATGCATTAGAAAACATTTTGGTCTTTGCAAATATAAATTTTCCTCTTGCCTCAAAGGCTTGTTGTACATAGATTATTTCAGTGGTCCTTTTAGCAATAAATTAAATTTCTTATTTTCATCAGTCTCAAACATCCATTGTGAACTACCTGATTTCCAGGGCAATTTTACTATACCTGGAATTAGATATTTTAATCCCTCTTCAATGAGAATTAACAGGTCCTAGTTGAGTTAACATTTAAAAGGGAGTAAAATGTGTATTTTTGTGTGACTCGCAAATGGAGGTAGAAAATATCCAATCTTGTTCAGCATTAAAGATATTGCCCATTGGTCACCCAATGGTCACCTGACAATCACCTGATCACTGCCCACTAGCTTCCTGTCAATCACCCTGCAATGGCACACTCAAGGGGCAAGCACTTATGTTAATGAATTTGAATATTCTATAAAATGATTGCTATACAATATATTAATAATACTTCAACCCGGGCATATTATTAGAGTAGGATAGTATTCAAGTATTTAGCATTGTAGACCTGCCACTAAACATCCATACTATTTAATACTTGAGAGACTATTGTGAAACAATTGTGTAAGGCATTCCTGCAAGATGTATCAGGTACATGGGATAATCTAGCTATCCATCTATCAGGGTGGTACTTCAACCACATATCTCTCACCATCTTTGTGAAACTGTTTGACATAAGCTGAAGGGTGCTTGTGTGAGTGAAAAAAGCTTCAACAGGATACCATTGAACATTGTGAGGTGTTATAGAGTTAGGGTGTTTAAGGATAGGCCAAGGAATTTCTTCTGCCAAGGGTAATGTCTCCAAAGCAGTGACAAATTTCCGTATCTCGATGAAACACATTAAGGCATGCAACTCATTTCATGCACCATTGAGGCCCCCCTGTAGCACTTTTTGTTTCTTAGCCTTGAGCTGTTGTTTCCTGTTAAGTTCCTCCAATGCTAGGAGATCTTGCTCCTGCTGTTGTTGAATTTGAGCACGACTTTGCTTAAGTTCTTCTTGCACATTAGCAGCCATAGACTCTTCTATGACCTTGGCAGCATTCAGTTTTGACTGATTGACCTCCATTTTGTCCCATCATGAGTTTTGGATCTTTTTCAAACAGTGATGCCATTTAGAAGCATCTTGAGATAGCTTACTGTGTATGTCACTAGGAGAGAGGTTACAAGCACATTTATTATTGAAAGCCATGAATGTGCCTTTCAAATTTCTTTTATCACTGTGATCCATGTTGAGAGTGTTCTCAGCATCAAATACTAGTTGTTACAATACACAATTTTTGGACCTTTAAATCTCATTTTCCTCTTTTAACTTTCTTCTGTAGTTTTCACACACTGTGCCATGCGGCACTTTCCATTTTGTTCAAACTCCACCTTCTACTAGATACTTGCTGCTGCATGTGCTAGAGGAAGAGCCATCTGAATGGCTCATTTCATTATTACGCTCATCCTCAGACTCCTCGAATTGCTACCAAACACCTCTCTCTCCTCACCATCTCTTTTGTTCAAGATATGAAGCTGTCCAACTAGCTGAGAAATCATTTCTCGCAATAAGCATTTGTTGCTGTCTTTTCCAACCATGTTGCATGCCTACAAGTCATCAATTGTCATTCCAAATGCCCATAGAGCGTTGTACAGGAAATAGCGGATGCAAGGGGTGAGATACTTGCCTTGGAAACTTTCTATTTGGTTGCCGCCGATATCCTTTGCATAGATCGACCCCCACAGGTATAGGTCAAACAATGAGGCGTCTTTGGGACATCCGCAATGGAGATATTTAGGCGCAACTGTCTTGATTCCGTCATCCTATTTCATGTTCAGATTTTGTGGCACTGGTGTCCCCGACACTTTGTATCACTCTTGAACTTCATTTGCCTTTGTTCCAGTCTTGTTGATTTTGTGGTGATATAGACATACAGTGTTTCCACCACTGGTGGTTAGGACATGCAGAGCAAGCACACGGCTGATCACACCAGCTTCAGGCAAGTGGTCAGCATTGTCTCTGATGTGTCTGCAAATGTCATGTGTAATTTTCCCTTTTTGTGGGTTCTGCAGGAACTTTCTGATCTGCTCTTTACCCTTGGCCTCTTTTTTTAAACAAGTAGGTCAGTTACCACTCTCAACCGCTAGTTTTTTACCTCTGCTTACTGGCTTTCTCCATCTCCCGATCTTGATCATTTGCACCATCTGTCTTGTCCTCCTTCTTGTTGTTACCCCCTGACCTTTGTCTTTTTCCTTCTAGGTTTTTGAGTCTTCTCCACCACCTGATTGTCCCCCTCCTCATCACCCCCCTTCTCATCAATAGCTTGTTTGCTTTTCTCCACCACCTCATCCTCACTCTTCTCATTGTCATCCAACAACTCATATGTGTCAACTAACTTTCTCTTGTTGCTGTTTTGCTTGTCACTGACCACGCTCTGATTTGCAATCTTGGGACTAATCTATACCACATAATCATGAACAGCGGTTTCAT